>NW_022988050.1:3583709-4158709 GCF_902827165.1 Trematomus bernacchii | reverse complement strand
GCATGACTGTCAAATGGTGCCGCGCCACTGGAGCGCATGAAATGTCCAAAAACATTCCACTCCGGCCGTGTTGTTGGACGTGTCAAGTTTGTTGTCAATTAGGTAACGGCCTGTCACCGGGAGAGATGTTTCTAAAGTTTGTCAGGACAGAGGTATTCATTGGTGTTAGCAAGAAAATGAGACAACCAATCAGAGTAATGCCCCAGCTTCTCACACGTGCCCCGACTTAAAGGACAAGCCAGGCAAGAGCATCAGAATCCTCATTGAAGTAATCTGACTAATTTATTCTGTTGATTTGGAATTAATGTTGTCCTTTTCTTGTCAATGCAGAACAGTGCAAAGCTCCACAGCAAGGCAGGAAGCACTCAGTTTCCAAAAGCCTGCGCCACCTCTTCCAACCTACCAGCAAATTTGTTAAAAGCTTGAAAAGGTAGATATGAAAATAATTTACTTCCATGCTGTAGACTTTTAATATCAGAGGAATTGTATGTCATGTGTTTGTTTGAAATGTAGTGTTTAATTAGTCAAATTACATATATATTTTCATTTTGGTGTGAAGGTATTATACTCATTATTGATTGTTACATATACACAACAAGGCAACATAAGACTAATTGTTTGGTACATTGTAATTGAAATGTAAGAAGAAGAGTTATGCGACGTCTCACTTTCATAATGAATGTTTTATACTAACACATGTACTTTTTCTATGTTACTTTTCAGGGGTCTGTACCTGACATCCATACTCTACAGAGATGATAATGTGCTAGTGACTCCAGAGGACCAGATTCCTATCGTGGAGGTGGAAGATTCCTACTCCAGCTCCCTCATGCAGGACTTCCTCTGGTTTACCAAGGTAGAAAAAACAGACAAAAAGACAGAGAAATAGAGAAAGGAACACAAAACATCAACTTTAACAATTTCTCAAACAAGTGATGGACCACTGTAACGCATTTATACAATCGTTGTATAACTGATGGAAAAAACAATGGGTTTCCTTCAGTAACTTTCTCCCTCATAATCCTATATTTTAACAAATTATAACATTTTCCATTGGTTGTTAATACTAATACTTAACTAATTTAGAAAAAAATCAATGTATGTGTCCATCTCATGTTCCAGGTATCGTATCTATGGGAGGAGATTCCCTGGCTGCAGCAGTGTCTCAGTCCTTCGCAGTCTTCTTGTTCCTGCACTCTCCAGACGCGCCTCAAGATGCTGCAGGCTGTCTCACAACTACAGGTACCACAGACTACAGAGCTACGGTTTTATAATTAAAATATGACCCCATGGTTTGTAAAGGTTGATAGTGGCTACACCCATTCTATCCTTTCCTCCCTATGCTCTAAAAAAGGATAACAATGCTTAATAGCAATACAATTATTGTATTTATTGTATTTATTGTATTTATTTTATTTATTTTATTTATTTTATTTATTTTATTTATTGTATTTATTGTATTTATTGTATTTTATTTATTTTATTTATTTTATTTATTTTATTTATTTTATTTATTTTATTTATTGTATTTATTGTATTTATTGTATTTATTTATTTTATTTATTTTATTTTATTTATTTTATTTATTTTATTTATTTTATATTTATTTTATTTATTTTATTTATTTTATTTATTTTATTTCTTTTATTTCTTTTATTTCTTTTATTTCTTTTATTTCTTTTATTTCTTTTATTTCTTTTATTTATTTTATTTTATTTTTTATAATTAAAATATCTACTCAGATTATTTGTTAAGAACTTTACATGCAGCAAAATATAAAATGTTCAAGGAGGTAAAATGTATGATAATAAAAATATAATAAAATAAAATAAATAATGGTTTCTCTCTGACAGATAAGACACCTGAATTGATGCAACAATATAAAATATAAAACCCCATAAAACAAAGTGAACATATAGGTACAAAAGAAATACAAATAAAAAGATAATAGTAATAAAAATGCCATCATTCTAATAAAGGTTAAACGATTTAGAAATAAATAAAAAAGACCAACGTAAAAATAAATATTGCTATTGAAGCATGTTAGATTAATAAAATAAGATATAAGATTGTCTGATGTCTTTCCTCAGGGAATGCTGGGAACCCAGGACCTCGGTCAGGTGTATTTTGAGCCAATCAAAGACAAGCATGGTAACGCCCTGCTGGTGCTGCTGAAGGACATGAGTTCCTCTCCTAACCTGGATGGGGTTCGCTGGACGCAGCTCTGCAAACTCCAGCTCCAACGCAAGTCCATCTCGTCCCCCGAGGAGCCCAGCGCTCTGGACATGCTTCTCATCACGCTCCATGTGAGTCCTGCAGCAAGAGACGCGCAGCCATTGGTTTCTGCTTTTGTTTTGGAGACAGGCTGCTGGAATGGGTTTGTCAGCAGCGGTTGTGGTTTCTATTAGCATCATTCTTTGCATTTTTTTTGTTACCCGGAGATTTAGCGAGATGAAACAGCGTGGTGTAATGCACTTTGTCAACAACAAAATGTCCCAAAAAACGCTGGAAAACATTCATCTATTGGTATCGCTTTAATGTTTGTTTAATTCTCATTCGCGGAGAACCAGTAAACATGAGGCCAAAACAATAGGACTGTTATTTACAATGTGCTTCCAATTATGAGTGCTGCTTATGTAGACACTCTTTATTTGGACAAAGATTAATCATCGTGACTCCCCTCTTCCATTATTGAATAAGCTTGCCAACAAATACATTAAAAGTCAAATCTTTAATCCATGCCCACCCGGCACGAATGTTAATCATCTCAGTCACTTTGTCTTTCAAAGCTGCTCTTTCAGGCAGTGGAAATTGGAAAGTGACATTTGAATTTCAGCATTGTGGGCTGATGGTAATCTTTCTAATTGTTGTTGTTTTGTGTTCTGTAACAAATGCTTTGTGGCTGTTTTGTTCAGAGCAACCGCAATCTGGAACCTAACCACAAGTTGATTTTGTCTATGTAGCCCGATGAACTTGATACCATTGTTGCAGTGCTGTTTTGTCTCCAGTGTGAGTTGGTTTGTCCTTGTGGTTAGAATACAATGGTGGAGACACCCCCTGGCAAAACCACATTTCACTGAAATATTTGTTTTGTGGCCAGTTATGAACAAATTGCATGATGAAATACATAGAAATGTGCTGGTGGGCTATTCTGCCGTGCTGACTTCCACTTTAAACATGTCGGAACAACTTTAGACTGAAGCCTTTTAAACAGTAACAACAGCAAAGCATACAAATACATAATTTAGTTGAATGTGAGGTTATTTAAAGAGACACAATTAGAATCTGTATCCCCACACAATCGTACCATCCTCTCACTCAGTCGCTCTCCACCTGCTGTTCCCAGGAGAAGCTGGCGTATCACAGGCGGAGCAGGAAGGTGTTGGCCCCCGGATTATACCTGGGCTACCTGAAGCTGTGTACCTCAGTGGAGCAGATCAGAGTGCTGGTGCCTCAGAAGCTCCCCAACGTCCTCTGTCACACCAAAATTCGGGACAACAGCAACGTGTCCAGGTGGGGATCATACTGTGTGCCATTCTAAGGAATCCTCCAAATGTGTATGTCAATTACTAAACCAGTGTAAGGGTTAGGAACTGTTTCAAACAGTCAAGTTATTGGGGAATGCTGGTGTTTGGGAAGTAGTAACCACACGACTGGTTCAATGAGACTTTGATTACACTGCAGGAGTTGTGATAGAGTTTGTAAACAGATGATTAGTTAACGTTTTGCTGCTGTTTAACGCAGCCCACATTTACTTAAATGTCTCTGTTTATTGATTCTTCATTTACCATGAAGGCATGCAAGAAAAACAAAGTTGTCTTCAAGAATTCAAGCTAACATGGGTTGAGTAATTGATATACAAATTATGATTTTGTGGGTGAAGTATTCCTTTAATGTGGGTTTTAGATGAGTTTTGACCAGACAGCTGAATACACATGCAAAACAATGACAGATATACGTGTTCTACGTGTGTGTGGTTGTAGAGAGGAGTGGCAGTGGCTGCAGGCTCTCAGCTCTCTTGAGGAAGCGATTGAAATGGATGATGAAGAGCAGAGCGCTCCTCATCGCCTCTTACAGGACCTGCGCAGCGCCATCAAGGACCTGATGGCACACATCAATATCCCAGGCAATCAGGTCAGAGTCAATCTGAAACTGTGTGAATCTTTATCCAACGACATCATGATCTTCTGCAGTTCGATTCACAGACAATTCTTTACCAAATGCTACAAATGTGTTTTTGTGCGAACTGATTTTGTCTGATTTCATGGAACCAGTTTAACTCCTCGAATTACTTCCAGCCCAGTCACAGAGGCAGGAACTCAAAAGCCATGAAAATGATCCCAATGGATATCCAGCCAGTTCTGGTTAGACCACTAATTCTACATGATTTCTGTAAAAGAACATGGTTCGAATTCCAGCACAATGGCAATCATTGTCCGATTGACTTTAACCTTTCACCACCCGCTGTTCCTACTGGCAGAAAGGACTTCACACACTGCCACGGCTGTACCATAAAAGATTGAATGGATGTGAACATGAATATGTATATATGTACCATAGATTACTGATGAAATCTAGAGCTTCAATATATTTGGTTCCAGAAGGGATGGATGTTTCAAAATAGTTTTCAAAACAACAAACATTGCTTAAGCAGTAAGATTGTTTTAGACTTGACCTTCTTAAAAAAAAGCCCAACAGTGTATTAGCGATATGCAATAACCCCTTATTACAGCAAACCATGCAGTTGCTGCATTTCTTCAAATCGAGTCTGGTTCTACTTTCTGGATACTTAAGCTAAAACAATGTAGTTCATGGTGGCCTCTCTGCGTGTGATCCATACCAGGGACTTCTCCTTTACTTCTATCTTTCAAATAAAACTCGAAGTGGCGATGAGGTCTTAAAATGTATGAAAAGGGTCTTAAAAAGGTCTTAAAAGGTATTACATTTGACTTCAGGATTCCTGCATATACCCTGGTCCAGCAAAATGATCTTTATCAAGTTAATATTGAACAAATAGGACGTTGCATACACATTCAAATAAACCTGTGTGTCTGTGCGTGCAGGTGCAGGAATTCCGTATCTACAGCCAGGAAGTGGTGGAGTTTGGTGAGAAAGTGTCCTTCCTGCTCCTCCTGCCACCTTCAGATGAAGTGTGCACAGCTCCTGGTCAGAACAACCCGTACTCCCCCCGCTCCGGCTTCCTCACCCTGCCCCTCCAGGTCTTTGAACTGGGTCAGTATAGCAGATTTTTTGGCAGAAATAAGAAATTTGACACCAACTGCTGCTTCCAAATCTATATGCTCCCGTATTTACTGACACATCGTTTTACATTCCTTTTTCTTCCTGTTGAATTCCCTTTTCTCCCACAGTCCACTTTAATGCTTATTGCCCCAGTTTCATCGGCCAGTACTGCAGAGTGTCTGCGTTGCTGGAGCTGGAGTCCCTCATGTCCCAGCAGGCCCTAAGGGAGGCCTTCTCTGAGGCTGAGCTGCTTTCTGCCAAGAAGAAACACCAGCAGGTCCAGGAACACATTCAGGTAACACAGCTGGAATTGAAAAACGTTTTACACAGCTGCACCTTTTGTTATGTACTAATATTTGTCTTGGAGATTGATATTTGTTACTGAGCTGAACTGCTATGGTCTTGTTGAACAGGAAATGGAGGAGGTGTGGCGGGATGCGAGGTGGATCATGGATGCTCTGCAGTACGCTCGCTACAAGCAGCCAACAGGAGGCATCTCCATAAGTTGGATCATTGACTTCTCCAAGGAAGTGCTCCCTGAGAAACCTCCCTCCACCTCCTCTCAGGCCGACTTCCTGCCCTCCCCGATGCCTTCACCCGAACCCTGCCACAAGCACTCAGGTCAGAATCCACGTCTTGCAACAAAAACATTTAGAATTGTGCGGTAATATGATAGTGTTATTAATATAGGATGTTATTCAAATTCAAATTCAAAGGTTTTATTGTCATATGCACATAAGCTACAGTGTAGAAATGGCAATGACATTCTTCTGACCGGAGCTCCTCCAACAATGCAACATATATAATAAAATACAAAAATACAAAATAAAAAGTAGTGCAAAAAGTCTATATACATGTCAATAGAATATAGGATATGAAGAAGAACAGAATATGAAATTAAATAATGTAAATTAAAACAAAATTATATACGGTTTATTGCGGTTAAAAACAAACAGGAATGTTTATTGGGGCACTTAAAGGTAGGGTAGGTAAGTTTGAGAAACCGGCTCGAGATACACTTTTGTTATATTCCATGGAATGCTCTTAACATCCTGATAGCAATGAATATTTTAAGTGCTTTGACCAAAAATCCATAACAAAATGTCATCTGTGGAAGCCGTAGTACTGTAAAAAGCACGACCAATCATTTTAGCCGGCCCGGCTAAAATAACTGGATGGCCTACCTGCCTGTCAGCCTTCCATCTGTGCACAAACTTATCTCGTGCTCTCATTGGTCATGTGTGCGTTCGTGTGTGTTGGAGGAGGGGCTCTGTGAGGAAGTGGCAGATTTTTTCCGGCTGTGTATTTTCAAATTCTAGCACACACGAGCTGGTTTCTCCAAAATTACCTACCCCACCTTTAACAGAGCTCAAATGTTTAGTAGTCTTATGGCCTGTGGGTTCAAACTGTCCCTGAGTCATTGATTCTGACTCAACACAATATGAATATTTCTCCCATTTTGCAGATTTTGCTGGTCTATCAGATGAAGAGGGCTCCTCCGAGGTCTTCCTCACCACCGACAGTGACTACGACTCCAGCCGTGCTCAGAGTCCCCGGGAGCTGGACCTGCTGCCGGCATCCCCGCTCTCCTCCTCCGCACCGCTGGAGCCTCGCGGGTTCCTGCGTAGCGACGGCAGCAGCTCAGGAGGTGGGGGGGGACGGGGCAGTGGGGCGCTGAGAGACTCCACTCCAGACGTCCTTCAGGCCTCCGAGCCGCAGCACGGGAGGGACGGCGAGCGGTGTGGAGGAGGAGGGCGATGTGGCGGGGAGAGGCGGAGGGGCGGCCCCGAGCTGTTCGACAGCGACTTCATCCTGCCCAGCCGGCAGATCGAGCTGCTGCACATCACAGAGAAGAGGCAGGCCTTCTGTGTGAGGACCAGCAGCCTGGAGTTCCCCTCCTCCACCTCCGCCCACCAGCCTTACTCCTACCACACCTCCTGCCCCTCGCCCTCCACCTCGCCGCAGAGGAGATGTCACCGGCCATCGTCTGTGGATCGCTGTTGCTCGGCTGAGCGCTGCCTCCCACATCTTCCACCGGCGCGTACGTTATCGCAAGACAGCGGCACGCAGAGACTCTCCTCGCTGTCGCCGGCGGCCCTCAGGAAAGGCTGCCACGCCACGCTCAAAGTTTACCCGCAGTATCACACAGGCCTGCCCAAGGAGACCAGCGTTAAGGTATATCGTCTTTAAGCTGCTCTGTTTGTGTTGGGGCTGGGCGATGTGAAGATTATCATAAAAAACAATATTTTTGACCAAATACCTTGGCATCTTTAGGATATTGTAGGGTTGAAGATTGATTATTTCACAAAGTATTCACACACTGACTACTGGAACAGTCAGGTACATTTACTGTAAACGAGCTTTTAAAACCAGGAAACTCTTACAATATCCAAAATGTAAGAGGACATCTAGTCTGTAGCCGTCTACCAATCGGTAGGTTGGGGGTTCAATCCTTGGGCAACATAGTTTACCCCAGATGCTCACGATTGGATTGCTAATGGTGTGTGTTTGTGTTAGTAGTTTGTTGGTTTCCTTGAGCAATTGGCACCTTGTGTAGCACTTCTGCCTCTGTATGAATGGGTGTGAATGCTGACGTGTACAGGTAAAGGTGCTTTGAGGGGTCGTACAGACTGAAAAAGCTCTATATAAATGCAGTCTATTCACCATATATTTCACAATACAATATATCATCTTTATATAGTCCAGCTGTAGTCTGTAGCGCTGAATGATATGTTTTCTTCCTGTGTTCCAGCTCTGTGTGACTCCAGGGACGTCGGCGCGGGAGATGGTGCAGCTGGTGGTGCAGGAGATGAACGTGGTGTCGCGGCGCATGCTCGGCAGCAGCGGGGGGGAACAGGAGCCGTGTGTGTACTACAGCCCCGAACAGATAAAGCACTTTGGCCTCGTGCTGGTGGTGGACAACAGAGAAAAGTGGCTTCAGGATGATTTCTGTCCCCTGGAGCTGCAGAACCCCTGGCTGAGGGGAAAACTGTGCGTCCGTATAAAGGAGTATTCACCACTAGCGCTCACACAAAGCCGGGCCACTACAGTCTGACACTTCCAGGAGAGAGACACTCAAGACCTTTACATTCTCTTCGGATAAATGTGTATAAAAATGAAGGAACTGTTACATTTGTACAAACAGGCCTACGATATTTTGTCTCACTGTGGTGTAATCATCCACAACTGCAGCTATAATATGTCATACTACTGCTGTGTGCTTGTCATCTGAGAAGTTTCTATGGAAGTATGTCGGAACTTTTTTTCAAAGACCCTCATATGGACACCAAATGAACAATAACAAAATAGAACAAAGAGAAAATAGTTTCAGCGCTGTCAAGGATAATTTGGGAAAAGATTGTGATGGCGAACGAGATTAATGGAGTGTCACTTTGACTTCTGGCACGATTGACGACGGCACATCGAGGCGGCGCACGTTGCCAACAGAAAATGGGCAGCGTCATCGTTGCAGCCACACGCGGACACAGAATTTTCTATGAACTCTCTCATTGTGTCATTCCCAAAGAGCTGTCGCCTGCAGCCGCCCCGGCAACATGTCCCCAGGATGTGGGCGCTGGACCCGGCCCAGAGGGGTGAGGTACAGAGGGGGGAGGGCGGGGGGGGTCTGGCGTCTTAAACGGTGCAAACGCTTTCAACGATTTGGCCCGTCAGCCTGTCACTCAACTGCTTTTGGCCACTGTCTGGTAGCAAAGCAGCCAAGCAATGAAAAGTGAGCTTGATGAAGAGTGAGAGTGGAGGAGGAGGAGGAGGGCCGACGCTGCATCGTTCAGAAACCTGGCGCTCTTTTTCTCGCAGCCCTCTGTATAGTAGACTCAGTCGTAGTGTAGCTAACACTAAACCAGCTCATTTGGATTTCCACCCCAGACAAAACAAAAGCAATACTTGACTCTTTTTGGTTTTTTCTAATAGATGGGTCGAAAAAAAGCATGTAAACCTTCCAGAGTTGTGCTGATCTGAAGTACTGTAGTTCATGCTGTGCTAAAAGTTAACCAGTTTAGTGTTTTTGTTGTATTTGGTTCAGTGGTATTCCCAGATGCATCAGAAAGCGGTGCCCACCAGTCTAGAGCGGCGTCTCCCAGAGGGATTTTATTGTGAAAAGGGATGACTCTAGTTGTTAAGAGGCCCTGTGTTTGTTAGCAGAGTAACATATCATATATTTATATTCCCAAAACACTGATGCAGGCATTGCACTTTTGGGACAAAACACTGAATCTAACTAACACAATAAATAAGGCCTCTTAACACTCCTTACCAGCCTTTTTAGATATTTGTTGGAAACCTGTGCCAAGTTTGAATTCCTCTCCTCATTTAAAACCGTTTACATCAAACTCAACATCCCAAACTGCAGGCTGTTGTGTTTTATTTATTGTTTATCAACTGTTTTTAAGCATAAGATCAAAACTTTTCTCTCACCACCGGCTAAGCAACATCACACCGTTATATTAACCTGCAGCATTTCCAAATGTAGCACCAGAAAGGTCCAGGAGAGGAGCGTTTGGACCTGGCCTCAGTCACTGTAGCATTCCAGGTTCCTGTCGCAGGGGGCGTCTCAAAGTGTTTACACAGTTTCCTTACACTTTCCAAGATGTGTTTACGTGTAACTACTGTATAAAGATGTCTTTATGTTATAAGTTGTAATTGGTTTTACTAAAAATGGCTTGAACTGTTGTGTTAACGCTTAGATGTCTTCTTTATTCTCGTTGTTAAAGGCAGTTTTTACAAGGACCAACTGCAAACAACAAATCACACAACCAGAAAGCAAACCGTTGTACATAGACAGAGGAAGACCATGGGATGAATGTACTGTATCTGCCCTAAATGTGAAAGGAAGTGAATGTGGGGCTGTCATCACTACTGAGGTCAAAGGTCAGTGAAGTTAGCGTCTGTCTTGAGATTAAGCTGAAGGGGAGAGAGAGAGGAGGGGGGGGGGGGGGTTTGAATTCCCTCTCCGGTTGAGAAATAAAGTTTAGCCCCATGTTTACAAGGAGCTGTTGGCAGATCCCGCGGGCGAAGTCATGAAGGAGACATCACGTCACTTTTTTTAAATCTATTTTTATTGAACAATAAATGAATATAACAAAATAAAAGCCTTGCTTGTTTATGAGGGTTTCTTCTCTTTTAACAGATCGCCCCACACGAGTGTAGGAAGTTTCTAACCTTCATGTGAGTAATAACAACATTTATGACATGATTCTGACCTATTTACACTTCCTGTTTGAGAGATGTCGCACTTCACGCTCTCCATGTCTCAGTTTGAGAGAATTCCACCAAACTAAACAGTATATTTTGCCTCATCAGACATAGAGAGACATAACAATCTTACATTTCACATTTTCTTTTCTTCTGGGCTTATTCTCTTAGTTCAAATGTCATCAACACGTATGATACCCTCCCAAAAGCTGCTCATTCATCTGATATGAAGCAGAGTACATGACAAATAGAGGGCACTTGTTCTTACAGATGCTATATTGCAATGACCTCATCAGTGTTTGTCACCCAGTTGATGAAAAGTGAATGGAGGGCAGCTGCAGACAGAATCTCAGTGTGAGGGGTGGGCACTGCAGCGAGGGATGAACAATGATGTTACTATTGCGTACGGTGATGGAGTGTTTTTTTTGTAACAGGTTTGAATAGAGGTTAGTCTAAACATTAGGAAAATACTTGACATAATGACATCCCCTGCACCAGTTTCAGGGTGATGTGCATTACGTCAGCGTTACGTTCTCAATGCGCTACTGTAGAGATGAGATGTGTTCCTAGACTTAACTTAAATATCTAGATGCTTCTTTTATTTGAGGTGCTTAATATAGAGTTTCTAGTGCCGTTATCCTCATCAAATAGTAACAGTATTACTATGCTATTCATGCAGAGGTGAAAGAAGTACTGAGATCTGTAACCTTGAAAATACTCTGTTACATGTAAAAGTCCTGCATTCAAATATAACCAAAGTATCAAAAGTCAAAGTACTCATAATGCGTAATCGCTCTTTTCAGAGTTGTATCTATTAAATTAGTGATAGCTGACAAACTGAATCTTAAAAGTAACTTAAGCTGTCAGATAAATGTAGTGCAGTAAAAGTATAAATCAGCATATATTTAAACTACTCAGGTAAAGTACACCTGCAGTACTGTATTACATTCCACCACTGTATTCATGAAGTTGAATTAACAATAAGCAGCAGACTGTTTATGTAGTGAAAGTGTACTTCTTTACTCAAAGACAATGAAATAGATTATTTCCATCACTTATAACAGAACTAGAAACTATTCATTTATCCTTGGCAAAAGGGGGATTCCACCCCTTAAACTGACTGATACAAAATGCTTGTTTTTTGCAAATTTGCTAAAATATTAACTTAAAGATGTCGAAGAATTTTAACTTCGAACCAAAAAACCTGAATCCAAACTTTTTCTTGGAAATCTTCAGCTCTAACTAAACGCCTGTTTGGTCTGTTTTAAAGAAAACAATCAAACCCTTAGATACCTATCAGTGTTTTCTTTTGACTTCACCAAGCAGTGATGTCACGGTGTGCAAAAGTACATCGTGACATCACTGCAGCAAGGCAAGAAGCTGAACCCGATGAAGGCGTTCGTTTCCATGAAGATTAACCTATGACTTTCTTTAATGTCAGAATTAATTCATCTACAAAAGAGAAAGGCTCTCTGCCTAGGCTGTTCCCGTGAGTGAAAGCTAATGCGTGTATCTACCCCATTAATCAGATCCCCAATGCTACAGTCTTTTACAAAGTTTCATTAAAATCAGGCCACTGGTTTTTCGGTATTCCTGCTGACAAACAGACAAACAAACCAACAAACCGAACCAAAAACATAACCTCCTTGGTGGAGGTAAATATTGACAGAAAAATGTCTCAACAAGTACCGCTTTTAGACATTTCTGGTATTACATTCCAGTAGAACTGTTGAACTTTAACGTAAAAAACAAACACTTTATAAATAAAACGTGATTCATGCCACAGCTTGTTTACTTATGTATCTGTTTACATACATATTTACTGTGGAAGGCTCGATGCTCACTTGTATAAAGACAGTTTTTTGAAAGGTAGAAGTAATGAAACTAAACAACCTTTTCGCTATATGCTTTAATAACCTTTATAATGATGTGTGATTACACAGTTCGTTAATATGTTTGAGTTTAATCGTGATCCCAGGCTTACATTCGGTCTGGCCAGCTTGCTTTCAGCAGGCTCATATCACAGCGCTCTCTTGCTAGCGCCATGTGTTTTTTCAGCCCTTGAGCAAATAAAATGCTGCATGCTTCGCTGTCAACAGATCCTACAAACACTAATGTGTGGATGGACGCACAAACACACATTGGTGCACACAAGCGGCATGCACTCAGGAATCTTGATATTCCGATGTGCAAATGCATTTGTATACCATGTTGAGGATTTACACTTTTGTACTATTACAGGACAAACTGACACACACTTCCCCGAGCAGCTTATCACACACAAATCCTGGCATAATGCGTCCATGCCGACACACTACGGCTTTAAGAGCAGCCCTTTACCGTTTATTGACAGTAACTTAAGAATTGTACTGGAATTCTGACACCTCCTAATTTTAAACCTTCTGACTCCAGGAGGACCCGAGCTAAATATAAACCCTGGCATATATCTAAATACCTATAAAGAAAGCATTCCCAAAACACCCTGAATAGTGGCTATTCATGCTCATAAAAGAGACCCAAGGGGAGCGAGCAGGCACAGCGACTCGTGACTCATCAAAATATCCGCCGTGACAAAATGAAGTTGTGCGTCTTGGAGAATTATTAGATAGGGGGTTTCGTCAGCACCTCTCCTGGCAGCGAAGTGGGATCAGAGGCTGTTAAGCTTCCGAAAACTGGAACAGGAAGAGTCTAGTTGCATATGAGGCCGTGCTCCAGTGTGTGTGCAGCTGAAGAGATCCGCCTGCAAAAACAGCCACCAATGCATCTTGGGAGTGAGATAATGTCCTCCATCTCAGTGTGCCCCACCTTCACGCTCTTCAACTTGACCCTTCCTGAGGTCATTTGGGATCATGGGCCAAAGGGAGGGTCCCCCACAACGGGCACACTTATCCGACATGTGTAACTTTGGATTGAGCCTAAACATGAAATTCTGGATAAAGACTTTCAGGAAAATTACGTGACCCCTACACTATGGACGCCATGGCGACATCCCTCTTTCCTCTTCTTCTTTTCCATCTCTGCACCGACTGATAACCTGTTCCCCCCCTCCCCCTCCCTCTCATCCACCTCCCCACCCTGCCTCCCCTCAGCCGATTTCAGCCGGGCACTTACTGGCGGATTAGCGGCGGCGTACATGTATGTCTACACTGGCATGTGTGTGTTTCTGTAAACGTGTGTGTGTGCAGTGGGTGGGAAAAGTGAAGCCTGCCACTACTGCATCACTCATTTCTCTCCCTCTCTCTCTCATTCTCTCTCTCCCTCCCTCCCTCCCCAGGGCCCATAAACCTTTAAAGCACCTATAAAACACTTGGCGAGGCCTTTTTGAAGTTTTTATGAAGATCTGGCTTTATTGTTCCCAAGAGATGAGCCCCGCTCCGCTGGCGCCTCGGAGCTTTCTGGAAGTGCCAGTGAATTCAGGGGGGGGGGGGGGGGGGCCGGGTGGTAGCAATGGAGGGAGTCCCGGGGAAAGAAGGGCACTGTGGAGCCTGTGTTTTTATGCCCCCTGTACATGTGCATACAGTATCTGTGTGTATCTGCACATGTGTCAGGGGGGCAGATGAGCTACAGATGCAGTTTGAACGGTAACAGTGACAACTTTATATCTGAGGTGATGACTTTATGTCCTTGAGGTAGATTTAAGACAATCAAAATACAAGTTGAGAAAGTTCTAATAAAAGCACATGTGTGTGAACAGGCATGTGTTGCAGCATGTGTGTGTCTGCGTAATGCCTGCGTATGCGCTCGCAGACGATGGGGCCAGCAGGTTGCGTCCTTGTTGTTTGAAGTGGGGCTCTGTTGTTCTCATGGAGCTAAATGAATGGAGCCGGACCCCCCTCCATCTGTCTGATCCAGCGGCACCGGCCCTCCCTCCCAAATCCCGGCTCCGACGCACCGGCCCCCTCAAAGGAACAGTTGGCAAACGGACGGCCCATTAAACAGGCGAGGGCAACGGGCCCTCACCTCCAAGCAACACTTGTTAGAGCAGAGAGTGTGACACAGGCAGAGAGAGGAGATACAAGTAATCAAGAAATGGGTGTGTGAGGAATCCATATATTGTTTGTGTAAATGTATCTGTTAAGTGCAAAACTGAGTGTTTTTTGAAGGAGTACTTCACCCACAAATTGACCATTGTTACATCAATTACTCACCTTGAAGACTTGAAGAAAATGGAAGTACAATATTGATGAATGTAAAGAAATATGGCTGCGTTTAACAGCAACAACACGATATAGAGATAAATGTTTGTTTCACATATGCTTGCGCACAGGCTTGCTACATGTCTGTGTGAGTACTGATGATGCAGAAGTGTTTCAAATAGTAACAGTTGTGTTGAAGGCAGCCCCCCTTTGCTACAGTTCATCAAGAATTTACCAAAAAACGTATTTTTCAGATTGGTTCACGACATAAGTACATTTTCTTGGAGTAATTGATATACAAATTGTTATTTTGTGTGTGTGTGTGTGTGTGTGTGTGTGTGTGTGTGTGTGTGTGTGTGTGTGTGTGTGTGTGTGTGTGTGTGTGTGTGTGTGTGTGTGTGTGTGTGTGTGTGTGTGTGTGTGTGTGTGTGTGTGTGTGTGTGTGTGTGTGTGTGTGTGTGTGTGTGGTTGAGTGTGTGTGTGTGTGGTTGAGTGTGTTTTATGAGTGACAGTTACAACTCAGTGGCCATGACATTGGTGTCTTTGACCCTCAACAACCCCCATTGTCACAAAGGTGTCCATTTCAACCTTATAATCAAGACACTGACAGGAACATTTTTAAACTTCTTAAATGTCATCTCCTCATTTGAATGGGATCGGATTGAATCCCTTGTTCCCCTCTTCTATTGCAGCTGTCCATTGCTTGTTTGGTCTGCACATGTTATGTACCACAGGAACATGAATCATTAACAAATCATCTGCATAGAAAGGGCTCTCCACTGGATGAATGCTTCCTAATGGGGACCTATGTACGGTATGTGTGGTACCTCCAGTAAACCATAAACAGGGCCACATGAAATAGAAAGAGGTTAAACCGAACCCATAACTTCAGCCGCCGATGCAACCACTCACACAAGTTATGATGAACCCCTCTGATTTGTTTGAAAGTGCTCCAGACTTCCCTCTCCCATCCTTTGTTGTGAATTGTGGGGAAAACAACAGCCAGAGGTTCGGTCCGAAGAGAGCCTAAATTGATGCCAAAAATGAAAAATCTAAGACGCAGACAAAGATGAGAGAAGGACGGGCCGGCCGAGGGTATTCTGTGTTCGGCTCTGCGCCTGGCAAACAACCTGAAAGCAATTTATTTTCTTTCCCCAGACTTTTAGGATCAAATCCATGTTAGTCATTCACATAAAAGGGTCTCAAAAAGAAAGAGAAAAACGTGGCTTGATGTGTGTGTGTTTGTGTGTGTGGATTCAGGTACCTCAAGATAAAAGGAAGACATGTTTGGAAATGCAAAAAGGAGTCAGTAGTTTAGATAGATAGATAGATAGATAGATATAGATAGATAGATAGATAGATAGATAGATACTTTATTAATCCCAATTTGGGAAATTATTTTGTTACAGAAGAAGTCAGATTAAGAGAACAAGACAAAATAAGAGAAAGGACAAATATTTGCAAAGCTGTGACCGATGGACACACACACACTGACACACACACACATTCACACATACATCCATATTAACCCCAGCTCCAGCCCCCTTTGTGCGAGGGATGATGTCATGCCTTCTGAAAACATGTGGGGGGCGGCGTCGGGGGGTTTAGGGGGGATTCCTTTGGTCCTTTCAAGTTTGCAGGGGGAGCCTTGGGCCACGGCAGGGTAGACAGTACGAGGGCAGGAGGCTCAACGCTGCCACCCCCCCCCCCATCCCACCCCACCCCAGCAAGCAGTCACATTAGGCACGCTCCGGCCACGCCATCAAAGGCCCGGCTCACAGCACACACACACACACACACACACATACACTTGCCTCTGCACACACACAAAAGTATGCATGCACACAGTTGCTTCCCGACTGCATGTGCGGACCGAGAGACTCTGACACAAGTCAAACGAGCATGTTCACACTCAGATGAAACAAACGCGTGCCTAAAAATAACCTGCACACACACACTTTCAAAAGACACACACATACCAACAGATCAAACACGCACACACTTCAATCATGCCCACCCCCCCGGCTGTGTTATTGTTTTGAAAATATGATTGCGGTGACGGATGGGGTGGGGGGGGGGCTCTGGCAGGGGCGAGTGGCAGGGCCCCTCTATTGTCCCCGACCAGTGTGAGTCTGTGTCCATAGCTATAGAAACTGGGGCCACACTGGGAAGGCATGCTTTCATCTCCACCACAGGCTCACCGCTGGCAATAAGGGGTCAAATAAATCCCCCTGGATGCAGTGAGGGGGGAGGGGGGGGGGGGTTGCAGGCGTACATGTGCACACACACACACACACACACAGCATGTTTACCTGAGCTATCTCATGTTGACATTTAGAAAGATGGACAGATTTGTTTATTAGTTCCTCTCTGGCTTTCAAACTTTTGAAACTCCTACTTTCAGCTCTATGCTTTGACAAAATGCCCTTTCACTGAATCTTCAATTTCCTCCGGTGCTTCTTTTACAAGGTGACGTCACCTTGATCAGTGCTTCTTCTGCTACATTTGCCTTTCCAACATATTTCCGTGCTTCAACTTCAGCTGCAGATTTGATTCTGTTTAAATGTGTTTTTCCATTTCTTTTGCTGAATATCCCAAAACATATCAAAAACGTCAACACTAGAATAATCAACCCTTTAAGACATATGAAACGTTTTAAACCGTACCCTAAGCAGTCTGTCAAATAAGCAATTGATGTGTGCTATTTTTTTTAAACTATATTTGTAATGGACAGCACACACTGAATAAATGGATGTTTTGAAGTGGGGTTGTTTGAAGTATTTATCCTTATTTAGTGTATGTGTTTCTGTATCTGTGATGTTGTTACAGGAGTCGAGACAGAAAAGGATCTCCCAGCGTCCTACAGTAGAAGGTGATAAGCACGCCCTGGTTTAGAGAAGCAGACAGGAGTAACGGCCCGGGAAACTGCTGTGGATGGGGGGGGCAGTAGCAAAATCTATAGCAGTTTAAAGGTAGGGTAGGTAAGTTTGAGAAACCGGCTCGAGATCGCTAGAATTTGAAAATACACAACCGGAGAAAATCTGCCACTTCCTTACAGAGCCCCTCCTCCAACACACACGAACGCGCACATGACCAATGAGGGGACGAGATAAGTTTGTGCACAGATGGAAGGCTGACAGGCAGGTAGGCCATCCAGTTACTTTAGCCAGGCCGGCTAAAATGACTTGGTCAGTGCTTTTTACAGTACTACGGCTTCCACAGATGACATTTTTTAATGGATTTTTTGTCAAAGCACTGAAGATATTCATTGCTATCGGGATGTTAAGAGCATTCCATGGAATATAACAAAAAGTGTATCTCGAGCCGGTTTCTCAAACTTACCTACCCCACCTTTAAGTGTCAAAAAGTAAAATTGCAGTTTTCGAGACATTGGTGAAAATGTCCTAAATATAGTGGCACTTAACTAATATTGCCATTTATTAAAAGTGATACACTTTGGGCAATATAAATGTACCTCTGAACACTAATTTGATGCGCCAGATTAAGCCAAAAGGCATAAACCAAATAATACAACTTGCCTTGAAATGTTCCTTTTGTCTTAATACTGCTCAAATCTATGTATCTTTATTTTTATCAAATTTTGTACAATGAATAAATACTAACTTCTTGGGTTTATTTCAGACAAGCGGGGGGGGGGGCTCAGCAGCACAGAGGAGGTCTGGGTCACTTTGGGTAAACGCGCCCTGAGCATGCAGCACATGTAACACAGGATCACAATGTTGATCATCAGGATTCACAATGTCTTGACACATTCCAAACTCACTGATTACACACACACTTACACACACATACTGTATACACAAACAAAGACATGCAACATTGTACGGACACCTTTGACATATGCACTTTGGGCGCTGCAAATATATAATCGCTCCCTTAAATACATAAAGTGCTGAGCGTGATTTGGATTTGATTGGACTTGACTTCCTCAGGGTATCTTAGTGACTCATGCTGACCCGATTGTTTGATCGTCATCCTCCCCCATTCTTCTTCGCTGGTGTTATATCACACATGTCCAGCTCGGCTCCATCTTCACGGCCCTGAGCCCTGCCCTGCTGAGGACCAAACCATTACGGATTACTGTCAGACTCACTCATTATAATACTACTCTCTGTGTGTGTGTGTGTGTGTGTGTGTGTGTGTGTGTGTGTGTGTGTGTGTGTGTGTGTGTGTGTGTGTGTGTGTGGTGTGTGTGTGTGTGTGTGTGTGTGTGTGTGTGTGTGTGTGTGTGTGTGTGTGTGTGTGTGTGTGTGTGTGTGTGTGTGTGTGTGTGTGTGTGTGTGTGTGTGTGTGTGTGTGTGTGTGTGTGTGTGTGTGTGTGTGTGTGTGTGTGTGTGTGTGTGTGTGTCTGTTTTGGAGACATATAGCCCCAAATATACAGAACATTGAAAGTAACAGCAAAAAAAGCGCATTGGCCAAAATGCAATTCTGGAAACCATTATCAAAAACCTGACGGGAGTTCAAAATTGCTTGGGAATTTGGCTACATGTTAAAGTCAGTCTCGCATATTAAGTTGCTAATCAGACTGTAAACAATTGACCAGTGCAAGTAAGAGAACCTCTTGGCCTGGATATCCGCTGGCAACAACGAAACCCCAAAAATATTTCCACTTCACCCCAGAGGCTTATCGTCGTCAGAACAAGAGCCAACCAGTTTCAAGATTGGCTATGGTGCACCGTTGCATCAACATTAACAAAATATCAACACAATTCAGTTTGATTAATGACTTGTGAATGCATAAGGAAGTCTTCACCGGACATGGTACGCACAAAGCGAGCAGCCAGCTGTCCCGCTAGCACCTGTGTGTGAGCGCCGAGATGGGGTGGGGGGGGGGGTGTGGTGGAGCCGGAGACAGTCAGAGGAGTCACCAGGCCTGAGGAGAGGAGAGAGGGAAGGTCAGCACCACCGCATGCCACAGACAGACTGACGATACTTCTACTGGGCTCCACGCCGGGGACCTGGCTGTAATTACACCACACACACACACACTCACACACACATTCATGCATGCACACACTAGACAGACTGAGAAAGGTGCCCCGGCTCCTGGATTCTGTCTCTCTATCTCATTATAGTTTTATGTCCGCCATGACATCCTCTATCACACACCTGAACAGCCTCAGAATCACATTAACAAGCGGTTTTTGAGAAGTAACCTAAAATAGAGACACCTGATACATTGACCGAATGCCAGGAAATCGAGCAAATAATAGAAAATATATACAAAAGGCCAGAACTTCATACGAACTTTACAACCACATGTGAACGAACTGTAGGACATGCAGCTTTGAAAAGCTTTCCAAAAGATGTTGGAATCTGGCTGTAAGGATTTTCCCTCATTCAGCTCGATCCTATCGCCAGATAAGAACATTGATATTGGCCGATTGCAGTAGGATTTGGATTACGATCAATGAAAATGTTATATCCTATGCCAATGTTTTTAAAATGCATTACAATGTCTGTGCATAGCCACTATGGTATGGTTAGGGTTAGGAAAAGTTCATGGTTGTTGCATTAGTGAGGTCAGGTATTGATGGATGATAAGGCCTGACTCACAGTTGGTGTTCCCTTCATGCCAAAGGATGGGGTTGAGGTCAGGGCACTGAGCAGTTCCTCCTCACCAAACCCATTTGCCTTCCTTTGTGCGATGTTGACACAAGAAAGGGCCTTATCCAAACTGTTGCCACTAAATTGGACGCACACAATTCTCTGTAACATCATTGTATACTGTAGCATTGAGATTTCCCTCAAGTGGATCTAACAGACCTTGCCCAGACTGGTGCCCACACTTTTCACCATAGAGCGTGTCTGAATAGCCAGATTCAGAGTGCTCTCACACAAACATGGATTTCCCAATTTTCTTTTTCAATGGACACTTGTAGTCTGAGCTCTCAACTGGCCAAATCCAAGGTTAAATAAGGTCAACAAGGTTATTGGCACAAACCACAATTGTGATCTTGTTTGGCTCTCAGACTGACACCAGCACAGATCTCTGGTATCAATAGCTCCTTGTTGATCTACTTGGCCAGGCATTTTGCCGTCTCTCCTTCTCCCTCCCTCTTTCTCTCTCTTTCTCTCTCTGTGGGCCTTCTGACTTGTGAAAGTTATTGGAGTGTAAATGCGTTTAACAGCCTCTGTCTGCTGCACTGCGTATGGAGAGTGCTATCTGTTGTCTGCTTCATCTTTATTACTTATCTGTGCCAGTAGTTTAAGGTTTCCAGCAATCTGATCAATTTAGATCCATGGTTAGATAGGAGAAGATTTGAGAGCAATTTCTTAGTTTTCTGAAAAAAAACAATATTTTTCATCCATTTTGTATCATTCTACCAATATTTTCCAAAAACGTTCATAGTTTTCCAGGTTTCATTATGCATTACTGTAGTGCAGCTTAGCAGAACCCTGTCACTCATTGTAATTATGCTGTCTGAGCTACTCCCTCGCTCACAATTATTTCCGCAGCCGGTCAATTAAGAAGAGTTTTTTATTCACCATGACAGGTGGGTGGGAATGGGTGTTCCCTGTTCCCACTTGAGTTAAAAAGAAAATACCTTAATCCTTGATTGAGACGTAAGCAGTTTGAGGTTGAGCTCTAAAGAGGCTGTGGGCCTTTTACTATTCGGCTACTCTTTAACCACAGCACCACTTCAATATCTCATGACATTGTCACTTCATTACTCCCCTTCAGTTTTCATATGTACCCAGGCCCCCCCCAAGCCCAGTTCCATTTCCCTGTGGTGACAGAGAAAGGCAGACGTTCCTGTTTACTCATGGCTCCAGGGGCTTGTGGCTCCCGATTAGCAAACCAGTGTGAGTCAACATCTGGTACATCCCTTGGACAAACTATCTCTCTGAGCGCACACTCGGCCTGTTGTCAAACCCCCGTCTCTTTCCGTCCGGTTCCCAAGCAGGCAGGCACCCCCTGGGCGGCAGTGCGCGCTCACACATCGGCGAGACATTTCCCAAAGCCTTCCCAGTCCTCCTGGCATCTCGGCAGGCTGTCACCTTTTTACCCTCCTGCGTGTTCCACAAACATACCAGAGGGCCAAAGGGCAGCAGGGGCCAACGCTGCCCGTTTGTCGACATGCTTGATTGGGGTTAAGGGCGGCGGGACTCGTTCAGGTCGCGACACCGATGTGGTCCATCATGTCTGTGCAACCTGTGGTGATTATTTGACTGCATTCCATCCAGGACACAGAAGTTTTTAATGCGGTTTTAACAGGCTGCCAGGTTTAAACAGGGCAACCTCAATCTGATTCCTGTCACAGACCGATGAAGACGCCATCGTAGAATTTCCCTCCTTTTGTTTTTGTTACGCTGTGCCAGTCTATGAAAGTATCTTGGCTCTAGACTCAACAGAACACACATGCTGAGGAGAGTGTCAGGCAAAGGAACATCTGTTGTGGTCAGTGGCTGTGGGCAAACTGTTTCATTTCGACAAGATGGCCTGTGGCAACACAATGGCTTAGTGGTTGGGAGAGAACGACCGAATTGCCAGTATTTGTGGTCGGGGTTTACCTAAGTTGGACCGAGCTTCTGAAAGACATGTGGTCGCATTTTTCATCAAATCTCTCTTTAGTTTGGGATATTAAAAGAGTAATGGCATTGTCTTGACAAGTGTTTCGAAATGTGGTATTTTAAAGTGGAACTGTGGAGTTATAGAAGTACTCTATTCATTCCAAATTGTGTTTCGTCTTTATTCCATTGTAGTTACTTTTCCATTTGTCATCTTGCGTAAACCAAGGCAAGTAATGTCATAACAACAAGCATGCAGAGTGGGATCGATACAGCATGCCAACAATGATTTCACTGATGAGGAAGGAGATTAGATGACAGATTTAATCTTGAGGAGACGCGAGTAGCGAAAACACATGACTTAACCGTCAAAATAAACGTGTATATACTGTTTGTTCCACTATCACAGCTCTCTCATATGTCTGCCATGGCATTCAGTCAAACACCGCTTGACGTCTTCAACCCGCCAAAATCTGTCCAGAGGAATGTGGAGCGCTGGTCAAGGCGGCTGTCTGAAGACGTTGGTGTGTTTGTGTTTCCGTGTGTGAAGCGCAGGCCTTTAGGTCTTAACATTGCTGGCATCCTTTTTCTTTTCCCCCTTCTTTCTCTATCTCTCTCTCTGTCTTGCTCTCTCTTCCTCTCTTGGCTCTTGTGCCACCGAGGAGAAGGCAACAGTGACCCTATTGTGAACGGTGGGAATTGGGCAGCGAGCCAATGATGTCATCTTGCCATAGGGAAGACCAGGGGGAACGCCCTCCTGGCGTTCGGAATGCACTATTTTTTCCTGTTGTTTTCCGGAAGGCGGTGATCAATTTAATTCCATCCTCATCACTCCCTGCCACGGGGGGAGGGGGGCGAAGGAGGGAGGGCAAGAGGAGGAGGAGACGCAGAGAATAGAAAAAAGAACTCTTCCAAGATGGGATGCAACACATAAAACTAAAGGCGAGAAAAAAGATGAAGCGCACCGGATGATCAAAGCTGTTAAAAATCCTTATTTTATGTTAACTTTGTAAGATGTGAATAAGGGAAATGAACCTGGAATGCCCTGAGGTCACGTCGACCTCCCCAATTAAAAGTTGCCAGGCACCATTACAGAAGATTAGTAGTGATTCATGAAGAAAAGGGGGGGGGGGGAGGCTTACAAAAAGGAACAGTCCCAACCTCCAAGTAACCAGGCCAAAAACCTTAGAGGTACATTTGAACACTTCTGTAGAACTTTGCAACAAAAGTATAAAAATGTAAAGGCTAATTCCTGCTTATGTCACCTTGGCTCACATTTGTAGCCACGCTAGCAACATGAATTAAGGAATGGCAAAGTCTTTTGGTATGTCAGTCATTTGGTCTCTTGGCTGGTTAGTCCAGCTCTTTGGACTAGAATGAAACTATTTGGCAATTACTTAAAGGAATTGTATACATTCAAGACCCCAGAAGATATCACCAAACGTTTCATTTGGCGCCACTTGTAGGTCAAAGTTTTGACATTCCTTTTGAAAATGTACCAGATAGAATAGAATTAGATAAACACATTCATGGTTTCCAGATGATGAACCCTAATGACTTTGGTAATTGTTAATCTCTAGCGCCACCATAAAGCTCACATTTGTGCTTTCAGCAGAAATATGTAACTTTTAGATAGATTCTCATGACTATTGTACAGTATTAATGCCCCCCTCAGAACAAATTTAAATCCCAAAACTTGACATCAGGTTGGAATTTCAATTTACTTTGATTTACGACCAAATACTTACAAACCAAAGCTAATTGATTAGCCTTAGCTGTGACTGAAAACATACAAAATCTAAGCAAAACATTTTATATTCAGATTGTGTGTAGCACAGTGATGTTTTTCTGGCATTGCTTGAGTTCATCAGTCTCTGAGTTCAAAGTGGGCCCCGCGATCACAAAGACAGCGAGCCGTCTACGATGTGATCACTATTAATCACAGCTTGTGATCAAGCAACATTTTCTCCATCATGACTGGAATGTCGTAGTAGAAACAAAGGATGCGGGGCCATGCTCAGATTAGCTTCAGATTGCACATCAGAGTGCCGTTACGTTCTTTCAATAACAGGGACGAGCTTTTCACTTAGTGCTTCATTCTTTTGTTCTCCCTATCATCAGAGGAAAGAGGAAAATATATCACTTTGATGCTGTTTACTGGGTATTTTGCAAAAATAACTTTATGATGAATTTTAGGGGAGAGAAAAAAAAGTGTAGAGGGGGCTTCAAAAGTAGCGTTAACGGGAGACAGATTTTTGACATGCTTCCCGAGCCATCTGCTTTGGGTTAAGGCTCGGAGACAGAGTCGAATATGGAGGAGAGAGAAGAGGGGAGTAAGACTGGAGAAGATGGCGAGGGCAGCGGGGAATAGGGGGAGTGCAATATTGACAGGCAGCGGTGGAAAGCTATTTACTTGCATTTTGAACCTCTCTGTTTTAAATTATTGTGGCAAGAAATATCCAAGGATACAATGAGTTGATATTGTTCGTACAGCTAATACAAGTGAATACTTCAGTGGGCTGTTATACAACATTTTACAGTAGAAACAAATATGCTGTGGTTCCCCAGATCTCAGGGCTCAAGATGTTTAGTTAAAAAAACTAAAATATTTTGACAATTTCCAAAAAGAACTTGTGACGGCTGTGGTTGGTTCTGAAATCTGTCAGCCTGCCAAAGATCCAACAGAGAGTGGTCTGCTGGAGACGCCACAACACAAAACTAATTAGGATACGTGCTCCAGGCCTATCTGTCGGGTGGAAGGGAGGTGGGCTTTGGGATTTCAGAGTTGCAATATCTCTGTCACTTAAGACTTTTTCCAAATGTCTACAGCATCTTGCCAAATCCCTCAACCGTCCTTATCTCCTGACATTCGCTCATTAAATGCAGCAAGAAAGAGATATGAGAGTAAAGAACAATGTTGATTTTGTTAGTCCAGCTCTGCTTGTTGATGTTTTTCTGAGTCTCCCTGCTTACTCCCCTCTCTCCTCTCCAAGCTGTCCGTCTCCATCACCCCCCCTGTGCCATTCTACCAGTCCCCAGTGGGCACAGCCAGCCAGTCTGGCCAGGCCTGCCCCTTGCTGTGCCCCCGCACTGGATAAGCTCCTGGCTGGACCTTGGGTAGAGGCCTTTGTATAGAGCTGCGGGGGTGTTATAGTGTGTGTATGTGTTTGTGTATGTGTTACGTGTTGGTGTGTATGTGTATATAGCATTCACAGCACAAGGGGAGAAGGGGGTCCTATCTGTGCCTAAGGGCTGCCCCCCAACTCACCCTCACCATGCGCCCTATTGAGACCTAAGGGAGCGTGAACAATCACTGCAAAACCAAAGAGCTAAGTCCCCTTGTTATACAAGGCCAATTTTCGGCACCAGCCCCACCTCTCTCCTCCGTGGTGCGTCCCACCCCCCCCTCCCAGCACCCCAGCCCCACTCGTCAGAGGTTGACGGGCTTCGTTAAAGCGAGCCGGGGTCCTTTTATGGCGTTATTTAATTAGCCATTCCACAGCAAACTGCCATCCGGCACCACCACTGACCCCCCCACCGATCCTCTTCTCTTTGCTGAACCCACCACCACCATCTTCATCATCCCCACCTCACCCCCACTTACTGAACATCATCAACACCGCCCCCCCTCCCCACTGTGCTCACCGGTCCCCTCCTCTCTCCTCTCCTTGTCTTTATCTCCAGTAATTAGCCAGGGGATGGGGGTGTAACCATTGCTAGGTTGCTCGCCAGTATTAGTGCTTGAGACTAAGAGGAAGGGAAGTGTCTCTCCCTGCATGGGGTTTTCTCTCTCAGTCCAGCACCCCAATGCCTGTGGAGTAAAACAAAGAAATGTCCGGTTCTACAGTAGCCAGCTCAGCCTTACTGTCCCCGCTGCCCACTGAGCTCTGTCTGCACTGGCACCCTAATCATTAACCAGATTATGACTTTGTGTCTGCTGCATGTTGGAGGGGTCAGCGGAAATTTACTCACAGTATGCAAAAGACTGCTGGCAACTATTTTCAAGTGATTCATGCAGATTGGTTAATGAAGTCTCTGATTCAGGTTTACTAGTTCATTTTGGAATAATAGCTCCAGCATTGGCTTTCAGATCTTTGATCACAAAGTTGGTGAGCAATTTCATTTGAGCTGCACCATAACTATGTATGAGTGCACATTCCTTCCCCATGCACTCAAACATGAGTAGCCAAACAGTGAGAGAGTGTGGGAGCCCCTGTCTGCAGGGCCACACCGTGCTGGATCGACGCCCTCTAGTGACCACTACAAAAGACATGCACAATGACAAGCCCACATTTAACCCTGGTCCGCCTATCCAAACACAAAATGGGACACATTATTGGGAAACATATAATAAAAGACTGACTTTGATGACATAATAGACACTTTATTTGTTTTTTTTAATGATTTTTTAAATTTTTATTATTGATATTTATTGCTATTTTTTTTCCAACTGGAGGTCAACTTCATTATTGTTTCTTATGCATACAATGTTTGTAACACCAACTTATTAAGGTTAAATACAAATAATTAAATATGTTAACTTAATTTTCAATAACTTAAACTTGCCAGCGTTATTTTTGAAGCAGCATTATAAGAAGACAAACATAGTTCAAGCTAAAGTAAGTCCAGCATGGCCTAATGACTGCTTAGCATGGGAAAGGTACCGCTTAGTTATCCATGGCCATTTATAGCCTTAATTACGCGCCTATTTTGTGACCCCTAAGTTCAACGGGCCAATTCCTGTGTAGACCCAAATGCTGACGAACAAAGGTGGAATGTGATGCCCCTTTTCCGTAGACAAGCTACTAAACGTTTCCCATCAATTTCATGGGAAAGTTCAAGCCAAGGAAACTCTTTTAAACGCTCGAGCTGAGTATTGACAGCGTATTGAACCTATTAGTGCATAACAGACAGCCTGCTGATGAAAAGCGCAGGGGAAAAGAGTTGCTATAGCACTTAAAAGTTGGTGTTAGATTTCAAAACCTCAGTAATATAATAACACTGTTGATGTTGTGGAATATTACACTTTAATACGGGTTAAAACTGGTGCTTTAGGACCCAGTTGATCCTTGTGATTGTGGCTGATATTTTCCACGTTGTGAGGGGAGGGGGTGGCCAGGAGGAGGAGGGGGGGGGGGGGGGGGTGGCTGTCAATCATAGTGAAAGTGGCCGGGGTGGGCAGGCCCCTCTGACACTTTGTACCGTCGGAGGGGGATATTTAACTTGGGACTGAGCACCACTCGCTACAGACACACTCACACACAGTGTGCCTAAGCAAAGAAACGCTCCAGCGCCAAGTCTCTCAGACTCCTGAAGTAGGAGCGACTCAGTAGGAGCTTCTGTAGTTATCAAAGGAGGAGAGACGCTCCCTCAGGAATTGACCGCTTGCATCGACCGGGCAAAAAGGCTCCAGGTTTTTGGACTGTCTCGTTATGCAGCGATTTTGGGATCTGGAGCTTTTCTGAAGGGATTCAGCAATGCCACAGTGAAAGGAACTCTGAACTCACAACGTTTACTGGCTTTCTGCAGTTTGCATTTGATATGCACTGACACGCTGCTTTTTTCAGCGTCTCTTTTTCTGTGGGAATACACCAGACTTTTATGTTAGTAACTTCTCTGCGATTTGGAACATCCTCTGGAAAGATACTTGGCTGTTATTTCATAAATTGAGATTGCATCCCACTGCTGCGCATTTTTCTCCAAGTGTTTGGACATTTTCAGAGAGGTGCACACAGATCCACGGCTGGAATACCACAGGGCTGCACACAGCGTTTCCTCAGTGTATGGATTGTGCGCGCTGGGACCTTGTCAAACCTGAGAGCGTCAGGCGACGTTAAGAGAAGCCACGTTTATAAAAGCCGTGCGTAAAAATAACATTGGCCAAGGCAGCCCTCATTGCCGGGCGCGTGACATTTAAAACTCGGTGAAGTACTCTTTTGTGCGACCCTTCTCTCCCGGGACGCTGCGGATCTATTCTGTCTCTTTAGAAAACACTTCATCCCATGCAGCTCTCGCCTCGGCCGCTGTCATCCAGTGCAGACAGTTCGTCGTGGCTTCGAGTCCCCGAGGTAACCATGGCAACCGAAAGAAACCCAAAGTGAATCCAAGGGAGCGGGGTGAGGCTGGAGAGAGCGTGAAAAGAGTTTTCCCCATTTCGATTTTTTTTTTGTGTTTAGACTAAACACTTCTTTGCAGAGCTTGGCGCTGCACAGTTGCACCAGCGGGCAAATTGCAAAGTTGAAGGAGCCCTAAAAAGAAAACGCTCCATGTCATTCAAACCCGACGTGGTCTATTAAAAGTATCGCCTTGCCGGTGACTGAACTTCTACTATTTATGACGCCCCTGGCTTGTCATTGCAGAAAACACAGTGACCGGGAAAAGATTTGACTTTAATCTACGCGAGAAGAACCGGTGTGTAAAACCAGAGGAATAATGGGCCTCTCACACACGCTGCTCGTGTACGTGCTGGTGTGCGTCCACCTTGGAGTTTCACAGCATTTCCTTCGCCTCCGTCCATCGCCCAGTGATCACCTCCCAGTGCCCGACCTCAAAGAGGACCCCGACCCGGAGTATGATCCCCGGGAGCAGGACTTGGTGGAGAGGACTCTGCGGAAAAAGCTCGGCAGTAACTTTGACCCCAACTTCATGTCGATCACCTCGCCCATGGTGAACATCTCCACGGCAGACATGCAGGGGAAGCTGCCGGGGTCCATGCCTCCCGAGATTAAAAACATTGACCTCACGAGGACCCCCTATGGAAAGAGGGTTAAAGTGGGCAAGAAAGCCCGTAGGAAATTTCTGCAGTGGCTGTGGACCTATACGCACTGCCCAGTGGTGCACATCTGGAAGGATTTGGGCGTGAGGTTCTGGCCACGTTACATCAAGGAGGGAAACTGTTTCTCTGAGCGCTCGTGCTCCTTCCCCGAGGGGATGTCTTGCAAACCCGTCAGGTCAATCAACAAGATTTTCCTCCGGTGGTATTGTCAAGGGTTTCTAAGACAGAAATACTGTACGTGGATACAGGTGCAATACCCAATCATCTCAGAGTGCAAGTGTTCGTGCTGATTCTCTCTAAGGAAGGAGTGGTGGTTGAGGGGGAGTGGACTGGAAATACGGTTTCTATTGCACTGTTAACTCTCTACAGAGGTGGGCACCATAGCAGATCTATTTTTTTATATAGCATTTTAAGTGAAATACCAACATTGTACATATTTAAGAAAAATGCAGCTATTTTTTCTAATTGAACCAGGACCATATTTTATTCTCAACCCTGAAACGTGTTTTTGGGGGGAACACGAGCACTTCATAAGGAAGAGCTTTTTTTGATATTTTTTATGAGACATTTGAAGATGCAATGCATATGCTACACTTCTCCAAGAGGTGAACTTTTTTCTTCAACTGAACATTGATGCTGACTGTTATTTCACTGCAATGCTGCCTAGAGTTTTTGTATAATATTAATATCAATAATAATTAAATTGTAAAAAAAAAAGAAAGTTGAGGTTAAAGATATATATAAAGGCGTGAACTCAGCTTTTTTTGGAATACATAGTATTGTAGAAATAAACAAATCTGTATGTTTTATTTATTATTTTAACGATTGTGAGTATAGAGCATAAGGAAAGAGAATAGCAGAGTATACCAGAAAAAATATGGGAGATGTCTACTTGAATATTTCTAAAAATAAAAAAAAATCAATAAAATAAATTAAAAAGTAAAACATATCGGTGTACATGTTATGTTTACACGTTTTAGCAATAAAGTCTACCTTTTCAACGTGTATTAGTGTCAAGCCATGTTGCTTACAGTGTCTATATCAAGGGGGGCGTGTACACTGTAAAAAAATGTCATCTGAACATGTTGTCTTATTTAATCTTAAAAAGATTTCCTTGCATGAAAAGTTTGCTGGTGGTTTACACTTGTTTCCAAATGAGTTATCTATAAATAAGTGTCATTTCCTTTCGAAAAACGAGTGAAACAAGTGAAAATTAGCCACATTTGATGAGAAATTTCGTTCAAGACTGACATTTTTTGCAGTGTCCGGGCTCCGAAGTGGAGTGGAGTTACTAACTGCACAGTAAGTCCGAGCTTCAGTGACTCTGTGTGGACTGCCTGACGCTCCACGCCGTCACAGTGATTTTAGAAAGAGCTGATTTACTACGCTGTGTAATGCGCAACACATACCTCAAGCGCCTCCACAGAACTGGCATTCATTTGTCTCAGCCAGAGAGAGAGAGAGAGAGAGAGAGGGGAGGCCACACATTCATCTCCCCCCTGTCTACGCACATGCTCGTTTCAGGGCTCCGAGGTGTTAACATAATGGGTAAAATATGATTCAGACATTTCAAACAGTGTCAGATGATGAAATGGCGAGCGTGTATGCAAGAGCCAGGGGCGTCTGGGGTCTGTGCTTTTCACTCTGGAAGCTCCACACAAGTTCCACTGAGGTATTTGTATAGAGGTGGACTGCAGCAGACCGGCGCCTATTCAAGTCTGACCGCCCTGGAGAGAAAAAAAAACACAAAGCCCATAAAACAATGGTCAACTGTTTTTGACGTTAGCAGACTATTAATTGGAGAGCCGGGGCACGCTGTCTGCAACTTAAAGAGATATGGACAATTAAACGCGCTGCAGACGCGCAGGGAAATTAACTATGAAATCAAAGCGAGGAGTCATTTTCTGTAAGTAGGGGGTTTATGGTGTTTATATTATTCTTTAAATGCAATCAACGACTTAAACAGAGCTATGACTAAACGTCTGAGAGCTAAAAGCAGCTTTCCACTGAGCGCATCTTGTGTGCGTTACAGTGATTTGTGTTTTTGCGGGCAGAGTTGGATTTGACACTTGCCGCCCGGTTATTGTGACAGAACCACTGAGGGGATTTGGTAAGCAGAGGAGAAGAACGGCAGCATGCCAGCGGAGGGAAGGAGGAGGAGAAGGAGCAGGAGGGGGGGCTGCTTTCCTTACTGTCAGCTTCTTTCTTGATGATGTCTCGGGGTTTTTAGAAACTGCGTCTCTGACTCGACGGCGCCACTCAGCCGCCCCCTCTCGACTGCGCAGAATGAGGCACTTTGGGAAACAGTAACCCTTTCAGGCTCTGCCCGGAGAGTATTTTAGAAGCGTGTGAAAGGCAATACGCCGCCCTGGCTCCAGCCAGTTAGGTGCGCACCTTTTAGAAGCAGACCCTGCCAGCCAGTCAGATCAGTGCTTCTCAAAGTGGGGTCCGGGGACCTCCAGGTGGTCCTTGTGGGGAGTCCAGGGGGTCCTCAGCAAAAGGATGAATCTATAATATCAGCAAAGCATTTCAATTACTAGAAATAACAGTTTTGGGATGCATTATTTGACCCACTCCAATCCTCATTATATGCCAGATAATAAAGAAATAATGATATTCCCAGTACCTGCACAAACATGTGATTACATTTGTATCCTTTACAAATAAAATAAAATGTTGTATGTATGATCAGGACACATGTTAAAACAGATACTCTGGGGTTATTTTTCAAATGTATCACTGTCCTGTTGGTATTATCTGATTAGAAAAGCACATTTCTTCTAACCCTGCATGCCTCTGCTCAAAATCCATATTCAGTTTCAAACCCAATACACCCACTAAATGAATCCAAGAAATAGAAACCTTTTGAGTGCAGAGTTAATATAGAAGCATCTAACTGGCTTGTAGATTCAATACAGACCATGTGGGTTTTCTCTTACACGCAGGGTAAAATGCCAATCCTTAAATGAGCTGAACTGTCAGAGACTCCTGTCTTCACTTTATGCAAAACAGCCATGTTGACTGTGTCACAGATTCACACCATTCATAACGTCTGCTCTCTCATTCATCACCGTATCACATGATTTCATCATAAAATTCACTTGAAGTCAAATGTACAGTCCCCATGGCTGCAGACAGACCTTTGACGGATGTGTTACGCTGAGAAAAATGAGAAAACGTCTCCCTTTCAGAGCACCGCCATGCGAGGCGCTGACACATCGGAGCAGCCTGCATTCACATACTGTTCACAAAAATGTCAAGACAGTGGTGGCCGCTGCCCTGTCAGACACTCAGCATCATTAGTCTGACAGTCTTCACATTCATCCTCATAGGCTTTTGAAAAGGTCCCCATATAACACATATGATTGGAAGTTTCTTCTACATCTAAAATCTCATGTGAAAATAAGTGAAATCACACATTTGCAGACTGTAAGGAGCATTAAATAAAGGCCTGGAGACAATTAGGATTGGGGATCATGGGGGACGAGCTGGGGGGGGGGGGGGGGGGGGCTAGCAAGTTTTGTGGTGAAGATGATGAGGCTCTGTCTCCTGATGAGACTCGATTATTATGAAGGATTGCAGTCCGATTGGGGATGATTGGAGTGCGTCAGCGGGTGGGTGGTAAAGGGTCTGCGGTGACTTTGGTTCAAGCAAACACGTGAAAGAAACATCCATACCTGTGTGGAACTACTCGAAGAATAAGTGTGTAAGTACTCACGTATGCTGATTGCATGCACCAATCAGTCACACACACATCTTCTTTTGTGTGTGTGTGTGTGTGTGTGTGTGTGTGTGTGTGTGTGTGTGTGTGTGTGTGTGTGTGTGTGTGTGTGTGTGTGTGTGTGTGTGTGTGTGTGTGTGTGTGTGTGTGTGTGTGTGTGTGTGTGTGTGTGTGTGTGTGTGTGTGTGTGTGTGTGCAGTGGGCTGACAGACAGACAGACAGAGACAGAGACAAGGGTCTGTGGCTGTAAGTAAGGCCCAAACCCCATGGTTGTAAAAGCCAGTGAGTCAGCACTGCTGAGGTTATTGATGATGACAGGGTATTAGATGGAGCACTGAGGGGAGTGAGGGCACACACACACATGCAAACTACACACACACACACACACATGCAAACACACATAAATGCGGTCCCTGCAGATGATACGCGGCATTCTGTCAGACCACCAACCCCGGCTTGTGGTGTCTGGAGGTGTGTGTGTCATGAATTTGCTCATGTGGAAGAAGCGAGAGATACATCTAAGTGTGTGTGTGTGTGTGTGTGTGTGTGTGTGTGTGTGTGTGTGTGTGTGTGTGTGTGTGTGTGTTTCCACGAATCCATTACATTCTTATTCTCGGTGGTCTTCAGCTTATTGGACACTCTCTAAACCACTCTAAAGCTCAAATTGTTTGATTATTCTTTCCTCAACAAGTTCTGATATGTCTGATATGCATGTGTGTGTTTTTATCTGAGTGTGAAAGATGGGAACTTTTTCCCACTTCCAGTGCTTCAGGACTGATCCAATGATGTCAACCATCCATCTCTGCAAGAGCTCACACACCCTGACCTGGAGTCAGCAGCAGCAGCGGGCACCGAATTCATGACATGCCATTACATCAACACAGCGGCCATCTTTGCAACAGGTGACTGTAGTCAAATAACTTGTGATTGTAATCAAACTCCGGTCATCGCAAACGAGTGGCGCTTCTGATAATTAAGCAGACTGGTACTGCCATGGGAAATTTTTGCCACAATAAGTCATGAGTACATTCATCATTCACTAGACTGTGTTGCTTCAATCTCAACGTTGCAAAGACTGCCTAGAGTTTAAAGAGCGGCTTGTGAGGCCGAGCGGGCCTTTCCTGCTTAAAGTGCAGAGCAAAGGCCAAAGTTGACCAAGCCTTATGTTTGAAATCATCTCTTAAAGAATGTACGCGCAAAGCTATTTATTTTATACGTTTGCTGTTTTGCTGCCTTACCGTAATCTTTTGTGTCTACTTTTTTATCGCCTACTCCAAAGCTCTTGACACCAACAATTTGAATAGTAATAATCAGATAAACGGTGTCGATTATATGCCATTTGTGTCCTTGGAGCTCCCATTAAAACGCACTGCAGTAAGAGCACGGTTGCCCTATATGCTCTTATGCTGCTACCCTTTTAATCAGACGCATAGTGTCAGAGTCACATTTCTGTAGTCATGCTTGCTGATTACTCAGTTTAACTCTTGTTAGATGTAATGGATATTGTAAGTCCAAAGTAAGGCCTAAAAATAGAGCTGTGGGTGGCGTGGCACTCACAGGGCTGGGAATAGTGCATATTCTGAGCCCTGTTTCCATGGTTACTTGTGCTTTCTCCCATAGCCAGCATGGGTCTCGAATTCAGAAAATAGTCCTTTTGCATCAATGGCCGTGTTTTTATCCCTTTAAGAACAGCCTAATTTAACTTTGTATCCTGTTTTTTTCCCTCACCGACCAGGAAATGTGCGTTAAAGTTGGTGGACCGTGTTTGGGACATGCCGATGTCACAGACTGAGGATTGTGAACGGGTTGAGCCCCGGTGCTAAAAATGTGTGGACACAAATACGCCATTAACCACTACTGACTTTACCTTCTTTACCTCATCAAACTAAAATCAGAAACCTGGCTTGTCAGTCAAATGGGACACAAATTTGAGACTGTTTTAAGCCTATTGACCTCCCCGGCCCCAGCTAATTGAGTACAACACACACACACACACACACACACACACACACACACACACACACACACACACACACACACACACACACACACACACACACACACACACACACACACACACACACACACACACACACACACACACACACACAGCATCTCAGGATAGAAATTGGAGTTGGACAGCACTCAACCCCAGCCCACACAAACACAAGGTGTTCCCAGAGTACTCCTGATACCTAATTGGTCCCTCGTCGTCATAACGACACACACAGGTAAACTATCTTTAAGTTGTTTACTAGACTACTCAACCTGATCGTGATTGCGTTGGCTGGATTATATACACACACTTATGAGTTTTTCCCCAATTAAAATCTATATTTTCCATATCCATCTCCTCTCAGCTCACTGATTGCTGCTGTACTCCACACACACAGACACACACACACACACACACACACACACACACACACACACACACACACACACACACACACACACACACACACACACACACACACACACACACGCACACGCACACACACACACACCTCCCCCTCACAGCCTGTCCGGCGGCTGTCTCCCAGTACCCCTCTGTGCGCCTAGATGGCATGCTGAGAATGTTTACTTTCGCCACAGTGTGTATTTACAGAGCCTAATAGTTTTTTAGGCCGCAATGGCGCCTTGCTTCGTAACATGTGTACAACCCACCTACTCCCTCTCTCTCTCTCTCACACACACACACACACACACACACACACACACACACACACACACACACACACACACACACACACACACACACACACACACACGCACACACACACACACACACACACACACACACACACACACAGAAAACATACATTGCCCCCACCTAACAACAAATCAAACCTTTGGTATTTGGGGTTTGGCAATGCTCAGGCTTTAATGCGTCCAGGTGACACACGAGGAAGCAGCGAGAGCAGAATGGGATGCTCCCTCTGCTGTGATCGCAGTGAATGGATCAGATGAAGCCAGAGATGCGAGTGTGTGTGTGCTATTAGAGTTTGAATGAATGCACGAATGGGCCCGCAATGAATGGACACATGATGTCTTGAATAGTTATGCGTGACATGTGGCAACCAAAGAGATTTGGGAATGTGTGTACACACTGTGTGTGAGCAAGTTTGTGCGAGGGAAAGAGAGTGAGGGAGATCGCGATGTGTTTCTGAATCAAACAGAGTATTCAGATGATGTGGCTTGAGTTGGATTTCTGATGGCAGATGGCTCCACTTGTATTTCGTTTTTGTTCATGCAACATGTGCAAAAACATGACCATATACAGTGGATTACATACCGTGTAAAGACCTGAATTAAGAAAGACTAAGTCGATTGTAATTCTGCTCAGCCTCTTCCTAACAGGTTCCCCTCCAGCAGTCATTAAAAAGGTAGGCCCCCACAATTAAAAAGTATGTTCAATTCATCTTTTGTCCCCCTGAGCAATTAGGTTTATTAATGAACAAGGTAAAGCTTGAACACTGAATGAAATGAATATCTTGTTTCTGTACCACCTGAATTCAGATGTAATTAATGTGTATTTGGAACTTGTTGATGGTGAGACGTGTGAAGCTGAGAGGGATGGAAAATTGAAATCAGGCGTACATCAAAGCATGCTAATGTTACTTAAACACAGCCTCGGATAAAGAAGGACAATTGTGCAATCTTGGGTGCTTTTCCATTTAAATCCATTGCAGAGAGGCAGATGTTACAATAATGTATCATCACTGACAAACTGATCATAATCTGTGGCATCAAATACGACACTTTCTTCGATGTGTTTAATAATTGAAGCCACTTTAAGGCCGCTTATGTGTTAAAACGAGACAATCCTGGTGAAAATGAGTGAAATGGGTGCCATTTTTGTGCACATTTAACTCTCCGTTCTGTATCCAATGCAATCTCTATAGCAATATCAAGATTAGCGCTGACAATATTGCTGAGAAAAGGTTGCATACGTAAGAAATGATCACAGTGAACTCCTAGAACACTATGGTGGAATAACGATGTAGTGTATCAGATGAATGTGTCCTTTAACACTGATCACTATAAAAGGGGTGAAGAGGGCAGTGTACTCGATCCCCCTGAAAGGGCAGGGTAGGCATTAAGAGTGGAGTCTAAAACACTCGGCCCATTGTTTTATTTTCTTTCTCCCATAAGACAAAGAGCGCGAGGGAACCAAACAGGTGAAAATAACTGGCTGTGTTTTCCCCACTGGGCTGCTGATCCTGATGTACTGACGCCTGTCTGTCTGTCGTATTCAGCCGAGGTGGTCTATTCAGAGTGAGGGACCAGGGGACACACAGCCCAGGGGGTGTGGACGTCCATGTGTGTGTGTGTGTGTGCTCATGTATGTGTGTAAGGGGGAGGGAGGAGGCACTGTGAGCAGCAGAGAATGCTTGGTGATGGGTTACCAAAAACAGAGCACCAGGGGACAATAGGACCCAGGACATTCCTGACATAACCCCAACACACCGGGGAGGAAGTGGAAGGGGGGATTTATTGGTGTCAACGGCCCCCTCGCCCCGAGAGGAGGAACGGGTGCCTCTTTTGTCCCCTCCGGCGTTGGAGATGGACTGAATCGAGACGCCTTGCACAGAGAGGACGCCTCTAAACACATACACACATAATCACTCCTTTGAAAGAAGAACCACCAATTAGGGAATGGACATATATGGCTATAGAGGTTTACGCTCAAAGGGGGGGCAGGTTTTTTTGTGTGTCTGTGTGTGTGCTGTTGCATGCCATACTGCGTGCACTTGTCAATAGGATCTGGATGTAAAGGGAGAGCCAAATGGGATGCTTTTCAGCTCAGATTGCACGAGGGTTGACCCCATGGGAACACTGCTATGAACTTGTTTGAATCAGAGGGCATTTAGTCTCATTTAGGAATGGTTCACGTTACACTGAAAGAGACCACAAGGAACAAGACAATGTAATACTCTCGTAATTGGACGGACAATTGTCAAGTGAATTTCCCATAGTGTTACCCAAAACTTTGTATGCGCCACTTAAGACATGGGTCCTAATCTATGTTGAGTGAAATGAGTTTATGATATTGATTTAATGCCTCAAAGCAAACAGCAAAAACATTGTTTAACTTTTAGAGTCAGTTACGTTTCATTTTCCCACAAAAAGGGCTAATACCACCCATTATGCCCACTTTATATTATTCTACCGGTGTGAAGAAACATTCTTTTAGTTTGTGGAGGGTTGGTTTTGAGTTGCATTGTAATTACTGAGCCACCCCGAGCCTCCTTACAGCTTATGCGAACCATATTGAAGGTAAATACCCCTTTTGTGAACGGAAATGACTACGGAAAGCTGACCACTGGGCCTGACATAGAATACTTTTTCCCCATAGATACTTGAGACTTAAACCCTAGAAAACATCAACACCGCATTGGCCGAAGACTATATTTAAGATGATTGATTTAGAAAAAATACCAATATACCTGCTGAAGCTGGATAAAAACAACCTTGGAACATGCCCAGGACTTCTTATATACCAAAATCCATTTTCCTGTTTCTTACCACAAATGTTTACATGTAAAAAATAGAATTCCTCTTGGTAAATCCAAAGAAACTTATAGCTATCTTTAAGGATTTAGACCTGAAGAGTGCTACAGTATATTGATGACAGACGCCCTAAATCACAGCCTAACGTTTTTTTTTGTTTTATCCCAGCAGCTACAGGAACAACCTGGGGTCAGTCTGCAAGATTTCCTGTACTACACATGACAACTTTGAGCAGGTTTGACTGTCCGAGATTAGACTACAATAGATTTACTTTATTGATTCCTATTTGAGAAATTGTATTCATATAGTTCTGGTCCATGGGCTCATACTTTGACCTGCTTAGCAAACCCTGAAACAGGTGGAAGAAAATGGCAAACTAAACCAATACTACCATCTAGTGGTCAAATATGATGCTATCTCTTACTGTCAATTGTATTGAAAAGCCTTAGAACTCCACTGAGATTATCATAGATATAGATAAGAGATAAGACGCTAACCTGTTGACAACTCTTAAGAACCAGTGTAAAGGATTTTAACTTGAACATCATTTATCTGGCATAGGCAGGGATCACATGGTGTTTTCTAAGCAGATAAAGGGACTGTTAACTTACTAATTTCAAAAAAAGATTATCCACCCATCCTCAATTTAACTTTTTGACTGTGGGTCATTAAAGTTGGATATCTTAGAAATGTCATGGCAGTCAAACTGTTGGGACATTTGACTGATATGTACACATGTCAAACTCATGATGGCACTGGAGAAAACATCAGGGGATCAGCGTCAAAATGTGTCCCAATACATCGATTTTACACGATAATAGAAAATGTTACCTGCTGTTGGAGGGAAAAGAAAAAAAGTCAGGGAATCAAAGAACATGTTTATCCTCTGGAAACTATGAGTGTAGTTGAGATATTTAAATCTGGACTGAAGTGATGACACAATTCACGATAGCCACTTGCATCCCAAGAGATAAACTCCTAACATGCCTGAAAAGGTGATCAATTGCAACCAAAGTGATTGGTGATTCGATTGCCTAGGGGTTAATGATGACAGTACATTATTTAAAGCCACAGTGTGTCCACTCTCTCCCCAAACATATCAACGGAATGAACACCCACTATTCATAACTGTAGAACATTTCCATTTTGGTGTTGATGAACTTCGACAAGTGGGAAAATCTGAAGCATTTTAAGTTTTCCTCTAATAGATTACAGATTTATTGGCTGTTATATACTATCAGTTTGTTTGAATTGAACATCCGCCATCATCCACTTCCAGCTCACTGGATTACAACTGATTCATATAGAGAGGCTGTGTAGCCTTGGGTGGCATTGTTGTGGCCGCACAATTTATTAGCTAATCGACAAGACAGTGCCAGATTCTGCCGCTCATGAATATCAAGGCGGAATGAGAACCAGAACATGCGCGTTCATTAGAGCGTTTCGGCTCTCTTGGTCTTTCTACATCTTCAGAACACACATCGAGTTCAAATGGGAACTCCCAAGCGCTTCCAGCTGGCAACACTTTGGGATAATGATGCTGGATTCCACACAAATGAAGGGTCTAAATACCACCAGAGAGGCACCTGAACCCCCTCCTCAATGCACAGACATGCATACATGTATGTTAAAACACACACATACTTCCAAGTACTCTGTGGGTTAATCACACATGCACTACACACCGAGTGGGAAAGCCAATTTCCCACCGTCATCCTGGACGGTCGTTGCTGTCAAATGTAAGCAGCTAACCCAAAAATAATCCCACAGCAAGTCAACAGTATCCACACACACACACACACACACACACACACACACACACACACACACACACACACACACACACACACACACACACACACACACACACACACACACACACACACACACACACACACACACACACACACACACACACGTACACACTGAGGCCTGCACACATCCTTCGAGTCTTCGGGACGGCAGATTGGGTTACTGCAGATTCCTCCCTGCGGCCTCAAGGTATCCTCATTTAAAAAACTCTCTGCGGTTGAGTCATCAGTGTGAGTTGGGAAGAGACCACCTTCCGTGGTGTGATGTCAAAATGATGGATGGGACAATAATACTAGCAGAAGAGCTATTGATAGCTCTCTTTCCTTAATGTTGACATGTTGATACCGCACACCCCGAGCCATGGAAGTGTGAGTGTGACACACAGAGGCAGAACTACACACACAAACACACACGCATTGCACAAGGACATGCTGGTATTATAGCCATTAATATCTCCTCCGTTCCCACTCAGGCCCTGGGTCTTTGAAGTGGAGTGGCAGCTGAGCCCTGAGCGAGTGAGTGTGTGTGTGAGAGGATGTATACAATAACGCCAACACGCCGTCCTGACTTAAGATGAGTCGGCAGAAGGAAAGTAAATAGGCGGGGTTCCCCAAGAGGCTGTCGTTATAAACAGGGGGTGTGCTGAGAGGGGCTCAAGCTGTTTATTTTTACATGGGACCTCAGTGTTGTTTGAAGTGCCCTCAGTTGTCCCTCTCTTTCTTTTGACCTTCTTTTCCCATTTCCCCCCAAAACCTTGCCATAACCTTCCCTCCTCTCCCCACCTTTACACCCACCCACCCATCCTCTCTGGGGTTCTTGCCAGCAGCAGCTAATTATCAGTCGGTTGGTTTCTGTGCCCCTGTGTTTGGCCCACTGCTCTACCGCTGACTGTAGAGGTGTACGGGGGTGCAGTGTGTGACACAGAGCCTCAGTGCTGAGCTGAAGGGCATCAGCAGGGGGGGGCAGAACAGTGGGAGTCAGGTGTTTGTGTTCGGGTGAGATGCATGGAAACAGTAGATACTTCTTTACTTGTTCATAGCATATAACGGTACAACATACTCATTCATAAATAAATAACAATTTGCAGTGGGGAAAAGTACTTAATTGACTTGTGTTTTGACTTGAGTGCTCTACTACATTTATGTGACAGTTTAAGCTACATTTTACAAAATGTCATTTACAAATTCACTTATGTGTATAATTATGGATAATAATAATAATAATAGCTTGGATTTATATAGCGCCTTTCATGAGACCCAAGGTCGCTTTACAAAGAAGAACAGGAGTAGAAACAAACATAACAAAAACAAAAGGCAGTCAGACAAACAGTCAGACCGACAAAACAACAAATAGATTAGGGGCCAAAGGCCTTGGTAAACAGATGGGACTTGAGGACTGAAGCATCATGCCAGTATTTGTTTTATATAGCTACACCAGCTGCAACGTTGAAGTAATGCTCTACAAGTAAATGTATCAATAATTATAATCCATTTATAAAATATATATTATTCCTGATGGATCATTCTGCATAATGGATCGTTTTGATACTGAACAAAAACGTAACTATGCACTTTAATAATGGCACTATATGCACTTTATTTAAAAGTTTGCACAATACATGTTCCACTTTGCATAATGTCACATGTTGTACTACTCTATCTATTGTGTTGTCGTCTGTCAGGTACAGTCATGGGTTATCTGCTCTGCCTGAAAGAGTGGACTCAGATCAGGCTCTGATAATAATACTGTTTGTGTTTGTAAGTAAAGGTCCGTGCTCTGGCGAGGCCTAAACGTGGATCGAGTAATCCAGGAAGTGTTCAGTGACCCGCGTAAAGGCTTGTATCGTTTTAAACCAATGAGGTAATTGATGACATCTGAAGCCTCGTATGGGTTAAAGTTAAACCCATTCAAAAACACTATCATTGCGCCATTATTAGCATATATCACAATATTGGCAGTATCATTATATTATTATACAATTATTGCTCAAATAATCGATTTACACATATTGGATACTTTACTCACAAGTACCTATTACTGGAAGCATCCAATCAAGTATAACAGGTACACGGTATAAAAGCACACCAGTTGCATGGCTGCCATTTTGATATTGCTTGTTGTATGTGTTAATAACACCGTATAAAACAGCTGTTACATGGTCATTCTTGCAAGTGGTGTCAAGAAGCTGAATGGAGTGTAAAGAGGACCAGATTTGGAAAGAAAAATGGTGGTCAGTCGACCCAGGCAGCATGGCAGAGATTCAAAGCAGGAGGGAAGCTGTGGAGCTGGCAGGTCTGGTGATCTAAAGCAGTGTTAGATCAACTATGGAAGTGTCCTCTCTTCAAGATCAACAATAGACAGTCAGTAGCATCCATTTTTTATAAATACAGTAGCTTTTCCAAAATATGCCTAGCAGGATCCTACACAGAGTGGGACCCATATCACAGCTTTTACAGCAGGCTTACCTTTCTTGAAGTGTATCAAGGAATATTTTGTGAAACATTTGTAATGAGCAATTTCCATTAAAGAATTTTGCATTAATTTAACAATTTCACAATGAATACATGATCTTAATAATATAATAAGGTAAAGCAACTTGTTCAGGAAATGTGGTGGTACAAGTGTTGAAATGTGTTAACACTGTTTTTAACACCAAAGGATATTCTTGAGAAAATATAAAAACATATTTAAAAAAGGTTCAATTGTTCATTAAATAGGTTTAATGAATTCGAAATATCACATTTAGATCATGGAGGCTGTGGCGCAGTGGGTTAGTGCGTTGTTGTACGGATCAGGGAAGCACAGGTTCAAACCCCACTGTAGTCAGCATGTCGTTGTGTCCCTGGGTAAGACACTAAACCCCAAATTGCTCCTGTGGGGATTGCCCACAGTAGTGAGTATGTAAGTCGCTTTGGATAAAAGCGTCTAACAAGTAACATGTACTGTAATGTTGACGCTAACCCTAACCAGTTTTTGAATGTCTATTTTTTTTAAATTTCTGACTCAATGTGTCGTTTGATTTCTGAAGTTGTACAATGGCTCTGAATTATGCTTTTATTTGATTTAATGTAGTGCAATGTAATATATTATTTATTTATATTTTCTTTTAAATATGTCTTTTTTTTTACATTACCTTTCCCAATGCAAAGAATCATGCACACGTGCAACTAATAGCATTAATGATGGCTGCATTCCATTTAGGTGTTTTGTGTTGGTCAGTGCTCTGTTGTGTATGCTGGCTCAGTCGCAGGGCTTTCTGGGACAATTAAATGGAACAGGGCTTCATTAACGTTATTAGCAACACCTGTGCTTCTCTTGCAAGGACAAGTCTAAATGCCTGCATTAACGAAACCGGCTTCTAAACTACGTTGCTAAATCTTAAATGATTGATAAGATTCTGGTTTTATGAGGACTACAACGATACAGAATTCGACGACTTCAACGTTACAGAAATTAGAGCTTATTATGTAAAATGTTCTGCTGGTGGATCTAGAAACCTAGCTTTACACGTGCTTAGCCACAAGAGGGCGCCATTCCTCCACTATAGCCAGGTTTGTGGTTTCCCCCCGGGACAACAGTAAGCATCTCTCCTTGCGCCCAACAGCAGGGGCGCCAAACAGCAGGGGTGCCAAAAATTGAAGTGAGGAAAAAGCCGGAGGCTGACATTTTTCTCCAGGGTGTCCGCCGCAGGGAACCCAGCGCTGAGAGCCCCGGGCTTTGAACAGACACACCACCGAGGCTTGTTTTGCAGACAAAAATCAGCAGACTGATCCAAGTGCAACCACTCTAAAGGACCGAGGAGAGCTCCCCTCTTGAATCCCATCTGACAGCAAGTGAGTTGCCTGTTGTCTTGCTTTCTTTCATTCTGTCTTTTTAAAGCATTGTAATGTCTCCCATTTGTAATTAGAAAAATAATCCAACTAGATTAGTGTCTGGCTGGTGGAGGTCTTTTATTCCACAGAAATGCTTCAAAATTAGCATGTATGGGAAATGCGTGAACATGGACTGTCAGTGTAAATAGACATAGTAGTGTGTATACACAGAACTAAGTGAAGCTCATACCTCACAGCAGAATGCTTCACTTTATTGTTTTATTACTGAACTCCTTGCAGTTGTGTTCAATTCCAAGAAACTCTGTTGGACCAAATTATAAGAAGCCTGTAGTGATTGTTCCAGTTTCTCTATTTACTGGCCTACTTTCTCAAATGGCTCAGTTTGAACTCAAGCATTTTAATTAAAAACACAGTAGAGTAAATGATAAAAGTGTGTCTACAGAATCATTCCCACACACATTTCACAGAGTTGGCGAATACAAAATAAGGAACAGGGATCACTGGAAAAAAAGCAATTAAAAGGAATAATGAAGATTCATTATGAAGCTAATAGACTCTTGTAATACTGATTACAAGAAAAGAAAAAAAAGCCATTTTAGGATCTGATTCACGTGAGAAAATCACAAGAAAGGGAGGAGATAAATGAACATTGATCTAAGCCAAACTGGAGAATAAGTAGGCCTGCCTGTAGGCTTATATCGATAAATAGCTACGCAGAGAATGTTTCCTGGCATCACTTCATACTAAAATTGCTCTAATTCTTTAATCAGTTCGAGTTTGATTTACATGTAATTGATTTAAGCCTGTTTTGGATGAAGCTGGCACCACTTTTACCTTTTGGGTTTAAACCCATTCATTGGCAGTGTCTCCTTGATATGTTCCTGCCTTGTTTGCTTCACTGGCATAGTCAAATTGTAGTATTGGCTTCAGGTGTGTGTTCTTGTAGGCGTTAAACTGCCATAGGATTGGGGTTAATGCGTATTATTTTAAATTGTCCGGTGGTTTGAATACGTATTTTAACGCTCTTTGTTTAGAGATGAATTACTGCAATAGAGGTTCCTGACCGTAGCTCGGTCCCGGGCTGGGCTGATCCCCCAGAGGATGGTGCAGTGGGCCAAATACAGGAGGAATGTTGATCAGCTTACAGGGGGCCGGGACGTGCTGGGATGTGATCGGCCGATGCTCGAATAATGCTCGAATAATGCTCGAATAATGCTCGCCCGGTAGGAAGGCTGCACCTGCAAAAACACGGAGCAACATGCACGCTTTTGACCTGGAATTATACATTTGCTCGTGTGGACTGGTTTTTCAAATATGTTTCTACATGAACTTAGACAGTAGTTCTAATGCTCTGATGTTATTGGCTGAAACCATTTGAAAATGTATATCTATGCAAATATCATCCCTTTTTATGTTAATTTGTGTATCAGTTTAAATATATTCATTACTATTGGCTGCAATTAAACACTGTCCAATGTGAACCAGTGACCTCTCCAGTGCGCTTTTACGCACGCTCTCCCCGGATAGCCTACATAAAATTGAAAACTCTCATCATGGCAAACCACATTTAGCTGTTGCTATTTAACCTACACACTGAGAGAAGTATAACGCCATGTGAATGCAGTTAATACGTTAATGTGCTGCTGTCATGGCCGAGGGCGCAGAGCCACATTTTCTGTGCCAAAACGAACCTCTCTCTCTCTCTCTCTCTCTCTCTCTCTCTCTCTCTCTCTCTCTCTCTCTCTCTCTCTCTCTCTCTCTCTCTCTCTCTCTCTCTCTCTCTCTCCACACACACTCGCACACACTACCCCATCTTCATGATGCAACAACGAGTCAATGCCATGATACATTTCATGTGATGCTACTTTAATTATAGCGTATTAATAAGCCATCTAAACGTCAACCTTGTTGCTGCTTTGGCGCACAGGCCTACGCTAATAAATCCAGCATGTGTTGGGCTCTTATTTGTGATTAATAAGTTATAGCATTCTGCATCTGCCTCTTGTTTCTGTGAGCCCTGGAGCCCCTACTCTTTTCCAACAGGTTCAACGTTGTGTTCTCATTACGACCTCCATATGGCTGCCTGTGAACACAGCGAGCCATGGGGCATTTGGAGCTGGCAGCACAGTGAGAATCAGTCCGTAAAGCGGCGGAGGTATTTGTTGTAAAAGTGAGACCAGTTGTGTTGTTAGAGGTAAAATAATCTTGAAGCAAGTGGTCGCTTGGTCAAGTGTTTATGTTCGTGTGCACATTATTTTTGGCTACAGGAGTAAATTACACGCATCGCCAAATTGCAGGTAAAATGAAATTTAAGTTAACAAAACACAGAACACAGCGGGATTTCGGAATATTTAAACCCCTCTCTCTCTCTCACACACACACACACACACACACACACACACACACACACACACACACACACACACACACACACACTCTGCCTCTCTCTCCTCCCTCTCTCTCTCATACATGGTTGGGAAAATCTGGGTTTGATTTTAATGGGGAGTAGCCTACCACGGGCTCGCTTTACAACCTATGGATGTACTGGAGGGATTCCAGTCTGTTTGAGCTTCGGGCGCGGATGCAGCGGTCCTCCTCTCGTTGTCCCCTCACTTTTGACTGTGTTGCACGCGTCTCTCTTGTCCTTTTTCATTTTTTACGATGCGAGTGTGAGAAACACGAGACACTTTTTGCGTTTGGAGGGGACCTTTTCTGACGGAAGACAACCCAAAGGCTAATTGGTGTGGATTTCGGGGGACGTCCTTTTTAAATTCAGACACGGCAACATTCACGACTTGACACCTGGGGTAAGTTTATAATTCTCGGAGTCCGTTTATCTGACATGCTGCCTGTGTGTGATGGGAACAGACTTTAATTTTACGCACCACTTGTTCTCTCAGAGAATAAGTGACTCGCAGCTCTTGTCATGACATGCTGTCCATTACTTGCCATTTGTTTTAAATAAAGGCAATGACTGTTATTACTTCATGAAAGGCTGAGGTAGTGTGACTGCGGTGTGAGGGTCGCTGAATCAGCGGGGCGCGCTGCATCAGAGCTGCGGACCACAGACAGGTGTCTCCTCGGTTTACAACCAGCCCGTCTTAGCGAGGAAATCAGCCCGCGCCGAGGATTGAATACGAGGTACAAGAGGTGGACTATACGCAGCCATGAGCTTTAGTAGCGACTTGGATTCAGAGCCAAGTGCGGATGCCAAAGCAAGCAGCGCGCTCCTCGGTTCCCCTTCCTCAACACTGCCCTGGCCAAGGCTCGCAATGCGTTTGTCACTTCTAATATCTTCCCTTTTTGCTTTAACACCACCACTGGCATGTTAAAAACACATTTCTAGATTCTGTAAAGCCACTTTCAAGAGGAAATCAGTTGTCTTTTAAGTTGTCTTATCTGGGGTTCATTGAGCATTATAGTGATGATGAGCTTGATTTGACAGTGAAGGTGTCAGAGGAAACCGCCTCCACAGAAATGATGAGCTCTCTAACCCCATCTACTCTCCTCACAAGCAGCAACAAGCCTGGAAGTGAAGGCAAGAGTCCATACAGATTGCTTATCTTCCCTGCTTCAATAGACTTAAAGTATGCCCCTGTTACACACTGAAACAGTGTCAGCCACTTGACCTACTTCTCACTCTCACCACAAATGACTGGAATCAGTCCATAAAGAGGGCCTCTGAATCCTCAGCGTTCACTGAGGTCAGAGGGAATGTGAAGTGTAAAACGCTTGAGTTTAATGCCTGTGGTGAAGAGATGTGATGTTTATCTCCAACGTGGCTAATGTTTCTCTGTTTTTGTCAATTTAATAATCTATATTTGATTGCATCACCCCCTCTTTCCATCAATAACAAACTGAGGGAGGTAGAGCCAGGAGCAGCTGAGGGCACATGACGTGGAAGCTAATCCAAGGCAACATAGTGCAGATTTGATTCACTCCTGGGAGTGTGTGTATGTGCTATTTATGGACCCCCGAGAAAAGCGTACGGATGAAGATGGAGATGGAGAAAGCTGCAGTAACATAAGTCGATCGTTTTCTTGTGCTTGGAAAAGCAGGATTCTTCAGAACTGTTGGCTCCGTCCACCTGAGCGAGTAAAGTCAACACATCAAATGTGTTTTTCTCCTTTGGGTTTAAAATGGGGTGAACTGATCTTTCGTTCTGTCAGTCCTTCATTTTCAGTATTTGACTGAATGTAAACATCCATCCCATCTTTGAGTCTATCTTTTGTCACTTTTAACAAATTACCTTGAGGCCCTTAATACAATTATCTCAACCATGACCTTGCGTATGAAGCTGTCAGTGAGATCAGAATGATCCTCTTTCATTTTTCAGCTGCTTCTCTGCAGCCACCATATCAGGCTCTGGCACCAAGAATAAAACGCTCTTTAGTTTTCCTGAATGGCAGTTTAATATTTTGATTGGACTGCACTTGGAATTTCACATGTAGAGATTTTATGTTCTTTCCTTCCTGGATCATTCCCACCCCAGATATGAATCAACATTTAGATCTGCAGATGGATGTGGTGATAAAGTAAACTCTTTTCACACAGTCTCACACTCACACATTCGTTGTCTCCACTCCAGAGGTGAGAGTGCTGTCTTGCTGACTTAAGTGGCCGTGTGTTTTCTCTTTGAGTGACAAATTGGGTGTGTGTGAGCTTACGTTTCCTGTTAAAATACCTGTCATTCGTCAGCGTGACACCCAAGATGTCTTTCACTGTGTGAAGAGCATCCAGGGGCAAAGATTCCCATGATTCATCCTGCCGCTCCCGCGCCCTGCTAGGCCAGCATATGTCAACCGCACATTTCCTCCAGATGCACAAGGGATAAGAGTGTGTGAGGTCCGCAAGTGTGTCTGTGCCCACTTAGTACCTATCAGTATCTTTATCTGACTTGGAAACACACAGTATACATCTTCTGGGTTATTGGCACACTGTCAGACATGGTGATCTGATTTTTGCCAAAGGAACTACATTTTTTTGTTTTTGCGGATGGGCCATGCTCAATTATGCTCATATTGTCAACATTAATTTGGCATTTCAGAGGGAAGAGCAATGCATTGTTATACAGATAATATAGTTGGACCACTTTTTTGATAGTAGGCTAACCTGTTAACGGAGAGTTTCCAACAGGAGTCGGTTGTTTTAACAAGTGCCCCAAAATGACAAATGTTCCTGACCAAGTCACAAAGACATCTTGCGGCCATAATAATTATCAGGTGAGCAAAGGAGGAAGTGCATGCAGGGAGGCAGGTGTGGATGGTCAACATCTGACATGGAAGACAGCTATTTAGTACTCTTTTTTTTTTTTTTAAACGTATTTTATTTAGCACCACAATCATTTCTTAAATCCTTTTTAACATTGATAACAAAGCTCTCCTAACCTGCAGAGCGTTTTCTTTTAGGAGTCAGCTGAAATGCAAGAAATATCATAAGGGATCCCAGAACTTAATACGAGGGGATATAACTTCCCCCCCCATGACTCCGGGCTCTAGATTTGTGTGCCTACAGTAAACCTTAACCATAGCGTGTCTCTTCATAAACGTTGATGGTGATTTGTTACAGTTACAGTAGACATGGTGTCGGCCTGCAGAAAGGGCTGTTACAGTAGGTCCGAAAACGCCTGTGTCATTCTAGAGGGCAATGGTAAGATACGCATTTGTTGTTTGATTTGGAGGAGAAATCTGAAGTAAAGACAAAAGACAGACATGGGGCTTCTTTCCGTTTTCACAGGGAGGCTGCTGACCCCTGACCTTTAGGCAAACGGTGCGTTTTAACAAAGTGAAGATAGAATAATGGAAGAGAAACAAGGGAAGAAGGCAAAGGGAGATTTCTGATGAGTCACCAGCTTTGGCATCCTTCAGTGTGTCTTCCTGCGAGAGCGAGGGCACATATTGAGAATGAGAACTAGCGTAGAGCATGTGTTTGTCCGTCAACAACGTGTGTGTTTAAGTGTAATGTACGCAACCGTGCGAGTATTCCAAGCACTTAATAAAATGATTTGTGGTATTTTTTCCCCCTGCGAGTTCAAAGCGGGTCCTTGCTTTTGGCTTTGGGGTAGAGGTTGCTCTTGTGCAATGGAAAAAAAAGAGGCTGTTTTCCTGTTAGGGGGGCTTTTTGGGAAAACCGCGGCTCTGCCTACCGCAGCCAGCCTTCAAAGGGCTTTGAAGGAGTGCTCACCTCTCCTTAAATCCTTCCCTGCCGCTAAACGAGCTACTTCCTCTCAGGAACACCTCACCTGCCGCTCCCCGTCCAACCTCACCGCTGCGGTCAGGGTTAAGCTCAGGTCCATGGGAAATGTTCAATCAAGGAGCCCTCAGTTCACCAACACACTCTAAAAACAGAACACTCATCTCTGTAACCCTGCTGCATGTTCTTCATGCAGGGACAAACAAGAGGAAGGAATCTGCCTCTGCCCAGCATCGCAGGGCGGAGGGTGTCATCCTTCTCTCCGCGCATCTTGACAGCACATGTAGAGGAAATATTTCTTGTATTTGAAGGCAGATCATAGTTTGACATGGAAGGCCGTAAATCTTTGAACTCTTGTCCCTTTTCTCACAAGTCCATAGCTCTGCCAGTTAAACATCCAAGACAGAGAACAGCTTTTTCCTTCCCTCAAGTTGACAGCTATATTTTTCATTTGAGAATTTATTCAGGACTGAAGCCTCGTGGGACATTTATACCACACTTTTAAATGTTACCCCTTCTTTGATGTTTTATTTTCAAAGCAATTATGCCCCTGGTTGCAGAACAACATGGTATTTTTATTATCTTTTAATGACACCCAAATATAATGTTTTAATCCACACATTGGACCCGGTAGTAGCCTATGTTAGTTTAAAACTCAACTAGTATACTTTGTAGTGTCATCTAAATCTAACAAACGTGTTGTGTTCGGCATATAGTAAAAACGGTAGCTATACATTTTAAAATCAAATGTTCAAAATACTATTTGAAGTTCAATCACTTAATCTTTGAACCGTGTATTGCTATTAATATTTACTTGAAATATTCTGACTTACTCTTGACTTTTTATTACCGAAAAACAAGTAAGTTACTCTTAGGTCATCTTAGCAGCATTTAAGCATTTGGATATGTTGGGGTTGAATTCCATGTGAAAATGAAACAAAGAGCCCTTATATTCTAGATATTTTTATTTTTGCGTGTCATGTTTCTCATAAATTAACCCCCACTAAACCCCGAGTCACTGTTACCCAGAACTCTTCCTGCTCATGTCCTTTTCCCTCCCTAAGCCTCCCATTTTCTCACCAAAAACCCTGACCTCACAGAACACTTCATTATCAGAAAGGGTCCTATCAGCATTTTACTTTTGCTTTTGAAATACCAACATGTATATGTGCAAATACAGAAGGCGGTAGCTGAGCACAGCTTCCCGTCTGTGTGAATTATCCCGACCCTCATATTCCACCTCTTGCTGTCTGTCTCCTCTCCTCCGGTTCGGTTCTGGATCAGGTTCTGTTGATCCAGAGAACCGCCGTGTGGGCTCGGCCACAGAAGCTGCTGCATTCCTCCGCTGGGCGTTCAGCCGTTTCTCCTGCAGTGTCTCTTTCTGCCAGATGCAGAGATGGAAAGGCAGAGATTATATCATATATACGTTTTATGATGCTTTTGAGATACTCCTGCTTTGTGATTAGCCCTTGCACTTTAGAGCCTCATATTTATTATCCTGGTAAGAAAAGTAGTTCAGGTGCCGCAGTTTGAAGTGATTTTGAAGGTTGCAGTAAGCGTAAAAACTCTGGTGATTTATCAGATGAAGCCTTCCAGAGACACTCACACAGCGCCTGTGAGCAGACGTAAGCAGACTTTTCAAATTTGTCAGTGATCCCTCTGCTAATGACGCTCTCAGCTGTGAGAGCTGACCCCCTCCTGCCCTCGGCTCTCCCTGCTCCTCCTCCCCTTCTCCTAAATCCCTAATGAATGCCAGCAAGGAACTCTGATCACCCTATACCCCCCCCCCCCCCCCCCCCCCCCCCCCCCCCCACACACACACACTTACAACAACAGTAGGATTGCCGTCACCACTGCGCCCATCGTCAAGTGGAATTCAGGCCACCAATATCTGACCCCTGTTACCTGAGGCCTGTCAGTCATGTTGATTCATCTGGACATGTTTATTTACCAATTAAATGAGTGTGTGGGTGAGGATACAGATGGTGATGATGTGATTGGGGCTGAACAAAATATTCTATTTATCGATGTGGTCATTGACAGAAAATGAATCCCCAAAACGTTTGACAATCTTACTTTTTTTGAAAGTAATTTGTTCAAGAAAAAAATATTTTTCTTGAGTCAAAACGATTAATCTTGAATTAAAATGATCCGAAATGTGACCTAATAATAAAACCCATATTAGCTGATATGATGTTCCCGTGTAATGCATCAAAGACAAACAAAAAATGTTGCGTTCAGGGGGATTTTTGACTGCTGGCGCTCTCACTGTGTTCTTTGATATGAATACAATGCATCTTTCCATAATGATAATGAGAATGGAGGTGGTCCTGTTGTTAGCCTATTAAAAAGTCCTCCATGGTTCTGAGCAGCCACTAATAACCCCACCAGGGATTACTGTACAGCAGGCTGGAGGACAGCAGGGCACCAGTTTGGGCCCCAGCTTGCTGTCAACCAAGAGAGGCGACCCCATAGACCCCCATTCACTCCCAGTCTTAGTGGGGCCACCACGCCAACTCTGGAGCAGCGGGAAAGGTTCCCACTTGGGATACAAAGTGGCTCAGCTGTCCCTCTCCTATCCTCACCTCCCACTGCGCCCTCCCCTCTACACCCAAGCCAAATAAAGCTTCTCAGCGACTTCTGTTTTCCTAATCTGTGAACTCTGACAGAGGAGCCCACGCTTGAAAGAGAGACAACTCAACATGGGATGATCTCCCGGTGACAGAGAGAAGCTGAAAAAACGTTGCTGAAACCACCGGACCACCCTGTCATCTTCCTGTTCCTGTCTCTCTTTCTCTCTCTATTCCTCACCCCCCTCTAATTTCCCTTCCTTCTGCCCTCCATCATCTACCTTCTCTAATTGCGCTGTCTCAGTTTGATTAAATCCCTTGAATACGTTCCAATAGCCAAATGGCCTGAGTAGCCTTTTTAGGTGAGACACGACTTCTTACTCCACTCCGCTTCCACTCTAAAAGCCCCATATTTTTTCATCCATTCGCATACTGTGTCCATAACACTAATGGGCAAGTCATCTAGAGTAACGCTGCAGTAGCTTAGCCAAAGGGGGTTGTAGCACGTCGACACAAGTACATTTTCCTCGCCATTAATCCACAGAGGAATGCAGCAGTGATGAATTGGCTATACTGTTTGTATTTATCACCACACTCCCAGCAGCCATTCACTTAGAAATGTCTGAGCTGCTGCAGGAACAGTTTGTCTTTTAGCTTGTTCTCATACTCTGAAGCTATACCTATGACATTTTTATGTGCTGTAATGTGTGTATATTCCATGTTATTGTGAATCAGGAAGCATACAAAGCAAGGAATTCTGGGTAGGGAGATGGTTTGGGTCAGGAGACCGCTGTTAGTAGAGAGCGGTTTTGTTGCCTAAATGTAACTAACTTGTGTGCTTTGAAGACAACTTTTACGTTGAACCGATTATGCATGTTGTAGCGAGGGAAAATGGACATTCAAAGGTTAATGCACAAAATATGAGGAAAAACGTTTTGTAACATCAGACAAACCACTGTATTATAAGTTGCTTTTCACATATTATGCTGTTGCACTAAACGATAAGTCAACATAGCCAACTAAGAATTTATTTTGGCAAGATCGGCCTAAGAAGCTTATATCTTAGAAAAGTTGACACAGGTTTTAATTCATGGATTAATTCTTGTTGTATACAAGCAACAGTCTGACATTTAACAAATAGGCTTATTAGCTTCTGTGCTGAATTAGATGAGAAGATCGATACATGTTTGTAAACCTAAAATGAAGCTACAACCAGCAGCACTTCAGTGTGGTATGCATTGTCTCCTTCAGAAAGAGGGGCCTGCAGCTGTTGCTACTTCAACCACATTTAATGAAAGACAATGTCTGCCCCCACTGAGGCAAGATTGTTGCTTGTTAAACACACTTGTCAATGCTGAAAGCAAAGAATTGTTCTTGCTGAAACAGATTCTAAGTATCTAAAGGTCAGCCAGCTACACCACTGTGACATCCTGGCAAAGCTTCATGGATCCAGCAAGATGTTGTGGAACTGGCTCAGTGTTTATAGCAATGTGGAAGACGTTTCTCATAAAGAGCAGCTCTTTGCCAGAGCATAGTGTTGCTGGAGCGCCTCCGAGGAGCCCTAACACTTGCTGCGAGGCTAGCATCTATTTCAGAGGGCGTACAGAGTTGAATTAAACAGCCGTGTCACTGTTCTCTCTCTGTTTAACCTACAAGCTCATCTGCCAGACGCGCCTGACAGCACCAGACTCTGGAAGAATCTCCCAGCAGGCCCGGCGGCACACGGACCGCACCATATTTAGTCATCCGACGTCCAGACACAGACCAACGCTGTCCTGCACCTTAATCTGCCTCCAGTCTCTTTCTCTCTCCATCTTTCCCTTTCTCGTTTTAAAAGTCCTTCCTTTGACTCCCTCCCTCCATCTCTGTCACTTTCCCTCTCTCTCAAACTGCTTCCATTCATATCTGTCCTCGCTCGCCCCCCCCCTCGAGTCATTTCTGCTTTATCACTGTCGCGTCCCTCGCTGTTTCTCTCCCCCTCTTTTGGTTCTTATCTACTGAAACTCTTCCTTGTGCCTGTTTGTCCTCTCTTTCAGTCTCTTACGCCTGTAAGCATGTTTCCTTCCTGCTTTTCATTAAACTTCCTCTCACTCCCTCAACAGCATACCCATCAAATTCTGTCTGAATAATTCCCTCTTTCCATATTTTCCCCCTCACCTGTCATAACGTCTACGCCTTCCTCCCGCTCCTTCACACCCCCCTTCTTCCCCTTCACAGCCTCCCCACTGTCTCTCCATGCTGCTGATGGAAGCTGGGCCCGGATGCTAATGAGTTGCTAATTCTATCAGCCGGCTCCCGTGCCCCCCCCCCCCCCCCCCCCCCCCCCCCCCCCCCCGGTGGGTGTCGGGCCCGCCAGCTTTACAGCGGCCAGCCTTTTGATGGAGTGCCTTGGCTGATGAACTCCCGCCTGTGTGCCCACTTTAACCTCCTCGTCCTCAGACACATGTCATTGATCAATGGCCTGATCCGTCCTGGCAAAGCCCACTTACTCCAATCATTTATGAGCAGGCCCATTTCCATGCACTCCATTTTTCATATGATGAATATTGTAACAGCATAGCACTTTTTTTTGTGTTCAAACTTCTTGGGCTACCTCAGCATTACAGGAAATACACACTTATCCCTTTAGTTCAAAATAACCTCCAGAAGTTTGAATTTTTCTTTTTGTATTATGTGCAGTTACCTTCACATTTCTATCATTGCCATAAGAAACAGCTGTGCCTCCGCTATTTCTTCTCCAAAGTCTTATGCTTGGTATAATTCCCTCACACTATTTTCCCTTAACACCCCTGAGAAGGGGCCAAATGGCTGGGTTTAAGCACTTGAACACAGAAGACTGCTCCTATTTACCAGGCCGCTGGGCCCTTTTTTGAGGGGTTGCTAGCTTTGGACCCCTCGCATAAGAAAAGAACGAAACTTTTGTTTTTCCGTCTCCCCTTAAACCGTCTGTCTGCCTTCCCCGCTTGACTGAAGTGGATACAGAGGCGGCCTTTTGTTCTACGGAGATGAAGAGGGATGCTGTAGTATAAGAGGGAGAGTGAGGGTAAGAGGAGGTGGGTGGGATTCATTGTCATTTAATAAATACCTAGCTAAGAGGGCTGGGGTGCCTTCTCACCCCCTCAGCTGTCTGTTTTGAAATGGGGCTCTTCTGGATTTGACACCCAGGGAAGTAAAAAGGGGATTAAGGAAGGAAAGCCTCAGGCTATATATATCTCTTTCTCTGTCCTTTTCTTCGCCAAAAGGCTTTACCCCCCCCCCCCCCCCCCCCCCCCCCCCCCCCCCCTCCTTCAATCTTTCTCTTTTTGGGACAGAGAGGCCCCTCGTCTAGCTGTGAGCGTATGAATGATGTCATCCAGGTATCTATCTTGACCCAGAGATTGTGAAAGGCTTGAATGGAGTCTCATAGCCTCAGTATAATCCTAAGCAGCTATCACTTTTGGAGAATGTTCTGCTTCAGTGAATGAAGATAATGCTTCCTTCTCTAGGGTCAGCACTGTGTAACAATAGTGCTGCAACGGTTGATTTCCCATCAAATTCGTAAGAACTTGAAAAGTAAAGCCATGTCTTCATATATAAAAATAGTTCCCTTTTTTTCAAAACATAACCCTGAAGCAGAGCCATGACCAGGGTCACACACGGTCCACTGCTTTGCAGAATAGCCAGGGATTATGGGGTGACTTCTGCCATGCTGCTGAAGCATGACCAGAAAGCTTTGGTCCACTTTTGACCTGAATGGAAGTCCTGAATGAGAGGCCGGCATTACAATTCAGGATGCAGTCACTTGCAGCGACTAATGTCTCTCTTTAAATGGTCACATCCTTTCCCTTGGGGCCCCCGTCTAACTGTCTTATCCTTTGACAGGCTTTTAGTCAATGAAAATATGCACTTGTACAGTACAAGATACAATTTAATTTCCTTCCTAAGGGCAAATGTAATTTAGTTTGGAAGATGGTCAAAGTTGTTTTTATACAGTCGGATTACATTCTATTTTATATCCTATTATGGTAAAAAAATATGTCCATGACCTTGACCTTTTCTGTTTGTTTCTTTTTCTTGCAGGAAGGCTCTGGTCAGCCTGAAGTGAAGGGTCACTGAGCTCAGACACTTCGCTTCCACTGACTCACAATTATACACACATAGGGGAAAAGTCACACACACAGACACATCTGCACCACGACATCCACATTTACACTCACAGACGTTTGGGGTACACACCCAAAGACTCTGCATTAACGAAGGCGCACACACACACACACACACACACACACACACACACACACACTCAGGCCCTCTAAGCAGGATGGGGGAACCCTGGAGGTGCCTGCTGGTCCTGATCCTCCTGACATGCTCAGCCTTCACCCACAGCGCCACCAACCCCTTCTCAGGGCAGCAGACCCCTCCGGACCCTTGCTATGACGACCAAGGCGCAGCCCGCCGCTGTATCCCCGAGTTTATCAACGCTGCCTTTGGCAAGGAGGTGATGGTGTCCAGCGTCTGCGGCCGGCCTGCATCCCGGTCCTGCAGCGTTGTGGAGCGGGGCGACGATCGGCCATCTGTGCGCTCGTGCCAAATCTGTGACGCCGCGGACCCTCGCCGTGCCCACCCAGCTTCCTACCTCACTGACCTCAACTCAGCGCACAACCTCACCTGCTGGCAGTCGGAGAATCTGAACACCTCGCCGCACAACGTGACTCTCACCCTTTCACTGGGTAAAAAGTTTGAGATCACCTATGTCAGCCTGCAGTTCTGTTCACCTCGACCCGAGTCCCTGGCCATTTACAAGAGCATGGACTACGGCAAGACCTGGATGCCCTACCAGTTCTACTCCTCGCAGTGCCGTCGTTTGTACAATCGGCCAAACAAAGCGTCCATTACCAAGCAGAACGAGCAGGAGGCTTTATGCACAGATGGCCACACCGACCTCTACCCACTGTCTGGAGGACTCATCGCGTTCAGCACTCTGGACGGACGGCCCTCTGGCAAAGACTTTGACAACAGCCCCGTCCTCCAGGACTGGGTGACTGTCACCGACATCCGCGTGGTCTTCAGCCGGCCCCAGCTTCCCCGGGAGCAGGGACTGGGGGCTGCGAGCAACAGCGACGACCCCATGGCGGTGACATCGTCGCTGCCAACTTATTTCTATGCAGTGGGAGACTTCCAGGTGGGCGGGAGGTGTAAATGCAACGGACACGGCTCCCGCTGTCTGAAAGACAAGGAAGGGAAACTGGTGTGTGACTGCAAGCACAACACAGAGGGCCCTGAATGTGACCGCTGCAAGCCCTTTCACTACGACCGGCCGTGGCAGAGGGCCAATGCTCGCGAGGCCAATGAGTGTCTGGGTACGTTTTTCTCACCATTTGTCATTCTTTATATGCTTTTTAACATGTTTCAGTTGTGCTGCTGTGGGACATACTGCAGATTACTTTTTGCCTGAAATCATTACAGATCATTTATGAGAACTTACATTTGGTGTTCTGGGAAGCGTTTTTTTTACATTAGATGTAAAATTACATTTTTTTTAAATAAATGAAATGCTGATACTTAGTAATAGTAAACAAAGTCTGCAAAAAGGATGAAGCTGGGCTGGATAGGTTAAACAAACACAGGAATTTCACCAAACCAAGTCCTTTTTTAAATGTACGTCCTTAACTTAAAACGACATAACAACATTTAAAGCCAAACCATGATGTTTTACTAAACCTAACCAACGAGTTTTATGGACAAAATCTACAGCAAACAAGTCATTTGATTGTGTTATGTGTTTGAGTGTGGAGACAGGGTTGTTCTTAAAGGATATCATTTAGCTGTGTTTAATTCAGTGGCCATTATAAAGTAGCATGGAAATGTAATGTGTTGAAACCCGTTCTTTCTACAGCTGCTCCATTTTTAGTTCAAAGCGTTTATGAAAATTAGGACACTTTAAAAAAATCCATGTTTGGAGTTATGACCTTTTCACCACCCACTCAGGATATGACAGCAATGATTTAACTGTGATGACCTGTGTTTGACTGTCACAGCGGTAATTAAGAGAGCTGCCAGAGCATACCGGATAGGTTTGTGTTTGTGCAGGTGAGGAGTTCTGGTAGCACATAGTGGTTGAACTTATAAATGTGGGCACCGTGTCCGAAAACATGAGCCTAACCTGTTCCTTGCATTTCCCATCAGTCCTTTCTATTTGCCGCCCCTCTACAGGGAAAAAAAACAACCCTACTTGTAACAAAATTCATGTTTTCTGGACTTGTCTCTTTTTCACGAGCAAGTCTAAACAGTGGATGACAACAGCTCGAGTCATTGGCGCAGCGCTACAGCTAAGTCTTCCAAGAATGTTTTTTGGCAGTGTTTGCCTGTACCTCAAGACATGCTCTGTAAAAGCCATCCAGACGTGCTCTGAAAGCTTGCCAAGTAAACATTATAGCAATTTCTGTGGCAATTTTTGTTAATGTAAATGGGTTATATTTATATTGGATTAGGCTTTTATGTGATATTTAGAACATATATTAATTTCATGGCTGTACAAAGATTTAAGACACATGCCATGTTAGCCATGTGTTTTCCCCCTCACTCTGGAAAATGTTCTCAAAACATGTGGCTGTTTCTTTGGTGGTCATTTTAACAGCATTACTCTTAGTATAAATAGAAATAGGTGGGACCTCATTCAAGTCAATTTTGTTTGTCATAAAAAAGTGTGAGCGTAGAAAAAATGAAACCGTATTAGCACCCGCAGTCCCCATTTTAACCTTTCCCCATAATGACATGAAATTACAGCCAGAGAAAAAAAAACAGGAGCAACACATTGAAAAGCAGTGTATATTTTTCTAACATGTTATAATTGCCCGGTGAGCTGGCTTGAGATCATATTTAGCGTTGAACAGTGCCAGATCTGTTTAAACAGGAGAGTGACAGAGCCAGAGCAACATTTTGGCCTTTTTAGCACCATAAACTTCCTACGCCAACACTACCTTACTTTGGCTTTTACACCCTCACTTTTTCTTCTCCAAGATACAGGCACACGCGTTACACACCTAGCCCCTTCTACAACAATATCCTGTGAATCCCTTAGTGTTTTCTCGCTTAAACTTTTGCACACGCCTTCTTTTAAATGGCCCGTAGTTGTTTCCGAAATGTTACACCCGCTTCCCGTAGGGCTCTTCTCAGCGGGATTGATATGTCACTTCCATCCATGACTTCTGGACTAAACAGCCCCGCTGCACAGGCCAACTCTGATGACCTAATCTAGTGTTGATACAGGGCAGTTAAAGCCTATTGCAATTTGCACGCTATACCTGATCATACATCCGGACACGCCAAAAAGTAAGTCCCAGATGTCCATAATTTCATGTTCCAAAAGCCTCTTTACAGCTTAGTCCGGTAGAACTGGTTCCAACATATCCTCTGAGCAGCCTTTAAAAGGCCTCTCCAATGTATATTTAAACCCATTCTTAAAATGCGTCCGCCCCTTGTTGATTTTTCTCTGCATGCTTTTCTTCCTGACGCGGTGCACAAAAGGGCGGTGGGCTACAGTGCGAGCCACTGTGGCCGCGAGGTGTAAGTATTTATCCCGGGCAAGTGTGTAAGAGTGGCATGTTACAGAGCCAAGGAGTCCCTTAGGTGTCACCAGAGCCTGCATGAGGCCTGCCGGGTGTTTGGGTTGGAGTTAGGGTCTGAGGGGGGCAGGCTGAGGTCACGATCCTTTGCGAGGTGGTGACAAGGTTAAGCTGACGGGGGAGATGGTTTGTGGATAATGAGGAATTCAGAGCAGAGCCAAATCAATAGTTGTTGCACACTCTGAATCTGTCAGTCCTTGGGAAATCGAGTGCCTGGTTACCTATTCAACAACAGTATTGTTAGGATGCTTTTAAAGATGTTGCCATGCTTTGCTCTCGCTCGTAGCCGTCCCGACTTAAATCTTCCCCCAGCAGGACAAGAACACTGTCTCTAACAGGCTGGTTTGATTGTTCGCCAGTCTTACTAAATGTTTGACATGCACCGCACCAAGATTACTGTCTGTGCTCTTGGCAAGCTTGTGTACTGTCTGCAGACACAAGCCATGCACACACACGCCCCATCTGCCTCCTCCCTCGCTATGAATCCTGCCTCAAGACATGGGTTTACAAATCCCTGCTCTAGTAGTCAGAGAGGGCAGCCTCGTAAAGGAGCGTGTCTGTTTGTATTGAGGGAGACAGGATGGAAAAAGCTGTGATTTATCTGCCCACAGGACAGAATCAGGAAACAGATGGATAAAAGCTATTTGGTTACTGGTTGTGATGGAGTATTGGCTTTTCTGCTGGCATGGTCGATGCCGTTATGTAAATACCTTTATGTTGACTTAAACATGTGAGACGCTGTATCATGCCATAATAGAGCCTGCCAGAGTCACTGTAGAAGATGAAGAGGTCTCTCGTGGAGTCAACGACAATGTGACATCCTGAGTAGATGATAATTTATGGCGGTGTAGGAGCGCTCTGCTTTTGGCTGTGTCTGCAGCCATATTGGTCCCGTTTGGCTGCAGCACCTTTTTATTTTCTCCAGCCCTTCCTTTCCCTCATTTTGGACTGCAGGAAGTCCAGAGTCCTGCTTTGGGACGCTAAGAGTCCAGGGCCAGACATCATCCATCCCTAATGGACCCTTAAAGCAGGTCTGCTCCCAGTGTTGCGCCAGGCACACTGTTATGCATTCATAGCATTAAACACAGAGGTCACATGAAGGCTGTTTGAAATGCCTTTTTGCTTGATTTGCCAGAAATGCAGGTTAGTAGCAGATCCGGGTGTTCCTGCTCTGCTTCAGCGTCTGGGTGTGGGGTTGTTGAATATTTCTAATACTAGGCTTTGACAAATTGAGTCCAGTGGGAAATTAGTGATATGATATTCTGCACAAGAAGCTTCCTTTCAAATGAAATGAATCAACTAAATAAGTATTCACTGCAAACTCTCATTATACATCATGTCATCACCTGAAGGAAATTCCCACAAATTAGTTATTACTTGTTACATCACAGATGTTATTAGATCATGTCTGCCACACTTGAATAAATCAGCAGAGTAAGGAGAAGCAGAACAGACATATTTTGAAGTCACAAGCCCGCTCAAACCGTGTGTGGTTTTTGGTGGGCTGAGCTTTTCTTTGGGAAACTATTAGGGGAAATTCGACAGATGTGTTTCTTAGGGAGCAGAGTACATCGAGTAGAGGTGTGTGTGTGTCAGAGGAAGAGGCCAGAAACACATGAACATGGCTCAGAATAAGCCCTCAGATCTGCACAGATCAGTGGAAACTCCAAAGACCACAGAAGAACAAACTCACTTTTTTCTCTTTTAGTTTCCCTTCCCGACAAGAGGGAGATGTTTTTTTTTTTTTTATATGCTGATTTAAAAAATAGGCTTTCCCCCCCTCCAGAGGTAAGACCGTTGATCCAGTCACCTAGACACTTTTTATGCCCGGTGATCAAGAAATTACCTCACTCTCAAACACACCACACATTAAACAATTGTGGGTTTACATGATATTGGATAACACCATCAACTCCCAGTTTCTTAAACTTGTGTGCACTTTTTCTTGCAACATTATTTTGCTTGCTCTTAGAGAGAACTTCGATTTAACTCTGAGAATCCTGCAGCCTGAAATTGTCCTCAATGGTCGGCTGCAATGTAGCTGTCTGTCCCTGGAGGGCAACATGATATGAAGTCAGGGAGATGCCCAATATAGACGGGTAGGGATGAAAAAAGCCAGAGCTGCCTCGATATTACTCCATGTATGTGCCATGTTCCTACTTTCGCTAATTGACTTAAAGACCGGCCCCCCCCCTCCCTTCCCTCCTCTGCCGCCTGTCGCTGGAGGCTAACAAGGAACCGACACTTCAATTACTTACAGCGCGACACACAAATGAGCAAGAGATGTTTGTGTGTAGGTGGGGGGTGCTGGGTGCTGAGCGAAAGAAAGTCATTTTGAAAAAGAAACCTCCTGTGCGTTCAAATAATTACACAGGCTAGGAATGTTGTTCTAAAATCAACAGCCCTATGAAATGATGCCTCTGGGGTGGTTAGCGTGAGACGCAGAGGCTACAAACATGAGGCTTGTGAGTTTTGTTTTGGTGGTGTGTGTGTGTGTGTGTGTGTGTGTGTGTGTGTGTGTATGTGTGTGTGTGTGAAGCAAGAGTAACCTCCATCTGAATGAGACAACAGGATTTGGTCCATTTGATTGGTTTGTCCCATAGCTTTGCTCTTTGCTTGTATTCCCTCTGTCAGTATTGCAACTCTGGTCCTCGGCCAACCCACAAGAGAAGGGATTGATGCTTTTCCCGTTCCATCAAGACACCCAGAAAGGCTCTTTGGCAACCAGGGAACATGGTGAAACAAACGTTAAGGACAGCAAAGTGTCAAATAACAACATTAACGTCAGCCGGGTTCAAACTCTGGATTTTTTTCGGATATGCTCTGAGGCCAAGTGTGTGTAATAGTGTGTGCATGTGCATCTTTAGTGCATGTGTGAGAGCCACATGTACTATTCTAGTGTGATGTAGCGTTTCATCCCCGTGCCAAAGCAAACTGGTGGAGCTGCAGCGTGCCCACCCTGCTCTCCAGGCCCCCATCGACTCTCACCACAGATGGTAGCAATCACCTCCGCCGGCGCTCTCTTCCTCTCTATCCTGGTGTAACTGACTCTTGTCAAAGATTAACTCTCTGCGTGTTCCCCTCTCTTCTACCTCTTCTTTTATTTCATATGTATTTTTTGCTGATATAAGTTCTTTACTCTTCTCTCATTGAATCCCCTCTGTTTGGGTAACAGTTTGCCTCTATTTATGCCGCTGAAGTTAGTTAAAATATGTGGTTTTTGGCTGTGGTGTTGCTGGTGGCAGCAAGATTCGGAGGGGATTAAGAGAAAATACATGTCGGTTTTTAACAATGAGTATGCAATAATCGCTCAGCTCACTTAAGCTGTGGTTTGGTCTGACTGTGGCTGACATATTTGATATCATATGAATGGAGTGCATTCATGCATATGAAATAGATATTGTCTGTTATTGTATGTCTTCATAGCCAGTATAGAATGAATAAGAGATTTTGTTGCATTAGGTCAAACGATGCTATGTCACTCAACATTACCTCCATAGCGAATCAAGCATACTATCTTTTATCTCACCCTCATCAAATAAGTGTGTTGCCTAAACCTAACCAAGTAGTTTCAGTCTTCAGAAACCATTTGTTGGACGAAAACTTGTCGGCTAAAAAATCTCATTAAAACTGATAGTAATCTCATTTCAAATTGAAAACTACATGGTGGTTGTTGCAATAGATTTTGTCAGACATCAATGTTCAGGCCAGGACTCATCTGCTTTCCTTGCTGCGTCTCAACCTGATCAGAGAAAAACTAAAACCATTAGGTTTTCCCTCAGCATCTCTACTATCATCTCTGGCCACATTGGTGAATTTCCACAGTAGGCTCCATCTGTCACTTTCTATTTCTAAACCAGCCCAGGCATGGCATGCATCCCCCTGACTGGACCTCATGGTTGTGAATGCCAAGAGTCATGTCAAAAGTACATCTGTTTTTACCTCGGTTTTGACTGATTCACCATGATAATTTGATTGCACAGCAGACGTCTACTCCTGCGCTCAGGACTTCAGGATGTTGCCGGTGGGAAACAAAATAAAAGCAACCGAGACAGACAGAGAGTGAAGGAAAAGGCGGGACACAGATAACAATGTTTAGATGTGGGGAAGTGAAGTAGACCAGAGAGAGGGAGTAGAGCTAAGGACTCAACTCTCCGCTGACACCAGGCCCCCCGACATGGCAACCCTCCAGCCTAATCTTGTTAAAATCTCTCCCCGCCTGATGCCATCCAGAGAAAGAGGAAGGGGAGACAGAGGAAAGGATGGACAAGAGAAAGAAAAGAGGGAGAGGCAACCAGTGAGAGTATTTGGGATGGTGTCTCATGAAAGTAAGAGCAGCGAGGAAGGGAAGCTTAGGGGAGGGGTGGGAGAGGAATTAAGGGGACTCTCAGTTCAAAAGGGCTCCCAAGAGCCGGCTCTTAAGCCCACGGCGCGAGGCTAACCGCAGAAACCAGCGGAGGGGAGGGGGACGGCTAAGACGTGGTGTCAGAGCCAGAGGAGAACGATATGGCTGTGTGGAGGAGATGGAAAGAGCAAGTGGCTTTGTTACAAAGAGGGAGAAGCTACTTTAACACAGCAGGACTACAGCATTTGTAGTTTCCTGTTAGTCTTCAGCTCGGAGCTCTTAACCTCTTAAATCTGAGTCCACAGCTCATTAGAGTCCACTCTCTGCGGTATTTACATCCGTGTAAGTCTCACTTCTGTTTGACTTTTTTTCAGCATTTGTCACTTGATCCATGTCATTTTGTGAGTGGTTACAAACCCTTGAAGCAGTGTCTCTAGTGTGTGTGTTGGTGTGTGTGTGTGTGTGTGTTTGCCCACACTGTACACTGCCTTGGCTCTAATGAGGAGCTAATTAACCGGGTGTTCCCCCCGGTGCCCTGAGCAGGTGGCTGGAGCAGCCAGGCGTAACTCAGCCCAAACACACACACACACCGGCACACACACTTACACACACACACTTACACACACATCATGGCAGGATCCCATATAGCAGAGCCTGTTTGGCCAGGCGGAGAAGGAACCCAAGGGGGCTGCAGCAGGTCTGCACTACAGGCCTGGGCCAAGAGGGGAGAGGTGATGGTGGGAGAGCAGTCCTCCAATTTTCAAGGACCAATTTTAGCCATGGGATTTGGGTTTTGCACAGGCTTCCAAAATCAATTGGCTGTGCTTACTGGCTTGGCTTTGGTGAAGCTGAAGGGAAAATAAGGTTAGATTTATCCCTGACATATGAAGAGGACTCCACAAACACACTTGCATTTTTGAGTCTCAGTCTTTACGGGCCAACTTGTCACAGCACACATGACACACCAGACCAAGCGCTTGTTCAGAGCATTATTACGTGTTGAGGCACCTGTAATGAAATGTAACAGTTATTTGTTCTTCTGCCAGTCGACCTGAAATATACCTATTTTTGCATGTGTTTAAAAAAGTAAGCTCAACGTAGATCACAAACTGCACGGAGTAAGATATTGGATAAAAACAAAACATTTACTCTTAGCAGTTATTCCATCTACATTTGCATTTGGCTCGATTCATTGTGATGACAAAGTGGTGCAACTATTCTCCACTAATATTTTCCTAGGGGCTTTTTACTCCTTTGCCTCGATTCCTCTCTTTGTTGCAGCATCCCTCTGTTTGCCAAGCTCGTAGCTTGTGTTTGTTGTTTGATTTCCACGACAACACGAGGAACCAGATTTTTGCATCCTTGAATTGGACACTGACCCATAGAGGAGCCACGCTTCACTGGAGGATCTCGGTTTCTTTGCTGACTTTCCACCACCGACAGAATGCAGAACAACAAAAAAAGTCTGTCTGTTTTTTCCCTTCTGACAGATATGAGTTAGTGAGGGATCTTTGCGTAGCACTTGCGAGGCTTTGATGTGTTAATGAATTGAAAAACGGCCTTCAACAGTGTTCGGTTATCCCCGCGGAGCCTAATTTGCGTGAGGGGGGCTGCTGCGGTGGAGAGGGACGGCAGGTTGGGGGGAAAGTGGGGTCTCAGAGAGTGTGTGTGTGTGTGTGTGTGAGTGTGTGTGTGTGTAGCACTTCAAAACAAACCCATAAACATTCCAGGATCCTTGGGCAGCTGCAGCTCCAAGCTGAAGTGAAGTCCACAGAGCATGAAAACCATACAAACATACAAACACCTAATTGAATGCTTTTTGCCTGATTGTTTTTTCAAAGCAATTACCTTTTTGGACTTCAATTTCATTCACCTTTTTTCCAATGAACTACCATTCCCTCATTCTCCGTCACAACTGTCACAAAAGGTGTTAAAGCCATCACTGCCACACATGCTAAACCATTCAATTGGAGCTTTCTTTACATTCTCCACGCTTCAACATATCCTCTCCTACTTCAGACTGTGTCGGCCGAACTTGTTGCACAGCTGTGAGTCGAGAAGATGCCATCAGAGGTACCGTCGGTGCTCCAGCCGGGGAGAGAATGTGATCCGTGGCTTTCATGTGCTGCTACAAGGTGTTAATGGTCACAAGTGCTCACAGCTGTGTGTGTGTTTGAGACGCTTGATCATAATCACAGTCCCCCACCTTGTTCTCCCCACCAACAGCCCAGACACTCACCGGAGCGGGTGTGTTTTCTGTCACATTGCTTTTAGAAGAAGTCCGACAGGCTGTTTAGTTCACACAGATAATCATGAATTTGGTGTTTTATTAAAGCTTAAACACGGACCATATCACTTAAGATAAAAAGCTTTGTGCAACGTGCAAGCTGCCCTCTGTATCTCCTTTGGACAATTCCCCAAGGTCAGAGGTCAATCCACATCTTGAGCCTACGAGATCTTGAGAGCGCACCAAAGCAGCAGCAGTGTCTCTACACAAACAGCGCTGCCTCAATATTGATCCATCGAGAAGCAGCATTTCATTAACTGCAGAATTCCATACAAATTGGGCTGCGTAATAACCAGATGGAATTGGGAAAGAGTCTGGGAATGTGCTCCCCCTTTTTTTCCAGGGTCTGCGACCAGGGAAAACTGGGCCTCTTTCCCAATCTGGTGCCAGGCTTCCCCTTCAGTTTGGATGGAGGTGCATAGCCTTCACTGCTCACAAATCACATGTATCCTATTCAAGTCATTGTCCTTATCTGAAAGAACCATGACTGTCATTACAAGTGATATTTGATCACCTAGAGGAGATCATTTCACATTATACACATCATTGAGCTCAGTGTAACTGCTGCACTGACCTTGGCTGCAGCAGCAGTGTCAGCTAGGGAGGAGGAGACTTTAAAATGATATGTCAACTTATATTTGTTGCATTTTCACACATGCTCCAAACTCACACACGGAAAGGAAACAGAACATTTTCCAAAGGATGTCAGAGTTTAAAATATATCAATGATTTTTGATTAGTCTGGCAATTATTTAAGTTTAATGAGATATATTAAACTGAGAAAACAAGTAAATCTTCATTTTTGGGAGGCTTAACCAATTTTCCCGAACCTTTTTGCATTAAAAATTACTTTAAAGGTTAATATATTCTCAAAACCTATCATTGCTGCTCTTGTGTTGTCAGTTTTAGATTAATTTCTGTCTTTTCACTAGTCACTGTAATGCACGCAAAGCCACTCGCATAAAGAGCCTCCTATTACTTCAGACAGTCTGTCTTCACTTATTCCCCATTATTGTGTCTTTATTCTCTTCAAAACATCCATTGTTAGTGCATTTTTCACAATCCGTTCCCACCAGAATAATTAATATCACCTTCTGTTGTGATGCCCTAATAATCCTTGTTTGCCATAACTGTTGACATTTCTGGTCAAACATCTCTGCTGTTGTTTACCCCTTTCTAATTTATCTGCGGATCACTTTGAACCGGAGCTTAGCTCGTCTTTGAAGCCACGGCCAAGTCTTCATGTCTCAGGTCTGACTCTGATTTAGCAGCAGAGGGTATGGATCAAACTCTGTTACACAAACAAGAAGGCAAGGTTTCTCATTATGCTGCTCAAATGCAAACCCCACATGAAGAGAGTGGATATGTCAGAGCTGGTGAACGAGGCCTAATGTGGAGGAAATAATGGTGAGGTGAAAAGACATAAAGGAATCCGCTGGATTTCAAGTGGAACTGCGAGGAACTTTTAAAAGATATTACCTCACTTCTTATGGCCCATATATTGCGACTCGCCTCATTTAGAAGACAGCTAGCTCCAGCCCACTTCTTTATCTGAGAATGTCTAGCTTTTAATAGATCTTAGGAGCCTTTACCCATCAGTGATTCATGAAATTGATGTCTCTCTTTGCAGTGATTAATACCTAATGGACTGAGAAAAGCTGAATTCATTAATTATGAAATGGAGAAAATGAGCTCTGCAAATATCTCTTTTGATTGATGAGTTCTTGAATAGCAGCCAAGCACACAGCCGCAGTGTGGATTATAAAGCACTCGCTGTTACTGGAAAGTCTCCGCCAGCTCTCTTGTGATATACACGGAAGTGAGCACAAGTTAAACTGCAATGCACGCTCCATGGGAACATTTCCTCTAACTTTGAAGACACGTTGAGTTTTACCCACATTTGCTGATGTTATATCACATTACTGACAACATTCTTCTTCCCTCTGCAGCGTGCAACTGCAACCTCCACGCTCGGCGCTGTCGGTTCAACATGGAGCTGTACAAGCTGTCGGGGAGGAAGAGCGGCGGCGTCTGCATGAACTGCCGCCACAACACCGCAGGCCGCCACTGCCACTACTGCAAGGAGGGCTTCTACAGAGACATGGCCCGACCCATCACCCACCGACGGGCCTGCAAAGGTAAAGTCCAACAAAAAACTGTTGCAGAATGCATACTAGTTAAAGGTCCCCTGTTATACTGTTTTTCATCAATATATTATAGGTCTCGGATATATACAAAACATGTGTCTGAAGTGTTTGGCTCGAAATACCAAACAGATCATTGCAGCATCCCATAATCCCCTCTGTTTCAGCCCTGTTTCAAAAGTGCTGATTCTCTGTCTATTGGCTAATGGTTACACAAGCCAAAAAATCGTTATGACATCATAAAGTGACCAAAATCTGATCAGCTCATTTTCAGACAGGTTTTTATATACATGAATCAGGACAAAAAGTGAGTGAAGCTTTTTTCCTGAAACTTTCAGAATCTCTTTCCACAGAGGGGACACATGTTGATGTATAAAATACATGAAAAAGATTTTGGATAATAGGTGACCTTTAAAGGGCTACTTCTTTCTCAAAACATTTAATTGTATATCAATTACTTCGTCTTTGAATTCTTGGAGGAAACCTTATTTAATTGTTAAGAAAGAGTCCAAAAGCAGAGGATGAAATCTATAATGAATTTCAGTTATTGCTAGGTTACTAAGGTATACGGTAATAGTAAGGTTTTAGCAAAGAAAAATGCACGCGTTTGGGAAGCAGGAACCATACGACTATGACCTGGATTATACTGCATCAATTGTGTTAGAGTTTGTCAATGTTCGAGTTTAAGTAGTTTTGCTGTTAAACTCGGCCCCAATTTACATGCATTTATCTCAAATGTTCTCTGTTTTTGGAGGCAAATGAATAAACACAGCTTTATTCCCAAATTCCAGGTAACATGGTGTAATTAAATAATGTGATCATTTTAGGGGTAAAATATTTCTTTAATGCTTTGAGTTTATTTGTCTGTAATAGATCTTTTACAAGTTGGTTTCCATGATATTTTCCTTGGTGCTAATAGCTTCACGTTTTTCTACACATCATTTGTCAATCAAGCAGTAACAAAGCTCTATTTTCTCTTCCACTTTCTGTTCATAAGGTTTGCGTGGCACGCTTTTCTTGCTCTATTCATACATGGTGCTGATCAGTGCTTATACAAAACTTAATACCCAGTTCTTCTTCTGCTGTCAGAAACCAAAAACACAAGAATGTTTCTGGGAAAGAATTACCAACCCTATGTTTATAACTACTAATGGAAAAGTTCTCATGAACAAGAATCACTTTTCTGTTGTATCCATCAGTAATCGAGTAGCAGAAATGAACGGTTATTTATATGAAAATGTCACGGATTATTAATTTAAGGTCAGTTTGACTTTTCTTTTGGCAAAATGCTGTGCTAAATGTTTAGAAAATGCTCAAACAAAAGCTGATTGAGACGTTCTAACCCCGCTAATACTTATGTAATCACGTCTGAAAAGTTATGATTACAGACACGCACGCTCATGGTAACTTTTAATAAGAAATATCAGCATGTCTAGCTTGCCATACAAAAGCAAAGAGAAACAAATGTATGATTTGCCCAAAGCCTTTCTGGCTGTCACATAACATGTTTCTCTCTACCACACACACCACATAATATAATCACTTGACCAAGGCATTTATCTTGAACACACATATTTATATTTCACTTTATTATTTCACATTTGCAGTGAATATCTTTTAGCCTGATATTTTACTGGAAGCCTTACTGGACTCATTGCTAAAATAACAACAGTTCCCTTTACTTGTTGCTCAGGCAAATATTCAAATCAATAGCGGAGAGAAAGTGTTTCTTATCCTTTTGATCCTGAAGAAGGTAAAGAATCACTTCCAGATAATAAAAAAACGGCATCAGACAGAGCTGCCAACGCTCATAGCCGTGAAGATCTTTTGGTTAAAATGTCATGCCGAAAATCTCCCGCTGGCCGCCGCTCAGTTTTCCTTCTGCAGCCGACCCAAGCTGAAACCAAACACCATGGAGGTTAGAAATGGCACGATATCACGGCACACTTGCCCATGTTAGTTGCGCTAAGATGTCGAGCCATGCATCACATAATGGCAATACTTCACAGCGACTTGGTCACATTCCTTCAAACTGAAGTAACTCGACCTGCTGCTGCACCAAAGCGCTGACAGAAGGAGATCTGACAGGAGATCAGTCCTGAGATGTGTGTCCACGTGTGCAAATTGTTTCCTCATCTTCCATTTCCTGCAATATCTTGCTGTGTGATGTTCTCTCTCACACACACACACACACACACACACACACACACACACACACACACACACACACACACACACACACACACACACACACACACACCCCCCTGACAGTGCAATTTGTCCTTATCAAAGCTCACGATCAGGTGGTAAACAGTTTATCTCCCTCCCTCACAAAGGCCCCAGATGTGACGGAAATGAAAGTTAACGTCCGAAAAGCCACCGCTGAGCGTCTGGCTCCATGATTGATCGGAGCAATTCCACAGCCTTCTAGGAGCTGTCATTTTCCTTCAAATCAGGCCTTGTTCACTTATTTTATCTCCCATCTCCCTTGATTTGATATAACCGCCATCTTCTCTTCCTCCAGAACTCCAATTTATCTCACCATGACTCACGAGGAGCCTTCAAACCTTTGTCTTTTTTCTTTTACCGCAGAGTCCCTGATTTTTGCCCTCCTCCGTGTTTTATCTCCATGTGTCAGGGTCAAGAAAGAGGTCAGAGGTGCGGTGTGGCTGAGCAATAAAATACAGGTGTTTTTCTAAGAGGCGAGACAGGAGTGGGGGGTAGCCGCGCAGGCTCTGAGATGACAAACAGGCCGTGTCTGTTTCGAATGAGACGTGTTCTGTGGACGGGTGTCTATACACACTCTGTGGAGTATATGAGGAGGTGTAACTGCCTCCATCACCACCCACACACAGAAAGCTGCAGGGTGCCAGCTCTCCAGTTCAAATGCCCAGGAACCAGCCTCTCCGCGGGCCCTTTACAGTGTCACGAGCATTAGCAGCCAGCAAAATGAAAAAAACATGGCAATCCCCACATGGCCTGGCTGCAGTATATGAGCTCCTCAAAAGTACAAGGTTTTTATGTGAGTCCAAGCCGTACAGCTGTTATCCGTTTGACCACAAGGAGCATTGATAAAAGGCATTCAAAAGGAGGCCATGGTCCATTTGAAGCAGCACGGGCCAACATAAACCACATTGGCAGTTTGTCATATTATGTCCAATATCTTTTTAAAGCAGGGCATGAGGATCTAGATAACACTGCGAACAGAAAGTGTTACACAACCCAACCTTAGGGTCATTTTAGGTTAGGAATGTGGTGCCTGGCCTATAGCAGCATAAACATGTGATCCTTATTATCTCGATTTTTTCTTTTTGCCCATGAAATGCACAATTTTGACATTTTTATGTATTTTCACAGTTAAAAAGCCACGAAACATGTCTTACTGATACAAATGTCCAACAAAGGGCACAAATAACACCCCTATTTGAATGTGCAATGCTACTGTCAACAACAGCAGACAAAAAGCAGTCCTCAACAGTGCTTTATCCCATATGCACGCACAGGCACAGAGCAACGCGAATCAGTTAAACTGAGCCTGTCAAAGGACTACAAATCCCTACGCACTGCCTGTCACGTCTGGCAGTCGCAAAGGCTTGAAAAGTCATCAACCTCCTGAGGACGCTTTTTACTGCTTCTAAACTGGCCCGAGCCCCTGCACATAAAACTTCAGAAAAGCAGTTCAAGGAGGAGATCTGGGGGTGGAGATTGACACCAGCACCCCCGTCCCCATCCTGCCTCTTACAGCCCGTTCAGATCTGTGCTGGCTGTTTACGGAACAATGTGCACGGACAATAAACTACGATGTCTTAACGGCCTATGATTGTTTAGACGGCAAGTGAGAACTCCTAACATTACTCACATCTTGTTCGTAGTCAGAGGATTGAGTTGATAGCTTGTGCTGTTCGTCATCATGTCTCTGCAGGCATGACAGACCGACTACAGACTTCTATCAGATAAAATAACGGGGGGGGGTTAGTCCCACATGAGCTTTGGACAAATTATTTAACAGAAAAGGAGAGGGGAACAAACTACAGGAATGACAGATTAGTAGTTCAGAAAATGCCAGAAAATTGATATGTTGATCAGTGTTTCCAAGAGAAGTAAAGAAACCAGAAAGTATTCAAAATCTGAGATTAGTACCTGTTAACAGCTCTTGTGGATGAGATGATGTGGTTGGCACAGAGCATCAGACACACAGCAGGGGGACTCTTGTTGATTTGACCTCTGCCATCCTGCCATATGCAGATGTGTATTCCCTTTAAGTCAGACAGGAACTCTTACCAAGTGCCACCAAAGCTTGAGTTTCCTCAAAGCTTGAGTTTTGCACGGACGCTGAAGCATCAGATTTACGTCTCTGTGCACAGCTTCAAACAGAGCGCAGGCACTCTGACACCTGTGGACCGCTTTGGCCTTGCCGGGAAAAAGGCAAACGTGTTTCTGAAGATCTGAGCCGCCGTTAATCCCTTTCCCCACCCCGCAGCCAGACACACACGATCACTCCTGGGTCAGTTTCAGCCATTTAAACCCTCCCTTTGCCCAGTCAACAGGTGGTAAGGTCTTTAGCCTCTCCTCTGTTGTAGCAGCGAACAAAATTTCCGGCACAAATAAACACATTCACAGTTCCATCAAGTGGTGGGAAGAAAAAGCGTGACATGTTAGCAGCTGCCTTCCTCTGGCAAGCCCTGTAACAAACTGTTGGGTTACAGGGTTTTTCCCCAAAGTGTAATTTTGGCCTTTCTTGTCTTTTCCTTGATACGTTTGGACAATTAAAGCTATCGTGTTACGTTTGAGTCACTCCCTTCATTCATTTTGCACTAGCCTGCGCCTGTTTTCCAAACACTAACATTGCAAACAAGGCAGAATGTTCCCCTTGCATTTCCTTGCTTTGTTTTATTTCTGGCAGCACGTCGGTAGATAAGATATGAGAGGATACTTTTCTGTCCTCGGACTTGTTTTGTTTTGCACAGAAAGTGTCACATTCGAAGTGAAACTAATCAGTCACACCCCTGCAGACCACTCAGCGAGATGTAAAAGTCTTACATTTGTTTTGATATGTCACTGATGTGTTTGTCTGGCTGGACTGCTGTGAAATGTTAAGTATGCGTTTATTACTCAAAGAACAAATGTGTGTTTATTTAGTGGAGTCGGAGTAGACACAGTTTGGTTAGATTCACTGTTGTTTATGCTGCTCAGCACACCAGAGGCTCTGTTTGGACTACACTGACACGCTGTCTCTATCCCTGTTCCTCTCAGATCCTCCACTTCACATTTCACTCTCCAAAGTGTTGCTTCATCCTATCTATCATCTAGTAAAGCTCTCTTAGGCTTCACCAACACGCCAGCTCTTTCATTTAACACCTCTTTAAATACAAAAAAACCTCACCTTGCTCAAGGGGAATTTAATAAATTGCCCAGAACCAGCAAAAGTCATAAAATGCGAGGTGACCGGAGCATTTTTTTGTTGCTGTTGGCTTTCGCTGGGCATCGACTGAACGTTTGGGAAGTGATGAACGGCAGCATGTGTCACCTGGCAGGAACCAGACAGCGGTTAGGGAGCGGAAATGAGCAGAGAGGAGAGAGGAGGGCACAGTGGTCTCCTCTCTGTCTCCTGACAATTTCAAACACGCTTTTTTAAATGAATTTCTCTTTTCGCACAAACAAACAAATGTTCCCAGTTTCAAGGAACCCAAAGCATCGAAACAGACGCTGAAGCCCCGAACCAAACATTTAGTCATACCGCTTATCTGTTGTCTGCTGCAAAATCATTAGAGACAACATTTAAAGCAATGCTTCAAACTTTGTGTCACCTTGGAAGAAAATGTTTTTGTTCCTTTTTACCCAGTAACATGCATATCTTTCATAACCGAGAAATAGTCATAAAAGTGAGTCATTTTGTTCAAATGTTTAAAACAAATCAACATCTAATGTATGTTCTCTCTCCCTTCCTTCTTGTATCACACCCCCTCTCTTCCTCACACCTAACCCCCCCCCACCCCCTCCCCCACCCCAGCCTGTGACTGCCACCCTGTGGGCGCAGCCGGCAAGACGTGCAACCAGACCACCGGTCAGTGCCCCTGCAAGGACGGCGTCACCGGCATCACCTGCAACCGCTGCGCCAAGGGCTACCAGCAGAGCCGCTCGCCTGTGGCCCCCTGCATCAGTGAGTGACACACACACACACACACACACACACGCACACACACATGCACACACACACACACACACACACACACACACACACACACACACACACACACACACACACACACACACACGCACACACGTACTGCATTCAGCTTAATAATGTAATCATCCTGGCAGTGAGTCAATGCATAAAACTGCAAAACACTGGCACACCCCTTTTTTAAAGAACACAATAGAAGAGGCATAATGGATTGTTACAAAAGAGTAGAGAAATACACATAAAGCAGAACATACTCAAAGCAGTAAGATTACAGATCATAATTGAAAGCACACGTCCCTGTAGCCGAAAGTCATTCTGACTTCATGAAAGGCACACCCAACCCACACAATCCCTGTATATACAGTACACTGTGGGTTTGCATAGCCACTGAAATGCTCTAATGTCATTCAGAGCAGCCCAAAACATGTGTGCAACGGGCCTAGAGACAAAGTCAGATCTTTGTGGAGAGCTGGTAGTGTGAGAACTCATGAGTTGGTTATTGCTGTTTCACTTGCTGTCGATGATATAGTGTGTGTAGTTTGCATGTCAACTACATCAGCTTTTTAATTTCCTGTGACAAACGCGAATGTGTGCGCGTGGGGGTTATGAAATTTGCCAGTGGCCCGGCACATGCGGGCATGTGTAATCGAGGGCAACTTTCCACCACACTGTGTGCCAGGCGGTACGGGCACAGGCTGCACACACTCACAAGAAAAAGCTCCACCAAAGCAAAGCGCCGCCCAGCGCCGCACCAATCTCCGCCACGCTGTGCCACATGCTGCCGTGCTGCTTCTCTCACATGCCGCTCCAGAGCAGATGGCGGACGGGCGAGAAGACGAAAACAACTGTGGTCATGCATGGCAGACCCCACTCAGCTGAGTGCCACTGAACCATCCCAGTGAGAACAAGAAGAATTGTGTATGTGCGTTTTAAGTACATGCGCCCATTTGGATCCATTACGAATAGAGTTAATGACAACTGTGTGTGTCAATATGGCCTCACGGTGGGCAATCTTACTTCCTTTGAGGCTCCCGGACCCCAAGACAGAAGACAAGCCCATTAAGCAGCCAATTAGTATGATGGCAGCAACCCTCATCTGAATGATCCTTTCATCATCTGTCTGTCTTCACAAGATGTGACCATGGGGGCACGCGGACTCAAAGTGGCTTCGAGCAGCTGCGCCTGCCTTCACAAAGCTCTGTGCCCTTGTTTGTTTTTGTTGGCGGGGTGTCCATAATTTCAGAGAGACAACTGCTGCTTTTCCCTCAAAACAGCTTTCCAACAAACCCCCCCTCGTCCTGCCAACACACTCCCACTCGCTTGGTTCAAACCTTCAACCTCCAAATCCAATCAAAAGCAGATCCTCTGGGTGGATGCTAAGCCGGCGTTCCAGTAACTCTGTTTACGGTCCAAGCAGAGGGCCCGTTGTTAGCATTAGCATTTGTATTGGAAAGTTGCATACGATTAAAATTGAAGTCCTGGAGGAATTCCACAAGGCACTTCTGAGAGGAGCCAGCGGGCACAGCGAGGGCGGGCTGCATCTGTCTCAAGGCGATCCAACCAAAATTGCCCCCTTGCCATCCGTCCATCTGTCTTGTATGGAGATTACATAGCTGTGTTAACCCCACATCTGTTAGGGGAGGACGAGACTAATCTAGTGCAGCCACCTTTCTATTTCAACCTCAAAGAATCAACCCCTGCCTCAGATGTGTGCCGACTTTGAATGGATTGACTTCTCCAAACTGGATTACTGGGAGAATTTGTGATGCATCCTCTGAGTTTGGCTCTTAAACTTACATTTGCTCCTCTGATCTCCATTGGGTCTTCCACTTTCTCAGGATTTTCAAACATATTCTTTCAAAATGACAGTGAAACCACCATGTTAGTCTGTGGAATGCATGGTTTATTTAAGCCTGTCTTCCCTCTCACCACCAATAAGTATCCCCGTCAGTCTGCCAGTGTTTATCTGGCATGTCTATCTGCACTGTCCCATGTAGTAGTCACAATACAAACCTACTGTATGACAACCTCGGTATTTAGTCCTGTTGACCTTGGTGAACTCATACACCTTTTACTTCTTCTCAACACTAATTTCTCCCTATTTTGTGGGCTTATTGATATTTTCAAAAAGGTTTTCCATGCCAACACTTCGGAGCAACTTTTTAATGATTTCAGTTTTACTTCTTGAATCACACATGCACTTTAAAGCAGGCATTGAGCAGAATCTAAACGACCCTACTTGAAAGGCATGAATGTACATTTTAAGCAGCAAAATAACTTTGTGTTTCTTTTGTGTGTGTGTTTCAGAAATCCCGGTGGTCAACCCCACAGTTGTGGTGAGCAGCACAGAGGAACCAGCAGGTTAGTATTCGCTCTCTGCACCTCGCCCATGAGCACCACTGCTTTTATGAGAGGAACAAAAACACATTTTTTTAATATTTCTGGAACCGAGTTTTAAGGTGTGGAATAAATATTAATGAAGGGTGGGTCTCCGCTTTTGAAGTTCGGCAAAGAGAACGAGTGCACTGGGACCTGCAGACTTTTTCCATTGTCTTAAAATCCCGTGTCCTTGGCACAGTATCCCCCAAAACCGCTAACCTCAAGTTAGTGGAGCCTCGCTGTGCTCTCTCTGTAACTGCAGCTAAAAGCCAAGGCCGCTAGATAGGCAGCAGAGGTGATTAGTTAAAGTTTAGCTGGGAGATATATTGGAAGGGGGAGTTTTGAGGCGTGAAAAAGTGTTGGCAAGAGGCTGAGGGGAAATTTGTTCAGTCTCTCCCTCGAACTGTCCAATTTGCGCTCCGGTCAATTACCCTGCCCTTATTTTTCCTTCTGTGGCTATTTGATTTGAAGGGTGGTGTTGATTTGGAAATGTTGATTCATTAGGGAGTTTATAGAATATATCATCACTCAGGCTGCAGATCATCTAACACACACACACACTCACACACACACACTCACACTCACACTCACACTCACACTCACACTCACACTCACACTCACACACTCACACACCCGCATACACACACACACTTTACAGCATCAGCATGTCATTTTATTATTCTTGTATCTTCTCTCTTCTCTAAAGTTTATTTTGTCAGTAGATCTCTGCTCATAACACTCTTAACTTCCTACATTTCATATACAGTTTGAGTTATAGGGTAATGCGGTCTATAATGGCTGATACAAACTTAAATTTACTGGAAAATATTGAAGTTGAATGCCAAACTTGGTCACAGTCGCTGCACATTACATAGGCCGATATTATAAAGAGAAAACCCTATTAAATTGATATAGAATTTATACTGAACATTAGTTTGACAGTTCAGAAAATATGCCTATTTTACTACTGCCAAGAGTTGAATGTGAGTATTTTTACCCTTCTCATGTGCATAAATAAATATAATAAATTGGCTTATTTAAATGAGCTTGAATCAGTTCAACACAAAGACTGGAAACAGGAAAAACCCAGGAGGAGAACCTTGATAGGCGAGCAGTTACAGCACATGCAATATAACCACAGCGTTTAGTAATACTATATTTCAATAATACAACTTTTTATATCATATTTTCAGATTTTTTTTATCAGCCTCAACCCTATGAACTTATACCATTTTGATGGTAGAAGGCCCAGTACAATGTGACCTCACAAAATGCATTTTTGGCCATAACTGAAGAATTGACATGCTAAAAATGACTATTTTACATACACATCTAATAGGACAAATTATGAAGCGATAACACACATCAATATAAGCTGCACTACTGTGTGTCAGAGGCATACTGTGAGGAAGTAATTCTAGTTTCTTATTTTAGACTTCTCACATTCTGTTTCCGCTCATTGTTTGGGCCTTTGAACTTTTTCAAAAAAACATACACAGTCTTTTCTTGTGTGTACTTCTTCCCTGGGAAAATGTTACAGGGTCCTGAAACACAAGAGTTCTTGATCACCAATTCACCTCAGGTGCCACCAAACACCCCAGAGCATTTCCCCCAATCCTTGTCCAAACCCAAGGCCCCAAAAAAAAGTTTTTGTGTTAGGGGCGGTGGGTGCAATTTGTCCTTGTCATGGCACAGTGAGAGGGGCTGAAGGGAACGAGGGCATCGAGAGCCCCACAGCCAATAGTGAGTGTTTTCAGTGGGCCGGTCTTCTGGGTCAACGGGCGATTCACCGAGTGCTTTTCCAGGTGAACAGCCAGCAGTAAGTGGCTCTTCATTCATGGGAAAACACACACTGTCTCCCAGCCACTGATACCTTCAGGCCAGCCCCCCACACACACACACACACACACATTGGCAGTGCACTAATGAAATCCATGCACAACTCATACAAATGCATGCCTGTCACAGTTGCATGCACACTTACATGATAATGATCTGCACATGAAACCACAAGCTCACTTATAATGAAAAAGACCCTAAGCAAGCTATGATATTTAACATCATCTATTTCAAGTATGTGAGCATCACAAATCCATCCACACCTACACCTCTGAACCCGTCCACATCTACACCTCCAATCATCGTTTTTTTTTTAAAGCCACCCTGTCTCTGAGTTATTGGAAGCTGCCATCTGCTCTCTCTTTCTCCCTTTCCTTCCTTGTCTCTCCTCTCTCTCACTCTGGCTAATAAAATCTCCAGCACTCTGATATACAGCCAAGCCTCCTGGACATTTTTATGGGCTCCTTGGTCCCCTGTTTCTTTCTCCTGCTGCACTCCTTCCATTGCTCCATCCGTCCTCCCCCCCCAGAAAATGAACGATGAAACACCCCGACTCTCATGCAACCCCAAAAATGTAATTCCTCTCTCTCACGGCTGCTTTTTTTTTCTAATTGGGGCATTTCACTTTAAGCTATTTTATTTGGTTTGCTTTGGGAAGCAACATGACTGAATGGTTTTCCTCTTGAAGGCAATGAGCGGCCTGACCGCAGATACCAGTCCAGCATGTGGGTTTTCAGTTTTATGCCCCCACATTCCCAGCCAGCAGAATGGTCAGGTTTTTGTACCCCTTTCACTTAAACTGACAAAAACCATGTTGACTATCTTGGCAATTGTTTTAATATTTGTGTGTCCTCCTCATAGTTTTGCAATTGAAATAAGTGGATCTAATGTTCTACGGTTCATAAAACCTAATGTCATGTGCAGTAGAGCCTGGCTAATGATTAAAAGGGTCTATTTCTTTTTCTTGTCACATCTCCAGTGGCAGTAGTTACCATGAGCACAATTTAAAAACACTTGTTATTGATTTCTAACAATAACATCTGCTTTTGAAAGTTCATTAAGTTTGGCCTGTCTTCTTAGTTCTGCATTCTCTTTGCTTTAAGCTCATGGAAAATGCATTTCGAGATCACAAAGAAGCACAGCTTGACGATGACAAAATTAATTTCAAGATTGCTTGAAAAAAACTTGGGAAAAGATGCATGCATGTGATCTTTCCGACTAAACCTATCTCCAACTTTCTTGGTCTAAAGGAAAGGTTGTCATTTGTTATTCAGGTAGAAAGTAAACTTCGGCCAAATTGTAAAATTATGTGAAGTAGTAGCTTCCTGACCTTGGTTTGCCTGAAAAATCTGAGCGTTACTGTTTCCACTGCAGTTTCCATATTCACGTGACGGTTTAAAGAAGTGTCAACCTCCAAAAGATGCATGACAACCAAACCAAGGCTGTTTTAAGACAGTCAAGAAAAGATCGGAGATTGTTCCCTGAGCCAAGAGGTCTATTTTAACTGTCACGATGGTAATTATAACACCTCATCACGGCGGCTCCTCCCTGATTGGTCAGTGGAGGTCATCTGTCCGGTGTGTGGTCTCCGTCGTCACGCTGGCAGCCAAGGTCTATTCACATGCATCCAACCATGACCTGCCTCCACCACGCTCTGTCTTTTCTCAGACCCCCGAAAACATGTCAAACCGAACACTTTACTATACTCTGGTGTGTTTCAACGTGCGTCCCGGCACCGGCTGCTGCAGCAGTTTGATGTGTGATTCGTCAGAAGTTTTATTTTAGCACCCAACAACCAAACCAAGCTCAACATTATCCAACCTTTAGCCCTGTCAGTGAATATATATTATTGTGAGGGCAAGTGGGGATATAAGCGTGCTCGAGTTAAGTAGACATTTAATCCAAAAAGTAGCTTTGATTTTGTGTTTTCATAGTAATAATGCATTCTAAGTTTCTTAATATATTTACTGTGTACAGAATGCCACTGTACATGTTCAATGCATTTGTGGAACTGTTTATTGTTCTACAATAAATCAAACAGCTGGCCAAAAAAAATGTGCAAATCTCTATCGTTTGTTTTATTGTAAGTTTTAACATCAGCGTTCAGAAAATATTGCTTGTGACTTACATTTTAGACTCAAGGAGATTAAGGCTACGGTCGCATATAATATAATACTGCACAGAATTGTACAGAATGACAAAGTACTGTAAGAAGTGTAATGGTAATATAACAGTGGTATGAAATACAGCAATTACTATATCCTTTTTGTTAAAATACTGTTAATTCGACAATAATCTTCTTACAGTCAAAATCAAATCAAGTTTTATTTATAAAGCACATTTAAAAGCGATTATTGGTCGAGCCAAAGTGCTGGACATGTAATAAAAACACATTACTGCAATCACAATAAAAGACAATAAATTACAACAGATATATATATTAAAAGAAAGTGCACATAATGTGTTTATTTCACAAACGTGGCATGTGTCCATGTGAAAGCCACCTGGTGATTGCTTTTGTTTTAGCTGTATTGTTTCTTGGTGGTTTCACAGCACATAACAGTTTACAGTGTTTTTTCAAACTAACTTTACACATGTGCTGATTCTGCTACAAAAGCATCACATAATGCTTTATGACAGCCAACCTTATGACAACAATTCCAATTTCAAGTGTGTAAGTGTCCCGTTATGTGTGTAATTTGAGTGTCAGTGAGTATTCTTACAGCCTGCTAGAGTAAATATGTTTTGTCCTTGTCTTTTTTCAGATTGTGAGTCGTATTGTAAACCAGTGAAGGGCAACCTGAAGATCAACATGAAGAAATATTGCAAAAAGGATTATGGTAAGAAAATGTAATTTAACACAGCCATAATTAAGAGACATACTGTGTTGGGACTGTTGACCTGAGGGTGTCTTTTTATGAATGTGTCCTCAGCGGTGCAGGTGAACGTGCTGGATATGGAGACGGTCGGGGACTGGGCCAAGTTCTCAGTTAACCTGGTGTCTGTGTACAAGAGCCGCGGAGAGCCCCTGAAGCGAGGCGACAACATCCTGTGGGTCCACATGAAGGACCTGGCCTGCAAGTGTCCCAAGATCCAGATGAGCAAACGGTTCTTGGTGATGGGCGGCAGCGACGGCGGGACGGGCACAGGGACGGGTCCCGGGGTCGGGCCTGGGGGCGGGGCCACCAGTCCAGGGGGGGAGCGCATTGGCCTAATGGCTGATAAGAACAGCCTGGTGATCCAGTGGAGGGACGTTTGGACGAGACGTCTGAGGAAGTTCCAGCGCAAAGAGAAGAAGGGGAAGTGCAGCAAAGCGTGATGGGACAGAAGTGTTCATCCCTACCTCCATCACCCACCTTCATGAACCCTTACCCAGCAACTCTGTCTCCTCCCCCGTCTCCCACCATCACGGGAACACTGCACATTAGAAAGACTGCATGTACCCTTCCTGTTTTTAAGGACCACGTTTTGTGTATATTGTATAATTATTTTCCTTTTTATTTGTCAAGGTTTGTCTTTGTTGTGTCTTTTGTTTTGTCTAATTGGTTTGCCTTCAAAAGGGACCATTAAAAAGGGTATGAAGTGTAGACAAAAACAGACGCTATTCCCTCCCTCGACGACGACAGCGGAAATGTCCACTCGTCCCCCGACGACGACCCTCTGACCCTCAGCCTCCGCTTCCTGTCAAGACCCGACTGTCTCCTGCCACTTTGTTTGACGTATGAAAATACCACATTTCACACTCTGAGGATTTTATTCAACAGTGTTTGTCACTGACTGATCTCAGCAACAAAACAGGCTGCATACCCTCAGCTTGGCCTCCTCACGTTTCATTGTTGGAACAACTCGGATCAGTTCGAACTGGATCACCTGACAACCTTCCAACGTTTGCTGTTAAAATGTTAGACCTACTTGCTAAAGGTCTCTGCAGTAACTCCTACAGACTGTAACTATGAAACTGTGCAGGGACGTTTTCCACAGCAAACCTCAGTCGCACCACCACTGCTGCTGCAACCAGACAGCCCTCACAGAACGAACTGCTCGTGTAGGCTCTTGTATCTGCAAGTATTCAACGCCACAGCTCATAGTAGAGTTTATATTCTTCGTGTGGCTACTTGTATCTCATCCATCCATATCACAGCCATATCCTTGTTTGAGATATATCCTTTTGTTTCATTTAAGCAGAACAAACCCTGTTTGCATGTGTGAGTCACATTCCAGGCCTCCGGGGCTGTGCCTCTTCACCACTAGTCCCTCTCATGAGTGGTTTATAAAGTCATGCATCACCATCATGACTCATGGCTTGTCACATTTTTCTGGAAGAAAGATTAAGCGTTGTGGACAAATGGCTGGAATTTCAGAACAATCCCAATATTTCCGAGGAGACTTTTTCTTTGCTTTATGGATAATGTCTTCCGCTCGGTAGTGGCCTTCCAGATGTTGTTGTGTAACCATTGTCATTTATTTGTATTTAAATGTCTGAACATTTGGACTGGCAGGCTCTTGTTTGCCGAAATAAGAGATTGAAACGAGAGTTCCTTTTCATGCAGTAAAAAGAAAACAGTTGGATAAACAACATAATCGTGTTTTTCTCTAGTGTATTTTGACAAAATGAATGAGGCTGGAAAGGTTTTAGTGCTCACTGATTGTATTATGACATGTGAGGATCATATTTCATTCCTCATGTGCTTTGTTATGTTTGCATGTTTGTGGTTTTTGCTGGTCCATCAAAACCTTACAGTGAGCCGAGCAAGACCTAAACTAAAAATGAGCATCCAAAGGAAAACTTCCCAAGTCATCTTCCCCCCCCACTTGCCTACCCTTACACAGACCCTGTCATCCTTTGCCAAATAAGCGTAGTCAGCTTTTCAATTCAATTAAGAGGCTATAGATGTCAGGACCAACGAAAACCACAGAGAGACCGTCTGGTTGCTCTCAAGCTTTTTATCTGCCTTTTGCTGTTATTTCATTTTGTAAAGCACATTAGAATTGATTTAAATAGAGTACAAGATAAACACAGTTTTGAGGGGCGCATCAAGCTAGCGTAGCAGTGAGTGTGCGGACAGACCTGTCATGCTAGCGAGTGGTTACGCTCCCCTTGCTGCGGCCGTAAGTTTGGTTTGTGATTCTTCCAAAAGTGTCTCTTCTCTCTTCTGTGTCAGCCCCCCCAAACTCTTTTTTTTTAAAACCCATTTTGCATGTTGTGTATTCAGTGTCTCAGATAAGTGACAGCGCAGAACGAGGCTGCCAAACCCCCCCCCCCTCAGTGGTTTACTGTACCGCGCTGGAGCTCTTGTTTTCACGTCTTCCGAGAATGTATGTCAAACTGTGAAGAACACGCTCACTCGTGTACGGTCTGATTGTGAAGTGTTTATGAAATGTATGTTACAAAGAATGTGGACGCCATGACAGTCAATGCTATTATACACTTTGAACGGGATGTTGCTCAAGGATGGTTGATCTTTATGCTTATCTGTCTGTTTTTATAATGACACATTTCATCTAATCCAAAAACAAAACCCTTAACCAAAATGAATTTACCCACAGTGATTGTGTGGTGTGACAAAAGAGCAAAGAACACAAAAAGACAACAAGTTTGGTAACACTTATCTAAAAACATCAACATTATAACCACACTTGCAATGTGTTATATGTTTATACCACTGTATACTTTTGGTTATAAGCACTCGTAAAATGGACAATGAGTTAAACAATTACCATCATGTATGACCTAATAAGTCACTTATAATTACTGATATGGTCAACTATCATAATACTTTATAATAGCTGGTCACATTTTTGTATGCATAATCCTAATATATTATAATTCCCATTTATGTAATACATACATTTTGTATGCTTTTTACATGTTATAGGTTACTCTTAAGGTTAACTTAAAGTAAAGATGAAACAAGATAATTAAACATAGACAAGAACAACATTTCTTACATTAATTATATTTCTTACCTAAAGCAAATAATGACCACCTACAGAAACGTGTTATCTCCTTATATGCATTATATTATTAAGTGTTATGATGGTTGACATATAGATTCTTATAAAATGTATTATATTTATATTTTTGAGTGCTTAAAACTATAATGAAACAGTGCTATTAGCAGATTATAAAGCATGTTTTTAATGCATTATAGATGTGGGAGTCATAGAAAGTGTTACCAAAAGCTCTGACAGCACTATGCCCAGGGCACAATTCCCACCGTTGGAATTTTGCAAAAATGCAGAACCAAACAGTCAATTATTTGTGTGTTGGCTGTCCGCAGTGGGCCGTCAGACAGGTGGTGTTACAGTAGCACCAGTCTCCTCGCCCCGGTATGTGAGTTCGGCGTGACACTTTATGATTGATGGTCAGAGTGCGTGTCCAGGAGGCCTCTCTGGCTCTCCAGCACCCAACACACTTGCAAAGAAATCGCGGTGTCCTCGAATCTGGACTTTCTTTCATGCACAAAATCCTTCTTTCCTTTTTCTATTGGCTCTGTTTTCCTTTTCTCAAGTGCCCACCCTGAATGTTAGAATAAAGATAAGAAGTAAAAAGTGAGCCAGATGTTGTTCGGGGGGTGGAAGCGAAGTCTTGTGAAAGTTTTTTTTAGTGAGCCTCATAGGGAGAGCCGTCCTGTTGTTTCACGTTAACAAGCCCAGCAGCTTGGCAGTGGAACTGAGGCCATAACGGCTTTGCTTTGTTTCCCCCCCCCTCTTCACAGCATTTATAGCATTCACAGGTGTGTGTGTGTGTGTGTGTGTGTGTGTGTGTGTGTATGTGTGTGTGTGTCTAATTAACCTTACACGAGTAAACAAGTGATGAACTGGAGGTGAGAGAGCTCTCAGTTGACGGAGCTCAGAGCTCCTCAGCTTGGCCACTGTTTAATGTTTGACGAGTCTGAACAGCTTATGATGAAGAAATATAATTTACATTTCCCCTGGCCTGATTCCCAATTTTTTTGTTTTGGTTCACTTCCATCATGTCTTGTTTAATGAGTCATTTTAAATGTTGTAAATATACTGAACTGCCTCTGCCATTCATGTTTGTCTGTTGTGAAAGCGTCACTTGGCCCCGGATGACTCACTGTATGGATGTACAAACCAGATGATGTTATATGGATGTGGAAACCAGAAACATATGCTTTTGTGATCACGGCCAGAAGATGTGGTTTGGATATTACACAGAATTTATTATTTTTATGGTTTTATGTTGTTTCCAGACAACAACTGCCCTATCGCTAATGACTTTGCGGAGAACTTAGTGCAAATGTGACGCGGGTTAATCCGACCCTCTGCTTTTCCCGTAGAGTCACGGACAGGATCTGACACGACAACCCACCACTTTCATTCATCTCCCGGGAATATTGCTTCACTCACACATACATCGTCCACCTATCACTCTTTGGGAACAAAGGGATTCTTCCCTCAGTGCAGTCCTGCTCTTCTGCTATATCAAAGTCTTCCTTGTACATTTTTCCTCTGAGGCAATGAACCACTGACTTTTTAATCTAAATGATACAAAAATAAATTATTAGTTAATGAGCTGTGTGTTGTGTTGATCATGTGTCTCTATAATTGCAGTCATTAGACTGAGCTGTGGAAATAATGTCAGATTGATATGTGTGTGTTTCCCATTGGAAAGTATGTTCGCATACAGTGGGCATGCTTCAGTGTGTTTCCACTCACAGGGGGAGACTGGGGTCTGGAGGGGGGAGAGGACCAGGTAACAGTCTGCAGTAACAGAGCAAGGGCCAAGCTCTGTAAATAAACAGCGTGTACCTCGCCTCTGAGGGAAACCCAACTCCAGAGTCAGGTCCAAAGCAGGAAACTCCTTCCTCTCGCTTTCTCCCTCACCTATACAGTCTCCTCTCTTCCACCCTCTAACCAAACAGGCTAGCTCCATCCATCCTGCTGAAGGTCATTTACAGGAAAGCCACCATTTATCATCTCTCTCCCCAGGCATGGCCATCAAGGCTTTGAGAATAGAGGTAGCTGAAATTGTCAGGAGACACACACACACACACACACACACACGGTTTCTTTTTTCTTTCTTTACTTTTATGAAGTTAAGCCCCTCACCTGAACCCAGATACAAACCATGGAAAGTGTAACTACTGTACATTGTCCCTATATACAATCATCAGCTTCAGCATTGATCTGCATTATCTGACTTATCTTAACTCAAATACTCACCAGAAGATATTTCCATTAATACCTGTCCCTTGAGTTTTCAGATTGTAGGATAAAGAGATATCAAAACTTCTGCCAGCGTTGTCAAGTTGCAACCAAACAAATAACTATTTTGTAAATGTAGTTGCCTCTCTTTATCATGCCACGTTTAAGTGAACCTTGGCTGGTCGTCCTATCCCCAAAGTCTCTCAATCCAGTAGGTTACCTTTCCATCCATTAAGAGGCCTTTTTCCACACTCTATGTATTAAAGGATATATTAAACAGCATTTACTTGCTTTACGATTGGGATTACGCCTCTGCACCTGTATATTAATATCAACAACAGGCTTTGAAACCCGTTTTTTCACACCTTTTAACTTTATCCCTTTTGTTTCTCTTTCTGTCCCTGCCAACAACATGGCTTTCTCCCTAATCCACCTTTTATAAATGTGTAATAGGCTCCACAAAGACTTGAGGAACTTTCCTTGTGATTGTTATCAGAGATATCTATAATAACAACAAATGGCAGGAGAGAATCATATTGATTATTGTCGGCTTCCTGTGTGAAATTCAAGTGTGTTTGGAAAACTTGAGCCTGGAGTGACTCGTCTGGGGGAAAAGCTTAATCTTAGAAAAGAGCAAAGCGGATCTGGCCAAATACTGTCCATTCTTCCCCCTCCCCATCTTACTGACAATCACACATCCACACCACCCAGCGGCAGGCGAGGGGGGGGGCTTACCAATCGTGCTTTCATAAGCTGCCAAAGCGGCTTCATTGGCTTTAAATGGAGCCTCATTACCACTGTGCTTCAAAGCTCAACAACGGCATTTTCCAGCATGGGGTCTTGGTGTGTGTGTGTGTGTGTGTGTAGGTCTGTTTCTTAAATCTTCTCTTTTTCACTTTTCATTTGAATGATCTCTATGACTTATTTCCTCTATTTTTATTTCTTCTTTTTCTTTTCCCCCTTGGAGACAGCGAGTGCATGTGTGAATATCTGAATGTATCTGTGAACACTCATGTATGCTTGTCTGTGAGTCTGTGAGTGTGTGTGGGTCACCAAGCTCTAACCCCCACTGAAAACCGCAAAAAATGTGGCGAGAAATCTGTGTGGACCCAGATCATAAATATTCAGTGGTGAAGGTCTGATCTCTCTCTCTGCTGCATGTCTTTTCTCTGAGTGAAACCAGCTGCCGACTGGAGAGACACCACTCCCTCTGGAACTGACAACATGCGTGACAATGACCACACCTCTGCTCGCACATCTGTCATCCTTCAATCTTTTCCATTTTTCCATCTAACCTTAAAATAGCACATGTTCAATGCCTCCAAAAGGAAATGTCTTCTTCTCACTTTCAAACCCATCCAATCTTCTAACCCACAAATAGGCCAATCACATTCATGGTCAATTTTCCAGACACAAACACACAGTGTCGAGAATTGTAAGGGTCTGCTGTCACACAAAACTGGGATTCACTGTTCCTTTGTTGCTCTTTTTTATTGGAGAAACAAACTTTATTGGGCCAGTGAGTGATTGAGAATGAGTGAGGAATAGGGGGGTAATTTAAAACCAGTGTGGTCCCTGATAGGAGCATTGTGCAGCACAAGCCGCTCCTAATCCGCCCCTCAGCTTTGTGTTTGATTGGGTACTGTTGAAAATGGGGATGAGCCTGCCTCTTCAAAGCCTGTAACATAAGAGGAATGTGTGTGTGTGTGTGTGTGTGTGTGTGTGCGTGCGTGTGTGTGCTGCCCATGTATTAAGGTGATCACAAAAAGCGGATTGTGTGCAGATGGACAAATAGAAATTACACCGTTAGATTTTGCTTAAGCCCCTTTGTGAGTCGTCTCACTTATTACGGCACATTTGAATAGCTTTCCTTCAAGACTTACAATCCTGGCTTTAGGGGTAAGTAATTATTAAACATTCACTTCAATGTGGGCTCTAACACTTTTAATGAATGTATTGAAAAACACACTTTCAATATGTTGCAGGGTTGTATTTGGCAAAGAATCGTCCAATCGGATCATGGTGGGCTACTGTGGGATCAGGCCTGGGGCACGCATTACGGTTCAGGATAAAGGTTGGATACCGAAATCAGAGAACGTCTTGGCTTTTGATTTGGCCAAAGTCTTAGGAGAGAGGTATGTCTAAAAGATAATTCACCTTGCACTCTTCAAAAGCTGGCCTGGATGACGGATGGAGAGGACTTTAAGGTCACTGGTTAGATCCGATGTAAAGAGTCAATTTATCATCTATACAGGAGGAACGCTTCATCAAACGAGGACAGCTGACAGAGCAACGTATGATGAGTCTCACATTTTATAGGAGAAAAGTATTTTTGAATTAATAGATTTCCGAGAGCATTATTCATTTACATTTTTACAAGTGACGACAGACTGATTGGTGAACATGTGCAATTTGAGGAGTATCCATTCTGAATTGGCTTTGAGTCCAATCGGCCGCGTCAGCCAAAGATTTGATTAAATATGCATAATTCAGAGGTGAACTGGGGGCTGTGTTTAAAAGAATTCTGACTCATTTTTTGGAATACATATACACAGTTTCTAAAGCGACAGAGAAAGACATGTTGCAAAGTCCTATCGAGCAAGGGAGCAATGATGTTGACGATATGTCTGTAAGCATTTATTCAAAAAAACTGTGGTTCTAGACAGAATTTCTCAAAACAAATCTCAGATCAGACCCAGGTTTAATGAAAAAACTGTCATTTTTAACTAAAACTAGCTTCGAATGTATCTTTTCTCTATTCAGCAGTCAGAGGTGGGAAGTAATGGAGTACAAATACTTTGTTACTGTACTTAAGTAGATTTTTCTGGTATCAGTACTTTACTCCACTACGACTTTTTACTTTTACTTCTTACATTTTTAACATAAATACCTGTACTTTCTACTTCTTACATTTTCAAAACAGGTTTGTTACTTTAGTTTGAATGTGTGTTTGGTGGCGTGATCATTATTATTTAGAGTCATTGCGTGCCTATTGATTTTAACACGATCTGTGTATCCATCATTTCCTGGTCTTCTCTAAAGAAGAGGGACCAATGAAAACGTTGTCATGTTGCCGTTGTTCAGCATCGAAACATTCATTAGCTAACAATGACATTATTGTTCTATTAATATAAAGGGAGGTCAGTTACTCTTTAAAACAGATGGTAGTTATGGGTACTTTTTACTTAAGTACATTTCAAAGCCCATACTTCTTTCTCTTGAGAAAATAAGTTTAGTCAGTACTTCTACTTTTACCAGAGTATTTTTAAACACGAGTATCTGTACTTCTACTTGAGTAAAGGATGTGTGTACCATCTCTGGCAACGGTCCATTTCTCGGTAATAAAAAAATTGATTTAGTAATAATGCTCCTCTTTCCTCAAGGCTCAGGCCCTCTTTCAGCTCCTCACCCCAGGCCATACTGTACCGTACTGCGTCAGGCCGGGCCGATCCACTTCAGGCCCCATCTGGTGGCATTTAGCGCCAGCTTCCCCGCCTCTGCACTGATCTCCGGTCCACATTAACTGCCCTAATTTGTCTGCCAAAGCCCACTCTGATTGCTACCATGTGATGCTATGTGAAAGGTGAGGGATGCCTACTTATCTGTGAAGAGGGACAGAGAGAATGGGGAGAGTGGGGGTTTAAAAAGGAAAGGGGCAAGCAAGGTTAGGGAAAGAGGTTGAGAGAAAAAAGGAAAGTGATTAGAGAATGCCATGGAGAACAGAGACCACATGACAGCATGGGAACGCTGGATGGGTTAGCGGTTGAGACGACTCATGAAATGTGTTAAAAGTGAACTTTGTGGTTTTGTGGAGACAGTAGCTTCCCCCCCAGAGACGACAGCGAAGAGTCCAGAGTGAGATGTCATCAAGCCCCACAGTTCAGCGGGACTTCAGTTGTCAAGCTTCGATGCAGGCCCACATTATCCCCCAGTGAAAATAAAAAAGATTCCATTCTGAGACTTTTTATTTTCCTCTGAGTCCACTTCTCATGTAAAGGACCAGAAATTCTGCAAGCTGGCGGGAATTGTGGTCGTTGTCAGCATTGTGACAGTTAGACAAGTGAAGATCTATAGTGCTTGGACGGGGCTTGAGGAGCTTCTTCTTGTCATGGAGCTGACTGGTCTCCTTAAAATTACGATGATTACAAAACTGCATTGTCAATAACGTTCTGAGAGAAACCATTTTACATTTCTAAATTTGGGCTATTAGCATGCTAACATTTGCTAATTAGAACAGAGAACCACTTTTGGAATTGGCATGTTAGTGTTAGTCCGAATAGTATTGACAAATCACATTTGACTTTTTGTGTACATTTTATTCTGTATAATTAGAAATCACTTTGTGAATGCAGAATCTCTAGGCAACAGGACAAGGCTTTGGTAGTGTAGGTAGTAGTGGTTCTAGTCTGAATAGTGTTAACCAATCACATTGGACCTGGCTTTTGTTGAATTGAGAAAAACAATCTGTGTCAAGAGCAAAGGAGGCAAAACACATTGCCGCAAATGCAATTTCAGAACCCATTGAGCATAGTTTGACAACAATTCATTACATTATTTTCCTAAAATTAGCTATTAAGTTGGCTTCTTGTCATCAATGAGCAACGCAGGAAGACTTTGGCCAGATATCCCCTACTGTGGAAACCCTGAGATATATTGGCAGTTTTTCCCATGGGCTAATCGTCATCAGGGTTTAGGATGGGACAAATAATTGAATTGATGAGTGCCAATACTTTGAAAATGACTTAATTTCAAACTTAACAGTAAATGTATTCTCTCCAGAGTTGAATTAAGCCATGACAAGACACCATCTTCTCCCCATGTTCCACAGGCAAAGATATATCCATCTGACTCCAGATTGACATCAACAGGCATGTGACAGACTTTCCATATCTTCACCAGAGTCAACCTGCTCTTGGCTTCTCTTTTGAAGCCTCAGCTGATGCGTGACTCAACTGCAGCTGCTCACCAGGACGTGATTCTGCCAGGAAGACCCCCTTCCCCGAGACCCATCACAGGTAACGACAGCTCCTCCATCATTATTCCTCCAACATGTCTAAATGGGCCATGGATATTTGAACTTAAATGTGTTGATGTAGTATTAAAAATAGTCAGAAAGTGAAAGACTTGAACCATGGTGCTTTTTCTATTGCTTTTTGACATTCAATCACTCAATGGCCCAATAAATACTTGTCATTTACAGACTTGGTAACTCTTAAAAACCAATGTCAAACTGTGCTGCTTCCCCGGAGAAAATAGTGCCCCGTCACTTCAGAGCACTCGCACAAAATGAGTTTCAATTCATCCCAAATAAGTCTTCAAAATAAAACAAATTATGTTCAATTACACGAACACCACCTCAACCCTAAATTATCGATTAAGGGAGATAGTGTGGTTGGATTTCGAGGAAGGATATTTTGAAGAGGAAGGCTTCCTAAGGGGGAGAGGGGCACCCTTCCTCCCCCCCGTCCACCAGAGGAAGTTCTGGACAACCAGGGCCTTGTGTCTGCCAGGGAAAGCAGGAATCAGGCTCTTGGTTCAACAACACAGGCACCTGTGAAAATATGGGCAGCACACCACGTATCAAACCAAATAAACTCACCTTGGCGTGGAGCAAGGGCACGCTCTGATGACAGATGCCACTCGGCAGCCACGCCCGCAGGCCAATAAAACACCTCGCTAGCGTGATGGTAGGGCTGAGGACTAGATCTGGTTTTCGTGCCATAGAGGCTTCATTTGTGTAACATTGCGTGCTTATAAATTCTGGTTGAAGCACAAATGAATGGCAAACAAAGGTTAAACTGTGTGGAAGGTTCTGATCTGCAAAAAAAAAGCATATAGAGACTATTCTAGGAATAACAACCTCAGCAGTTGCAAAACATCAAACTACACATACAAGGAGCAACAGAGGCAGTCATTTTAATAAAGGCGAAATTCCTACGAGTGTGTGTCACAGTTCAGTGGCTTGCTGAGCTGTGTAGGACCCAGGGCTTGACATGGTTGTGTAAAACCAGAGGAAACCACACTTCCCGTCCTCTACTCCTGTTTCTTGAGCGGTTATGGCTGATGCCAAGCTACGGCCAGGGCAACACAAGCATCGCTTCATGTGGTATAACCAGAAAGACATCACGATTTACTTTGGCACACTAACCTCAGAATTACCAAGCCGACTGAGACCCTTAGGTGCTCAAAGACACAGGCGACATTTTAGGCAAGGGTCATCCTGGCATTAACTAAATTACTAACCCTAACCCTATTTCTGTTTTATTTTTCTCTTGACAGGAAGAACAGTCCTATTGGTTTGAATGTTGATGAGCTTTGGATTGTTGCGACGTGTTGGTAAGTCGTTGTTTTTGCGAGCATTTGTTTCAGTGGCAGAAACAAGTGAATGGAAAAACAATCCATACCAGTGAAATTGGCCAGATAATCATAACCACTCGCTGCATAACCAGACATAAATCCTTTCCTCTTTAAAATACGGTACATTTCAGCCTCAGGGAAACCGGACTGAAAAGTATTACACAAATGATTTCCATCATAATGTTCAGTGAACCTGTTTATAACTTTTTAAACAGATTATGGTTATTTTTACCTTACAGTTTCCATTATGTAAGAATGTCATATTTGGATAATTTTACCATATGAGCTTGTTTTGATGAAGTTCGTCTAGGAATGTAAACGTATTTAGCCTCACTAAAGCAATTTATAACTGAAATTAAGATGGGATGAAAATGTTTGCTTTGAAGTTTCCGTCCAAAGGACCGGCAAAAAATACATTTGTACATTCTTTTTTTATGAAAAGCAGGTGTTCAAACCGTTCCACACAACACAAGCAATGATATTGTGAGATATGGGACTGTCAGTAAGGAGCAATAGAGAGGACCTTTGAGTAATGCTCCACCTGAATGTGCACCTGTCCGAGCGATCCAAGAAACCCGAGATTGGGATGGGGGCAGGGAACACCCCACCGAAGTGATTGTGAAAGAGCCAGATGTGTGGAGTTTTTTTGTATATTTCAACAGACTTTTGTGTGTTTTTGTCTGCTCAACACACCATCTTTTAAGCAGCGAGACTCTATATATATTTTCTCTCATTCCTCATGCTTTGAAAAGTCAACACTGATGTTCATATATGAAGGATAGGATGTTTACATAGCCCACTGACAAAAGCAGGCCATTTTGCAGAAAGATAAAGCAGCTTTGAGCATAATCAAAAACACAGCAGACCTGAACGCAGCATCATGAAGAAGCACTTAACTCCTGAATCCAACCATATCCGCTCTGCTGCAGCACTAGAAACCTACAAATGACAGTTATCTCTGGGGTCGAAGGTCAGGAGGCAGGGGGGCTATGTGTGCCACGGTGCCATGACAAAGTTATGATTATTATTTCAAGGTTGAGGTGAGGATAGGGTTATTGGGGGAAAGGGAGTGGGGCCGCCGTACCACACAAAAAGCATGCATAATAACAACCAGGTGAGAGGGCTTCGTAAGCTCGCTGGAATGCAAACGACTCCTGAAGCTCTGTGTGATTGCAAATATAAGAAACGGGATTAAAAGTGAGCAAGAATAGAAATGGGATTTTGTTTATGTCTTCTTGTTGTAAACACCATAGTTGACCTTCACGAAAATGCCAAATTTGTAGTTGAGTGCAGACGGTCACAAGCCAAACGGACTATTTTAAACAAAATCTGTTTGTTTTACGCCAGAAACACCATCAATCTCTGGCAGCCCTAACCTGTTTTAATCTCCCTTTATTCTCTTTCAACAAATCTTAGTCAGTCAGTCGAGGGCGACGTTAGTTGGGAGTCAATTACAAGACACCTTCTGAAAAGTCCCTGAAGACCTGTTGGTTTGTGGTGTGAACAGCGGTATCGCGTTACACATTTAAAGTGCGCTGCAATAAGCTGACGGTCATTAGAAGGTGTTGAGCTACAATATGGCTAACACCAGTCCTACAATAATCACTGTGGTTATGACTTTTCAGCGGCGGTTAGCACGGCCTACTGTGGAGTTTGATCGACTCAAGCGCTTTGGAGTGAATTCATGTTGACTTGGAGCCATTTGGAGTTTACTTCGAAAATATATGGACCTGAATCATTATTTGTGGGTGGATAATTTGAAACAGATTTGTGACATGTCTCATCTGAAAGATTTCCTTTGACATGCATGTTTGTTTTGCTCTGAGGTTTAGCCAACACAAGAGTGAAGGGAGTTTAGAGAATGAGAAAATGTGTGTTTGAGAATTTCACAATCTTACTTTTATTGCTTTTTCAAGGCAAAATAAATGTTGCGTTGTTAAACAGTTCAAAACTGCGAAATGATTCCCTCTGAATTCCCATTAATGTTAAATTAAGGAGAACTCCAGAAGAGTAAAGTACTCCCACAGTACTACTTTTTTTTTGCATGTAAAACTTTGATATGACTTCTTCCTGTTTGTTATTGATGCACACTTTTGATTCCAAACAAAAGATGATCTGTACACTCACTGTCATTTTCCAGGTTACTATATTTATACTTCTCAGTGTAATGCAAGCATCCTTTCATTTTTTCATTCTTTTTTTAACTGCCACCATCTGCTTTTAATTAAGGGGCCATCTGGATACCCCCACCTCATACGCCCCATCCCCTCAAAAGATGGAAAGTTACACATGTGTGCAGCGCTCACTTTTATACCTGAGAGGTGAGCTCTTTCAGAGAATAAGGGTGGCTACACATTGCAGAATATGTCAAAATGAATAAGCATTTTAAGAAATGTGTATGCAATAAACATTGATTAATAAGCTACTGTTGATGTCAGCCAAACGGTTGTTCTTCAGGGAGGAATTTGACCTTTGTAAACTAGCAAATTGGTAGAGACCCAAAACAGAGCTAAAAACACAATTGGATTTTTATTTTTAACACATCAACTCCAGGTGAATAATATAGTTGCTTCATAATTGCTTGACGTGTAAATAAAATAAACTGTTTAAAAAGAGTCTAGAGAATACCATCTCCTAGAATTTGCCACAAGAGGAGGTATAGTTAAATAGATTCTATCAAATCCCCTATGGTGTCAGTTTTGCTTTAAAGTGCAGCTATCATGCTATTTTTAGGCAAGAGCATAGGTCTCAGATATATAAAAAAATATATAAAAAACATGTCAATGAAGTGTTTTGCTCAAAATACCAAACAGATCACCCATTCTAACCATGCCTCATATCACTCTATTTCACTTCCTGTTTCAAAAGTGCTGATTTGGGGTATAAAGCTTTAAAAAAAAAAAAAAAATGATAAAAAACAAAAGGAGGGGGCGGAGCTCATGTGGGAGATTCTACCGGCAAATACTGCCGTGTTGAAACGCCATATCATGGATTATTTCTGAAACAGTATGGAGCTCAAAGGCTTTCTCTCTTGCCGGTTATACCACAAGGTGAGTTCCTTTTTATTTCCTGCTTCTTCACACACATGATCTCTCCTGTAGGCAGGTTAGCTCTGAGTGTTAGCGATGCTAATATAAACATGCGCCGACCATATTACGTCCAAAACAGTCGGGCATTGTTTCTGATAGCAACGTTTCTGATAGGGCCGTGGGTGTAAAGCCAGCCTACATTTCCGATATTACGTCATATCGGACGCAAATCTGGAACAGCTCCGTTGTAGCCCCGTTTTTAGAGATTTGGGTACGGAGGAAAAGAGAGAGGGATTTATTTTCTGACGCTGCGTGAGTTCCCTGACACACCGGGGACACATATTTATGTATAAAAGACATCAAAAAGTGCATTTTGCATGATAGGTCCCCTTTAAATATGCATCGAGTGAATAATCAAAATTGCGGAAGCTAATCACGTTAGCTTGGCTATTTAAAAATGGCGAGTTTGTGAAAATTCTTCAAGACTAACCAGTAGTCTTTAGTCTTCAGTCCACCTTTTAATATCCACTTAGCTCCCATGGCACCTCAACAAAGGTGGAACCAACAAAAAAAACTTCTTATAACAACCAGCTTTGCTTAAGGACGAAAAAAAAAAAAAGCATTTGCCAGTAGATCAAGATTAACCAAATAAATTATACATTTGCGAATTGCCTCAGTCCGTTGCCAAATGTACAAATGATACTTTTAGTGTTACTGTCAACACCCAGAGTCAGTCATTGGTGTTGTCTGCCAACCCTTATAGCTACATCCCTACCAGCTGCCTCCCCACATCCCCTCCTTCAGCCTTGGTGCAGCACAAGGATTCCCCTCACTCTCTCCCTCCTCTGTCTATTTGTCTTGACATCTCTTACCGCCATGCTAGCTGCCCCGTCTATCCTCCAGCTTTTCTCCCACGGTGCAGTGCGCAGTCGGTGCTGCAGATGGCATGGACCTCCGCCCACTGTCAGTACTCCACCTCACAGCCTTGTACATACCTGCGGCCAAGCCCAGCTGCGGCAGTACAAACATACAGAAAGCTTGCATTCCTATACACCCTTTGGCCTGCCTGTCTGCTTAGCATCAACCCTACTGGCTGAACTGCTACTATAATGTTGTAGCAATGTTAGTGTAATGTTAGATGATGTTTAAATGATGCCCAGGCAGCATGCAGAGAGTCAGCCAACCCTTCAGTCATATACTGTAACAAAGAATCCTGAACATATTAGGAGTTACATCACATCAACCCAGTATTATTTCTATGAAAACATGCATATTTTATATCATAAACCATATTTTTTATACAAATTTTTGTCAGTCATTGTAAAAAATGCGGCAATTTCTTCTCCAAATGTTAAAAATGAAAACTACAAAAGGAACAAAGTAAAAACATTTCTCAGAGCTTTTCTATCAGACCTGACTCAACCTGTAAAACAAAGTTTATTCAATTAGGCAGTGAGTGAATGTTGGATCCGTTTAACAAACAAAGCTCTGTCTGCACGGCATTTATCATTTGCTTAAACTAAAAGCATGGATCTCTTCCAGGTGACATAGAAAAGTCTTGTTGTGTAAACACTGCTCATGTTGTAAAGTAAACTCTTTTATTCCATTTGGTTTTAATAGGGATTTGAAACCTTTTCCACATTTTTTATTTCATAATATTGAAGATTTTTTATCTGAATCATAAGCACACACCTTTGCCTTTATATCGTGCATACTCAACTTGATATTGCCTAAGAATTCTAAGTGTCAGACTTGAATGCCAATTATCCTAAATGTCCATGTTTTGCAATGCCTGAATCAGGGGGTGATTTCACAGGTTGTTAAAGTCTTATTAGAAGTCTATGAGAAAATCACCCAACTTCTCACTTGATTTATTACCATAAACATTTTCCTAACAAAGTTATTGTCTGCTAGTTTGAAGCCTTCATCAATACAGCATTGTGTCAATTTTTTTAATTATGATCACTATTTGAGTAAAACAGATGCTAAGGGTAACCGTGGGATTCTCTGGTCACTACCAGGCGTCCAATGGATTTTGTCTGTGTGCTAATCCCACAATTTTAACCTATCCACAGCTTGTTTTGAATGTGTCCATATTGTTACACTTTGGTTGGCTGCAATTCTCATACTTGTTTTACATTGCTCTTAGCTCCAACCTCTCATGTCACATCTGGTTTTAAAATAAGGCTGCGGCTTGAATTTGTGGCTTTAAAACAATAGTCCACAAACCAATATGTAACATCTCAGAGACTACAGTACACCTTCATCTTCTATCAAGTCTGTGAGCTACAGCCACAACTTGGTTGGTTGACTGTAGCTTAGCATAAGGCTTAGCTGACTCAGCATGTTAAGAAACATGTGGGTGTGATGACTTTGATTAATCACCGATTAGTTTTGGCATAAATATCTATTGTTTGACAGCTCTAACAGAAAATATAATTGTTTCGTATGTCTGTGTTCAAATGCATTAGTGTGCATGTGTATGAATATCAGAACCAGCAGCCAGTCTCATTAAATGCATCCTCTGGTTGTAAAGGCCCTTCATAGAGGCACACCTGAGCCGGCTCGTAAAGCAGCCGGAGCGACCTGCAGCTGTCTGCCTGTCCTGCTCGCTGACTGTTAGCTACCTGTTTCACATCCCATACTTTCACAACTAACTAATTACCTGGTCATGCATTACTCACCTCCTCCTGTAGTTCTTGATCATTGCTTTTTCCTTGTATGTATGAGGAAGTTAATTCCTCCAGTGTTCATTCATGTCAGACTTTCTTATCTGTGATTCAGCCCCATTTCCTGTTTCACCACCACAAACACCTGCACAGTCATTTAAATACATGTTGTGGTTCCAAACCCCTTCATTCACTTTCCCTCAGCTTCTCCTTCCGTCGACACTGGATAAGTGCATGTTTGTGTGCAGCTTAACATTCTGAACTCACATAAACACACAATTAAGGCACAAAGAAACACACACTTCCCTCCTGTTGGTTTGCATCCACCTGAATATCAAGATCATGGCCAGCAGGGTGGAAGGTGAGCTTTTCCCATTGGGAGCTCTGCCAGTTTTCTTTTCATTACTCTACCTGAGGGTTGAACCCCCCCACTATCACAATAAGCTTTATTTTTATCGACATGTCCAGACGGAAGCGGCATTCCAGGGAATTAGGCTCAATTTCACTTGGCCTCCAGTGTTTTTAGGGAATACCTTGCTCCCACAACTGCCCCTATTCTTCCCCCCTTTTTTTATTTTTTGCATAGAGAACATGCTGCTCACTGAACATCATATCTTCACTGATGTTGTATTTTGTTATTCCAAAATGGAATGACTAAATCTAATTGTTTGTCTTTCTGAAAGGTTTCAATGCAGCAGTGGTTGTGCAGGGAATTGAACACCCTGCTTTGATTCATCACCCTGGTCTCCATCTGAAGCTGCTAAAAGGTAAAGACTTCTCTCTTAGATAATGGGCAAAGCCTACTTGAAAAGATGTAAATATATAATAAATGTTGTCCAATAACACAGAATGACATCCCACCTGGCAGCCAGCACAGCAACTGCTATGCACAATGTCGTATCTGCCATAGTTTGCATACTTTCGGGGGAGCCTAAAGCCACATATTTGTATAGTATTGGATGTTAGTGTACACTAGAGCGGTGGTATATTTGAGGAACGGTCACAGTTGTTGTCGCAGACCGCTGCCCTCTGTAAATCAACTTGCAGAGACAGAGGGAAGCCAAGACAACAAGAGTTAGCTGTAGTATCTTCAAATATATAATACTAACAGGGCCTCAGCCGGAGCCTCTGAAGTAATATACAAAACTCAAATAACAATATCAATTTTGACACTTGGGTACTTTCGATAGAGCGAAACTGTTGTACAAGCGATGGGCAGGTAATGAAATATTTTATATTTATTTATATATTTAAAACAACCAATGCTGGGCAGGACTTTCCCAGGGAAACTCTGCTATGTTCTTTAAATATGTAGCAGCAATCATAGATATTTATTTTTCTTGTCCATCAAAAGTACACACACATACAGTACATACATACATTTGTAGCATATTTAACAAAACACCATGTAGACTAGTTAAACAAGGTTTAAAATGTATTTTTCAATGGAAGGGTCTTATAAAACATGGACCCTTCTCACACACACTCACACACACACACACACACACACACACACACACACACACACACACACACACACACACACACACACACACACACACACACACACACACACACACACACACACACACACACACACACACACACACACACACACACACACACACACACACACACACACACACACACGTTCAGGAGAGCTTGTCTGTTTTTCATCTCTCTCTTTCGCTCTGATATTTATTCTCTTCTAGCGTGATCTGTTTAAGAATCTCAAGTCAATAATTAAACCGGCCTTTTTCTTCAATTTAATCATCTTGACAAAATAAACCACATTCTGAATTAATGTATTAACTAACGTAATGTTTTTCCCTTTAATTATCGGCCAACTGTGTTGTTTTATGCGGGATGGTTTGTAACTCTAGCCGTGACCATGTCAGCACGTCTGGTATGACAGAATGCAGCAGAAACGTTACCATTAGTGGAAGAGGTTAAACCGCTGGATGTGGAAACTCTATCTACAGCCGCTGTGGGTCAGACCACAAGCATCAACTTGATGTCCAACACTCTGAAGTCTTTTCATAACCCCAAATCCTGTAAGATACATTTTTAAAAAGTGGGGCTTTTTCAAATGTACATTGGCTGTCCTGTTTCTTAGATGATTTTTAATTAGAAACAGTTGGTGAAAAACACTTTGAATCCACCTGTTAAGGCTCAGTTTCTTCCACCATAGCCAGGAAATAAACTGCTGGCAATAGCGTGTGTTAGCCTCAGCCTATTAGTGTTTTATCATTCATGGTTTGAGGTAAGGGAGTTTGGTTGGGGGTTGACCTTGGGGTAGTGGTGCCTCCCTCTCAGTATAAGTCTGTACATAGAGCACTCCACCTGTAATTATCTGGGGATTACCCCTTTATATGAGCAAGCTTTATAGCGTCCGAAGGGACTTCCTGCTTCCCCCCCAAAAAAAACTCCAATAAAAATCCACCTCTGTAGCATCTCAGCAGGGCACCAGCCAATCAATGTCTTTCCTCAGAGCCCCATGTTCACCAAACTGATTTTTAAGGGATATTCCATTCATTTGGACTAATTTGTAAGTTGAAAAGTAAAACAGAGAGTAATAGTGCCTCTCCGATTTATCACAGCAGTGTGTAAATATGGTGGTTCAATCAGTGACCAACCACCATCACTCACGATATGGATTTTTTCATGAGCAGCGTGCCCAGAGCTGGTATACGTCTTCCTTGTTTGCATTGTGTCACACAGGTGCCTTGTGAATTGGAAAGGTTACTGGAACAATTTTGCCTTTTAGTTCATCTCACATTTTTGAATAGTGGCATTGATCAAGCAACTAAAAGACTTAGGGGGCTTGACAGCTCAAACCCTATAAGGCATAACTCCTAATCCATATTTTCTTGAAGGAAAGGGAAAGAACTGTAAAATCAGGCAGGAATTCTGTTTATGGGGCGCCAGAACACAGCTGCCTGCTGGAGCTGGCCATGGAAGTCCGTGTCACGGGCAAAGCTGCGATTTGCTGGATCTCTAGTGGCGTTTGCCAGATGTTTAAGTCTTTTAAGAACACATAGAGACTGACACTTAAAAACACTCCAAGGTTACAGGTGCATCCACTGTCTCAGAAACACACGGTTACACTCCTCGACGTTGCACAATGTCATGTTATTGCTCCTGGACTGTGCCTTTACAGCCTGTAGCTTCGCTGTCGCACGCAATGTGCCGACTGAAAGCTCCCCAAGTCACAGAGAGAGAGGGGGAGCCAAAGTGGGAGGGAGCGACAGAGGGAGCATGCAAAGGATTTAGACATAGAGTATGAAAAAAAAAAGACCATTAAGTGACTCGTCTAGCTCTGCCAAACACAGTCACACCCAACTCAAAGGATCGACTAAGTTCCACCACTTGTCCGCTGCCAACCACGAAAAATTAATTTCATGGATCAAAATTGAAATCTCCATGCAAGTCAACGATTGGGGAAAATCCAAGAGAACATTTTGTTAAAACTCTGTTCTGTTTTGGTCTAAATATATAGCTTACATTTTGCAAAGTGAAAGCAAAGGTAGTGTGCACAGGTGAAAAAGGCAATGAACACCCATTTTTACAAGCCTCCAAAACCCCAAGGTGTGTGTTGTGCCTCCTTCTGGGCTGTGTTGGACTGTTTTCCTGGCCCATTAAAACAAGCATAATTCAGGAAACAAGTGAAGCACAGAGATTTTTAAGGCACTTCAGCACTTTTAAAAATGAAAATCCATAAAATATATGGTTTCCTCAACTCCAAGTGAAAACAACCTGGGTCATCTTCTTTACGATGATCATTGTTGACCTTTAGAGGAAGCAGCAATAACAGAATGGTAAAAACACTAAAGTGCAATTGAGCCTTCTTTCCTCCAGAGGAAACGCATAAAGCTTGAACCTGCAATAATTGATATACACTAAACTGTAGCTATAAAAGAAGTGGACAAAGTCACCATGACGTTACCCATTGATTTTGGCGTTCCATTTCGAAGCCAGAGAAGCCCAGAAGTGACCATATTTGTAAAATAGTGTGAAGCGATGCCCTGCCAACAAGGCATAGGAAACAAAATTGTCAGCTACTTAGCTTGGTCAGCAATGTGCATAATTCACCTGAACTGTGATATTTATTGGGATTCTAATTTTGACTAACAAAAAATGTGTTTAAAAACAAAATGTACTGTAAGAACCAAATCCTAAGGCTGTCTTTTAGGTCGACCAAACACTGAACAACGCTAGCAATGCTTTAGTAGCGACTATTTGACTTACCATAAGCTTGTTAGGAAAACTTAGGGTCATTTTGTCATAGTCTTTTATACAATCAGACTTATTTTTGCAACCAGTGGGTCGCATCTTGCTGGCCAATCCTAAGTATGCATTGGCTTCACTTTTCAGACAAGCAGGTTACTGCTGCTCAAAGCTAGAAAACCATGTTCTTTTTTACATTCAGCAGGTTAGAATTAATCATTCGTTTAAAATTGGGTTTTCGTCCACCTCATGAATGCTAGTCCAATAATAATCCTCCTAGACGCTGTTTTCTTAGTACAAACTTGGTGCATTGGGGGAAGTATATAGTGGACATTACCCTGACAGCTCCATGGTTCTTTTTTGAACTTGGAAAGGTACTTCCCCCAACAAGTTGAGGTCAAGAGGGGGCATTCCCTTTTATGAAAGGGTTTATTAAACATTATACAGGCGGCGGGTAGAATCATACTTCATCAGTCTTTTCGGGCCTGTTTTTTCTTTGGCAGCGCATGCAGCCATAGCAGGTGCTGACATTCCTTCTCCACTTCTTCCCTCTATTCAAACTCTTTTTCTGTCTGTCCTCGGTCTATCCACGAACTCACTCCCTCTCTCTTCTTATTGTTCCCTTTTTAATTGCAGATATAAAAATGGCCAAATGCTGCCCCTTTGATGGGGAAGGACATTCCAGGCATCTCTCAGATGTCTGTGCTGCTTTGCAGTAACCCAACTCCGGTTGAAAGCATTTTCCTGGGAAAAAGAGGCGGCTCACAATCGACGGGGCAGAGGGACACCTGCAGCTCTGGCGCAGCGGCGACTACAGATCAGCGCTGGACGTGACTCAACAACCGACCCGAACACACAGATGCTCACACACACACCCTAACACTTGCATTCACACAGAAAAAGTACTCCAGCACTCGCCTACGCTTCCACACACGTACGGGACATTCCACTCTGCAACTTCCCCCAGCTTTTTCAATGCCTCTCCGTTTATCCAGTGATGTCCAGGCTGATGAGAGCAATATGGTTAAAATGAGGACAGCTGCTCCCATAAACCCTGTCATCAATTTGTCCTAGTCATTAAAATTGTCTGCAATTGGCCTAATTGTGGTCAATCATGCTTGCAAATGGTGCAGAAAAGTGAAGGGTATCCTTTTACAAGAAGAGTGGATGATGAAGTTGGAGCAGGACGCTCTGCCTCAGAACAATGATTGCTAAGTATAAACTGTGTCTAATCCTCACCACAAATGACCTGTTTGATCAAAAGGAGAACAAATGATGCACTAATGGCAGACAGGTTGAAACAGTATGAGGCCGTCTTTCAACTACAACTTGTTTTATTTTTACTCTATAATCCAGATTTCTGCTTTAAGTCAATACATCGTTTGATCAGTGGCAGCACCTCATGACAGGAGCTGAGCCGCCGCAGGAATCCAGTTTTAGACCTACACGGTGAGGACGGCTGAGACAAAACACTTTCAGGTACTGTGAAACTAAATTCCTCCTGCGGGCCCATCAACTGTCACTCTCTGGCGTGATATGGTTGACTCCCAGAATACCTCTCTCTTCAAACATCACATTTCTTATGCACACAAACACGGACACATCAGGCGTGAGGAGAATGTGACAGGAGGATATGAGTGACAGCTAAGCATATGCTGGAGAGATTGGAGGTGGGTGAGGAGGGAGGTGGGCAGAGGGTGTGAGTTTCCAGAGAGGTGTGCTGGGGCAGCTCAGGTCGACCGGGACACATGGCTGCGCTGGGAGGAATTTGTATTAAATTCAACAACCCCCCCTCCCCAAAATTGTTTCCAGCCTGCGGCCATCAAAACGCTGTCAGATCACCAGCTCGCTCTCAGTGTCTTCTCTCCCTCTTATCCCCCCCCCCCCCCCAAACTCCCATCACACAGGCACATAACCCTTCGCTCTCCTTCCACTTTCAGTCTTCGCTTACACAAACCGTCAGAGAAAGAAAGGGGGGGTGTACTGGCTGTCTGAGCTGTGGTGTGTGTGTGTGTGTTTTCAAGCATGTGCGTCGCTGCCTGTATTGTTGTGTGCATGTATTCATTGTCTGGAGCCATCAGGAAAGGTCTAACCTCCCGACTGCAGCGCTTGGAATAATTTAGGCGCAACTGAAAATATGTCTTGTGATTTCATGCATGCTTGGCAGCGGTAATCAATCTCTTTGAAGTGGTGGCCTGTCTCATTTGGAAACCAAATAAATGGGCAATTCCACTGAGTTGTTTGACATCAGGTTAACGGATCGTGGAAAATAGGACCATGATTTTAACTTTTTATGTCATGTTGTATCATATCAAGTGCCTCTCTTTGTTTCCTGTGTCCGAGCTGTCTTTGCTGGTGAGACTGCAACCAAAGCTTCGAAATTGTTATGAAAAAGAAACCCTTTCAGCACATTTTAGCAACCTTCGCTGAAGCAGTGTCTCGATGTATCCCCACTACCACTGATGTTGCTCTGGAGGAGGCAAATCGGAGGAAGTTTCCCCGCAGTTCTGGTCCCGGGTCAGAGTTCTGGGTCCCAGCTGTGAGCGGTTTGATGGTTGGTTGAGTTCAGTCAGCAAAAACAACCTCTCCCCTGCTTCTCAGGCCAAAGGTACAAGGCTGTGTGTGTCAATAGAAGGAGGGAGAGCTCCTATTCACCACTCTGGGATGTGGAGATGCTGCGTGGGGTTACTCAGGGCGACCGGCCACGCCTGACTGGGGGGCCCAGTCGAGAGGCTGGAGGTCAATTAGAAGCAAATGTCCTCCATCATGATCGCTCCATTGTAGTAGGCCTCTCTCATGTTTTGTTGTGCGCAGGAGGACTTGATCTGACCCTGGCCGTATCGCTCTCATTCCATATCACTCTCAATAACCATCATCCATCTGAAAAAGGCCTTAAAGTCGGGTAAACCATTTTTGAAAAGCATCTTATGTCTCATTGCTTCCACAGAGTTCCTGTCGTCTCGGTAATGCAATCCCATTGTTGATCCTGCGATAGAGAAAGTTTAACTCAACCCAAGGCCCCTCAATCCTTGAAAGAGGTATGAAGATGGTTTGCATTGGCCCTATTCTGGCTGTCAAAATTGAAAACACTTTTAAAAAATGGACCAACTTTAAGATGTGATTTCCCTTCAGAGCTGTGGAAACATCCGGCATTGAGTCAATACAGACGTCTCCTTTTCAACCACGTCCTTTTATCATCCGAAAAGCTCTCAGCACCAAGAGACCACGTCTACTTCACACTTGGACACAATTATGGTTATAAAACTGTTGGAAATGTAGTTACTCACGGCCACACACACACACACATACACACACACACACACACACACACACACACACACCTCAAAGCAAAGATTATCTACTCCAGATTTGGACTTTTTAACTCCCTGGACAGTTATAAAAACATTCAGTATGTCTGACCCCTCGTGGTTTAGGATACAGCTCCAACCATTGATGAAACGCACACAATCTGACATCTAAGAGAGATGTTTTTGGCATGACGCTCTCAAAGCAGGGGGATGTGAGAGGTAAGTAATACAGCCTTCAGTGACACAGTTGCGACGCTCTCTAAGGGAAATATTTCAAAGATTTCAGAGAAGACTGAATGACAGGTACATATATACCTGATGGGTTTAGGGTGGACTAAAAGGGAAAGAAGAAAGTAAGGACTTCAGCAGAAGGTGAAAAGTAGAAAATACGTTGGCAAGGGATATGAGAAGTATGAAAAGGGAATATACTGTATATTGTGGAAGAAAGGAAGACTGCTGTCAAAGAAACAGAAATGGGAGCAAAGAATGGACTGATGGGATAGAAGAACAGACACAAGAGAAGTTTGTAGGGGGAGAAGATGCAGACAGAGTGGAGGATTTGTATGTACAAGGTGGATTAAAACCACATGTGTCTGCCTGAAGGTGAGGACACCGCAACGCTGCACACACATGCGAGGAAGAATGCCGTCACTTTCACCCACCACGGCACGCCAGAGTTTAATCCTCCTGCCAACTTTCTGCCGCTCGCTAAAACTTTGAACATGTCATCTCTTTCGCCTCGCAAAGCAAATAAATAAATACACTCCTTTTTATTCCAAGGTCATCTTACCACTTACTCGGGCCTGCTAACTGAACAATACTTTGTAGAGCGTTGCCATGACAAGAAGCTCCCTGAAGAAACCTATGCGGTCGGAGAAGTCATGGGAAGAGGGCAGCGGGGAAACCGGATGCAAGGAACGCAATGGAGGGCCCGGTTCTACAAATTATGTCTACCATGCTGGGGAATTTTATTGCCACGATTTTGTTCAAGGATTTTGATCATATCGTCTTCATCTCGCGACTCTCTCATGAAAATATATTTGTCAAAATCGGTCTAAAGGAGAACTGACTAATTTGTGCGTTTGAATACGCATACATTACATTTTGATCCGTTAACATATTATGTGAGAGCATGTTTATGAATTGTGTCACAACAAGAGTCTGAGATGTCGCTACGTTGTGCATTTCATCTTCAGTAAAAACGTATTTAGGACAGTGGAAAGAGTGAGAGGGAGGGAGAGATGAGAGGAGAGGGGTAGCTTGGAGAAAAGGGGGCGAGACGGCCATGCTATGGGAAAGTGTTTTGGGGAAACCAAATTAAGGGGAAGAAAGGCCGGACACAAAGGCCTTTGAAAGCGGCAGACAGTTCCCTTGACATGTGCCTTAAAAGAGATGCTGCCACCGATGCCAAGAAAGGGGGGAAAGGACAGAGGAGAGAGAGAGAATGGAGAGGGACTGAGGAAGGGAAGGAAGGAGAGATCAAGGGAAAGATGGACTTAATGTAAGAGGAAGACGGAAAGTGAGGGTAAAGAGGACAAAACCTCAAGAAAGGAAGGAAGAAAGTTTATGATAGGTGTAATGAGTCTGAATAAAAGCATCTGTGCGGGTCTGTGGAGCAGACCGATTCAAAACACGCTTCAAAGGTATGCACTCTCTGAGCGTGTCTGTGTACATGTATACTTAAGCGTGTGTGAGAATTCGTAGATTCTGAGTGTGCAATTGTGCACATGAATGTGTGTGTGGAAGAGACATTAAAAGGAGGAAACAGCCTGAATTTTAAATGGCACGTACCCCTAATGTTCTAATCCATTCCTCAAGGTCTCGATAATTTACAGTGTATGGAAATCCCTGCTGGTCTGCTGCATATGTTTTACATAAATGGGGATGTGCACTGAGGAGATTTCTCATGTGAAATATTGTAGCTGCCCTTCACTCTGTCTGGATCCTCATTAAGGAACATTAACACTCCTTTAAGGGATAAGATTCTTATTATTTCAACTTTTTTGTCATAGTCATAAAAATTCATGAGTTCACCAATCCTTTTATCGATCTGCTTCATGCTATCGAACACAGTGAGTGGTCGTAATGTCATCAGAAATGTAGTTCAGGAATCGGTGGAACTGAAATAATGGGAAAACTACAAAACAACAACTTTTAGTGGGCACTGTCTGCTTCTGATGTCAACAGCGAAATAGCAACATGCTTTCTCTCATGCAGATCCAGCCTCTTTGATGCAGGTCGGCCCCTCTCTTTTCCTGTCTCTCCCTCTCTGCTTCTACCATTGTGCTTCCCTCAGAATCCACACTGGACTCCCTTACTCTTCCTCACACACAGACAAACACACACACATATTATCCCTTCCTTGGGGCTGTGTCTGACTCCGGCATGAAATCAATTTCAGAGCCTGCACCCTCCCACCACCCTTCTCCAGCGCCCATTTTCTCTCACCATGAAGCGAGACTGTTGCTGTGCCAGCCTGAGAATACTCCCTCCCCTCCCAACTTAATGCCCACATCCCCGTCCCAGAATCCTTCAGGCTTGTGTCCTAGTGGCGCCCGACATCGTCATCCTGTCTCCCTTTCTTCCTTGCCCTCACCCACTGTTCAAAATGTCTCACGAGAACCCATCTTTCTGCCATATATCGCTGATCTTGGACTGTACATGTAATATGATTGCATAGTGTATATTAAAATGTGACTCACAGTGATTGTTGAGACCACACACTGAATATGTTTGATTTTCACCTTGATCATGCTGTTTTACTACCACCTGTATGTGTGAAGTAGCTGTGTAAAATTCAAAGACTTACTTAGCTATACAATAAAAGCTTTCCTTTGATCATCAAAATGCATGAGCAAGGCCAAATAGAAACCCATTAAAGTCCACATAAAAAAATTGAAGCTTAAGAACAGCTTGACAAGCAACATGAAAAGGCTTGGAATCCCAAAAGTGGTATAAAGTGACAAAGAGTGAGCAAGTTGAAAGAGCGATGGACGTACAGAGGTGCGGCGGCACGGCTTTCATCCCGGTTATTCCCTCCACCGACACTCACCGCTCCTTCCTAATCCGCACTGACAGAGTTTTCATCATCTGAGGAGGTGGGGACGACGGAGGACTGGAGGGAATCGGCAGAGGCGGGCGACTTTCCTCTACTCTCTCCCCAGTGGCGGTGCACCCCAAGCGGCCGCAGCCGGGGCCACCAAGGCCCCCTTTGTGCCGGTTATCAGCAGGTGGTGAGTGATGGCGCCGCAGGCCTCCCGCTCTCAGGAGAGGGAACAGGGAGGGGAGGAGGTGAAGAGGAGAGGGTGCACGAGAGGAGAAGATTGGAATGTTCCCAGAAGAGACAGAAAGAGGAAAAGAAAGAGGCTGTTTGAAAGAGATGTTAGTTGTATCATCTGTGCTTGTCTCACAGGTGCACCACAGGAGGAATGTGCTCTGCTGCGATGACTCAATAGCACTTGAATCATCAATGAAATAAGCACAAAAAAATCAACGGTGCGGGAATGATCGTGATGCCACTCTTTATCTTTCTTGTTCATCTCATATCCTTGTTTTATTTGACAGGATCCAATTTAACAAGCTGATGTCATCCGAGCACTAACTAGCCCCGCTGCGTGCTTCCTGCTGTGATTTCATGTCTTGACTCAATTACGCTCGCCGAGACACGGTCGCCGAGCACTGAGTGACGGACAAACGTCTAGACCTGGAGAAACATCCGAGTCGCTGCAGATGGATCTTGGGAAATGCCCAGACGATGAAAGGGTCAAAGGTCAGTAAATCCCCCGACACCGCTCCTTTTCTCCCACGCTCCCACCATCACTAACACACCTGTGTCCTCACTAGCAACCGGGTCCCTTTCCCCCACTATCTCTGTCACATACACACAGCAGCATGCATACACACAGGTACCAGTGTCACAGACATCTTCCTCTATCTGTCTCTTTCTCTCTCTCTCTCTCTCTCTCTCTCTCTCTCTCTCTTTCTCACACACACACACACACACACACACACACACACACACACACACACACATTCCTTGCCTTCCCAGCTGCCTGTGCACCTGGGCTGGCAGCTGTCATCACCGTGGTAACTGGCATACAGCTGGCTGTGTTACTATCACCTGGCTCAGCCTCTGAAAGAGAAAGAGAGAGAAGTGGGCAGAAAAGGGAAGAGGGATTGAAAAGAGAGCGAAGGTGTTTGTGAGTGAGATAAAGTGAAGGGGGGGAGTATTCTTACTACAGACACAGAGAATAGAAAAAAAGGAGGGACAGAGTGAAGGAGTATCTTAAAAAGAAGAAAAACCTCAACAGGTCAAAATTATTGGGCTTTATTACATTTAGTTTTGTTGCAGCCTCTTGCTATTTTTTTATTTGTTCATTAATCTACAATGAATACCCCCTAAAGTAAGGATTTTAGACATTTCTGAAAATGCATTGAAAAGTATACAACAGAAATATGACATTGACACAAATGTTCAAAGTGACAGGCTCAGGTGCCTCCAATTCTGCACTCTGATTGGACTCCACCTGTGTTCAAATCAATTGATTGGACATGAGTTGGAAAGTCTATATGAGGTAAAAAGCTGACAATGCATAGCAAAGCAAAAGCAACACCATGAGGTCGAAGGCACAGCTTGCAGATATGTTGAGGCACAGATCTGGGGAAGGCTACAAAAGGTTTCTGCTGAATTAAATGTCTCAATAACCTCCATACTTTGTAAAAGGAAGAAGTTTGGCTTACCAGCTGAACTGAGCATTTGGGGGAGAATGGCCTTGTTGTTGACCAGGAACCTGATGGTCTCCCTGGCTAAGCTCAAGAGAATCTGTATAGAGAAAATCCAAGTTTGCAAAGCTGATTGCTTTATGAAGATGTTTCAGTATTGACTGATGTCTGAAAAGACTTATGTCTTTATTATCTTTTCTTTTTTGTCTTTTAATATTAACTTGCAACTTGAAGCAAAGTTGACCTGAAGTTGTATTTGTTGCACAGTTTTGCAGTTTTTTTACTATTTTGCAACATGCTATCTGCATATGTGCATTAAATCATCTAATATTGGACCACCACCATTACCACATGCCCACTACTGGCTTGGAGTGCAAATGCCCAGGTGTTAACCCCCCTTACACCTTTGAGACACTTTATGTACATTTCACCCTTAATTTGTCAGCCTTTTGTTAAGTGTTTTTTTATGACATATGCCCTGCTTTTAGGTACCAGATATGTGATCTAGTGTGAACTGCAGTACCAAAGTAGGTAAAACTTTAATTCTGTGACATCAGATCTGAAGTATTTCCATTTTATTGGCTGAAATGTCTGAAGCTGTTATCACATGATTTTCGTACCTTTCTACGGGGCTATATTGTTTGTTTTGGTTGATGAATTTGGTCACTACCTGTCACATGCTTGGGGGACATTTATTAAAACTACAGGAAAAACCACATCACCACCAAGAAATAAACTCCAGACTGTATTATTTCAACCTATTGCGCAGTGTAAGAAAAAAAAAAGCCCTGCAGTCTCCTTTTATAAGGTCAGGATCAGGGGTGTAGCAAAACAAGACTGTTAGAGACCCCCTGCATGGGCGGCTTTAATTACAGCTGAGGAAGTGGCGCAGCTTAACGCGAACCACCCTGCTTGGCTGTTACATCCCATGACTCTGAATGAAAGCAGAAAAGCAGTTTAATATCTTTTAATGTGCCTGTGTGTGAGAGAGTCGCACGCTAGCAGTGTGTGGCAAAGGCTCAGTGCAGCATATGGGCAGGCGCGTCTGCATTGCCTGTTAAGCAGAGGGGACATCAAAAGGTGGGTTAAACCCCCCCCCCTGCACACCCCATTGCCACCCCTCACTATAAATCCCACCCCAAAAGGAGCCATTTATGGGACAATAAGAGCCCATTTATGGGCCCCAAGAAAATGAAGGCAATTTGAAGGTGTAGGATGAAAGATGACCTGGGCTTTCTTGGAGCTAGCTCTGTCTGTCTTCACTACTTTCTACTAAGGAGGACTTCAGCACAAAATAATATATTTTACTTCCTATACCAAGCTTTCCTTGCAAAATTGGTCAGCAGGTTTCCTTCTTGCCTATGCAAGAGCATCACGTGTTGTAATTTTACCACACCTTTAGAAATCACTTGTGGTTTCTAAGATTTCCGTCTGCACGGATGACCTCTCCTGTTCCCCAGAGGTCATAAAATGCTTTCAGTTGAATACATACATAAAGACAATGGGATTAGCAGCTATCTGGACATGCACACTCACACACGCATGTAGGGGCACACAAGACATGGATCGGATCACTTCTGCTTCAGATTTACTCAGGTGTGATGAATTTGCTGGAATACTGACACGAGACGTTTGGGGGAAATCAGGGAAAGGCCTGTGCCATGCCCCGACCATTCAAGCATACACAACAGCTCTCTGGACTGTAGTGTGTTGCTGATGGATGTAACAGCACTTCAGGCAGAGGACTTTTTATCTGTCTCCAGGCAGACCTTTCTTCCTTCAACAACTAAACCAACAGTGCATTTCTTCAAGGTTGCCCAACAATGAGTCAGCTATCTACATCATGCCTGGAAATAACTTTCTGAACGAATCGCTCCTCTCCCCTTTTTCTCTCTCCGTTGTTTCCCCCTTTATTCCTTTGGTTTAATAGTCTGTAATAGTTACCAAGTATCATTAAGGCCAACCTCTGTGGCTTCTAACAGCGCTGTAGGCAAGCCAAGTGTTTGTTGTCGGCATTTTATTGGCTTCCAGGGAGGAGGGTTGTTGTTTTTCAGTGTAATCTTGGCACGCCAATAAGAAGGTTTCAATAAAAGCAGCTGCTTTCTTATGGCAGTTAAGCCGCTCTCCTGCCTTCTTTTCCCCTTTTTGCAAGTGTGATAGTTGGACTACAATAGGAGCTACCTGTAGAAAATACTTTAAGTGTCTTCATTTTTATCCTAACACATCTACAGAACTTCTGAACTCTTTCTTCTGTGCACAAAAAAAATCACTTCTTGCTCGGATGCTTTTTATGTTTCTCTGTTTTCATATGTTACATTTCCTTAGCAGGTTGCTGAGGTTTTAACTGGTATGCTGTGAGTAATGCTAGCTGGTTTAGCTTGACCACACTGCCCCCTTTAGGGAACAACCTGCTGTTGCAAATCAACAAAGCTGGAGAAGCAAAGAGGCAGAGGTTCGTCAGGACTGGGCTATTATTATGGGTTATAAATTAATTAATTAAAAGTTAATTGTTTCAGGCCATTTCAGAATTACGAGTATGTACAGAGGTGAACAAATCAGTAGTGCAAACTGCCATTGTTTAAAAAAACGTAGATTTATATTACTACTACTATGTTTTGATCCTTTTTGAAACACTAGCTTTTACATTATATAGATTTTTTTAAATCTAAACAAAATGTTTCTCTTTTTCTAAGAACTAACCAGCTACTGTCAAGGATCTCGAATTAACTAAAAAGCAGTATTTCAAAAGAAAAAGTGATATTTTTCTTTGTCCTTTTTCATCCCTCACTTGTGATTAAGTTGTTGATGTTTGTTAAACAACATAACAATCTGAAAAGAAGTGATCTTACTTCACTATACCATGCGGTTTCTAACAAATAAATCTTTATTTGTGTATAAAAGGACAGAAATGACACAGGTTGAAAGTCTGAATCTAGGCGAAACTCTCCATGTATTGCTTTCTTCAACAAGATCTCTCATTTTTCTTGGCAGTGAAGTGTGATTTGCACCACATTCCACAGTTGAAAGGTATAGGAGCAAAGAGTCCCTATGTGGCCAAAGGAGTTCCTGTCTCTCATGTAAAATTAAAAAGCACTCGGACAAACATTATTGAACCTTTGCTGGAGCGTGAACGTTCCATGATGTCTGGCTGATCCTGACACAGGTTCAAGTTTCCTCTCTTGGTTTCTCGAGGGTTTTGATTTTTTTTCTCCTCCATCAATCATCCCCTTATTTTCAAACTTTCTAATCGTTATTTCAACGTGCAGAGGCGGCAGGAGTCCGGTCTTTTTTTAACATACTGGCTCTGTATGGAGGGCAATGTCAGTCTCTCTGTTTGTCTATCACTTTTGTACAGTCATATCTAAACAACCATTGGATTTGTGTCCCTCGTGGGATACATTTCAATTACCTTTGTGACCTCCGCACCTTAGACATCATCAACAGGTTAACGTATTCTTCAATTCTCAACAACTTCAGCTGTAAATTGTGTTTACTGATAGTTAGCAAATGTTAGCATGCTAAGATAATAAACTAGAATAGTTAACATGGTAAAAAATTATACAAAGTTAGCATTGTCGCTGTTAGCATGTTGCCATGCTAGCAATTAGCTCAAAGCATGGTGCCTAAGTAGCCTACAAGGTCAAGCATAAATGCTAGCATTGGGTAGACTCTTTTTTTTTATGAGATTACAGTTTGTTAAGGATTATTTCTATGGGTTTTATCAGTTTTGCAATACAGTCCCATTCATCATGAGGTAAGTAGGCAGCGTTGTGGAACACTAAAACCTTTGTATGTCCACATGTACGCATTAGCTTCATATCTACTCTGTTTTTGAACCCTTAGTTTGAACCCTCTGCTATCAGCCCCCTGGGAAGTGAGTGACAGATTTTATATGCTATAACACATGTAACTGATATGAATTAACATGACTCATCGAGAAATGACACATCACTTACCAGAAATTCCCTCTTGAGACTTCCCTCTGAGTCAAAAGCAACTTTTATTTTCCTTTAATCCAAGCAGCCTTTTGACATAAACACAAGTTAATTTCCGTCATCTTTGGACCGTTCAGCTGATTAAGCACAAGTTACATTTGACAGGTCCAATTGATTCTACCAAAGTCATCAAAAATGTTGTTTTCATCCCCCGTTTTCACAGGCATTTACTGGTCAATCTCATAGTCGACCAGTCCTGAGAGGTCTGATCCCTGAATGACAATTATGTTCTGGTCACATGAAGTGCACCAAGGAGGAAAAGCTCTCTTGTTCTGCAAATTAACATTCATGAGTGCGTGCTTTCCAAGAAACAGCTCACATCAACCAGGTGTTGCCATTGTTGGAGCCATCTTTGCTAACAGCTGCTCCGTGTAAATCCAGCACCCCATCACTTACAACACTGTAGTTTGGCCTTTAGTTGTTATCATCTGTTTCTTTCACTGGCTGTTTTGCAGGCAGAGATGATGGGATAAGTCTGTGTGACCATTTAAGGCTTTTGAAATGGAAACGTTCAGGCTTAATACCTCTCTTTGCATGTAGCCAAATCATACTGTATGTAAAGTTTCCACGTTTGCTCATATCAACCTGCAAAATACCCTTGAGGGGCTTTAAGTATCTGTGGGTCATGAGGCGGGGAAGGAATAATACTGTAGCAAATGCAAGAACATGGGACAAAATGAGTCATCCGTTAAGAGCAAAATCATAATTTCTAGTAAAATAACTCAAGAAAACATAATTAATCCTGCCTTCGGTGACTTTTTCCCAGTCTAAATGACGCAAAATATGTGTTTGAAAGACAAACAATGAGGTTCTGCCTTTACTGGCGGGGGGCATGGATTTAAACAGAGCTGAGGGGGTTTCCTAAGCCAAAGACAGTTGGGAACCAATGGTTTATATGACAATATAATCATGGTCATATGGCTATGACCTCCCAAAGGCATCCAGAGGTTATCCATGATTCACTCAGATAATGAGCCTCATCACTTAAGCTGTCACCCGCTCTCCTCCGAGGCCCGGGCTAATATCTGCAGCCAGCAATGCATCGAGCGTTACATGAGCAGTAATCCCATGCAACGCTGACCACCATGATACATTACTGTAAGCATATGAATGATTAGATACTTATTCAGCATAATATTGAAGTGCACTGTACTGTGTAAGATCTGGAGCGAGTGGAGATAATTAAAGGGCTTTAGAGTCATAAGGGCCACTTCTAACTTATATCCATTAAAAATAAACACTTTTTCCTTAAAGTGCAGCTTGCGTTCATTTAAAGACTATTTGCTTAAGGGATCAAGGAAAAGTTACAAAGAGGTTTTTTTATTCTCCATGAGACACCAGGCCTTGAATTTAATCATTCAACTCTTTAAAAACACTTACGAAAAGACAATTGTTTTTTGGTTCCTGAGTAATACAAAAAAATCACGATTTGATATCAACTAACATACCTCAAAGCTTCCAAAACCATTGGCAGGACAGCAAGCTATCTTTGGTCGAGATCAGTTCTTTCCTGTACAGTTTTTATTGCAGATGACTCTTTGGTACTTTCTCCATCATCATCCTCTTCGCGTTCTGCTTTTTCCTGAGTTCTTTGATAGTGTTTATGAGAGGCAGTCAGGGCTCAGTGCCACCTGTCCAGGCAGGTGAGCTCTACAGGGACACAGTCTGCGCTGAGAGAGGTCGGAGCCGGCACAACTGAACAACAGAGGATCCTGCTGAAGGCCACACTGTTGACCCCAAGGGCTGTAGGCAGGAAACAGGTGGTTGACTTCCTGTCTGGTGCTGGAGCAGCCTATCTTGAGTCTATAACATGGGAAATGAAAGCATATATATTGGTGTATTTAAAGCATTTTAGTTATCGAGTTGCTATTAATTTGGTCTGATATTCTGATTAAGGAGCATCAATACTGAATGCTAAAATAAGTTGATTAACAGCTGTATAGGGCACGACATAACGCACTTGCATGTGTTTTACAGTCATCTCACATACAAAGTCCCTTACGTTGGTTATTTTTCTCTCTATTAAACTGTCTTTTTCCCCAACCTGTACAGTGGGCAGATTCCTTACCTGGCGAATGCAGCAGGAGTGTTTAGGTGGTGAAACAGAGCCGGCTCACACACGAGGGAGGACCGTCGACACACACTTTCGCATGACTGACCCAGGGGACCCAGGTGCACCCTTAGAGCACATTCTGGTGGCCAAGTAGGAAGAGATTTCCTGCAAAAATCCTGGAGGTATTTGAGAGGAAGAAAGTTGAACATTTGAATCAATTTACAACTAAATGGTTTTCTGAAAACATCTTCTAATGTCACAAAAACTCCCTCTTGAAGTTCAGCTATTGTACAGATTTTTATTAAGCCGTGTCAGGAATCTATTGAGGAAAAAAGAGCACCAAAAAAACTGCAACAGGTCTATCCTACACTGCTAAATCTCTGTACCTGGTGTGCAATGTAATCACGAACCCTCTCCAGCATTCCTTCACATGTGAACTCTCGGGGAGTGAATGGCTTCACCTGCAAAAACATACACATGCCCTTTTACCCTGCTACTGCCACTGAAATGTATAGGATTATAAGGTGTGGGGTTGAATACATGTGTAAACAGTAAAACTGCTTCTTTTCAGGTCACCACCTCTGTGCGTAAAATGGCTCTGACGGCCTCCCGAACTTCAGTCTTGTTGGACACATCCACAGTCCACACGTGGGGCTTGCCGATTAATTTCTCGGCATAAGGGTGCTGGGAGGAGATCTGTAATCCAAAGTTAATTACTCTCTTTAGATTTAAATATTGGATGTGCCATATGTGTATTCAAATCTAGAGTTTGAGGAGTAACCTACCTGTCTTGTGGTGGGCTTGCCTTTGTAGAAGTCATTGTTTTCTGATGAGTGTGGCGGGTCAAATCGGGGCTGAAGGAAGACACACCCCAGAGCTATTGCCTCAATTGGAGCTGGACCCTCATAGGGGAACCCAAGACCTACAAACACCTGAGAGGGGAAGCAGCAGATAACCTTCAAATAATGTTCCGATTTAGTTGCTTCACCTTTTTATATATGTTCTCTTATCTGACCTTGGCTCCACGGAGAAGTCGTAGGAAGTGTTCCTGAGTCAGTAGGCCGTGGTTTCTGATGAAGCTGGGCAGATTTGATGTGAGTCCTGGAGGCTGATAGACTGTTGCGTGGGTCTCCAGCTCTTCACTGATCACCTCCACATACTCAGATTTACCCTGGTATATACACACACATACATAACATACAGGACACAAAGTATCTTAACAACAGCATGTACAAAATGACAAAATGTGTCTTGTTGAAATCTTCACTAAAACGGTGAAGAACCTGGCTTCTTGACATGCTTACAACTGATTTTCTCCATACAGATGCTTTCCATATTGTTCATTGTACCTTCCACATGTAGTCCTGTTTGCCGTAGACGACTGCTATCCTGTTTTTCCTGTTGGCGTCCGACTCCAGCTCTTCCTCCTTCACATCCTTCACTGCCTTTTCACTCACAAAACCCAGGAAGGAATTATCAGGAGTATGAGCTAAACAGACAGAAAGATAGAGGACATCATACTCAACGTCTATGGTCTGAACCCATGCACACATTTAAAACCCCGATCACAAAATTAAAGCTAGCTAGTGCACACGGTTTTCCAATAGTATAGTATAACTTTACTTAAAAGTGTCCTTATTTTACAGAAAAACCTAATTCAAAACAATGAATGCCTTTGCACCCTAAGCAGCAGTGTGGAAAGAGTATCAGCAACATTACAGACAAAACACAACAGTAGAAAAATTGTTAAGATTCAAATTCTGTGCGAGAGGAAAAACATGCTGTGAAGTGTATAAATCAGCTGGTAAAGGAAATGAGAAGTCGAAATATATGAGAGGTTAACGTCTTGGCTGTTTGAACAGGCAGCTGACACCTGACACACTAAGGAAGGTGTGAAAGATGAGTATTTACTTTACTAGGAATGTGCTGGCAAAGGTGTGTGTGGACGTGTGTGCAAGCATCACATTGAGTTGTAAAACGTGTGTGTGTTGGGGAGGTGTGCGGGATATGTCATTCTCTCCTTTCTCAACGTTTAAAGAGCCAAATCTCCCCCTCGTTCACCTGTACAGCAGCACATTATTTCCTCCTTGTTCTTTTTCAGCTCCATTTCTCCCCACTTGTCTCTAACACCTGTCTGGTCTCACTATCAGATTAGCAGAGCCATGCATCGGCACACTGATACGATCAAACTCACGCAAAATATGTGGGGGTTTGACAGGAAGCTGGGAAGGAATCGTTTCTTTTGCTTTCAATGTTTGTGCTGCCTGTTTACCGTTCTGGTTCAACTGCTTGTCTCCAATTGACTATCTTCCTCTCCTCCATTTCAAAACAGAAGCATAAACACACCCGCTCTTTTCTCAAGCTTTTTTCCTTTTTTCCTCATGTCTTTGTTTCTCTCTTTCTGCCCCTTCCCCGCCATCAGCTGACATCCATCCCTGTCTCCGCCTCAGCAGGACAAATAAACAGTGTTTCAGGCTCTCGGCCCAGTGTGTCCAGCTTGTGTCCGTCTCTGGCAGGGTGGGAAAGATGACATGGAGAGGTGTTGGAATGAAAGCTCTGTCTGGGCACCAAGTTTATTTGACCTCAGCTATTAATCCTCCTCTCACTGTGAAGATGCTTGGAAGGGTGTATGTGAAAGATCAGAGCTGCAAATGTGTGTATTAGGTAGTGCATATCTGAATTGATTGTGGTCTCACACACAAATACACATGCAGACTTACGGAACATGGTCATGTACTGTAGGGGCTGCAGACCCCAGCTGCCCCACAGGGTTTTATATCCATGACTGCGTGCATAACTCCCCAGGTTAAAGGCTGGTTCAGTGCCAAAAGAGTCCAGGATTCTGAAGCGACATCTAAAAATAATTTTAAATAATTAGTAAATCACAAAATGTATCTTTCATAGATAAACACCAGTTTTCTACAGTTGCGTTAACAATTTAAAATGTAACCTCTTTCACTTTTGGCAGGATATATATTCAGCGGCCTACAAGGATGTGGTGATATGTATTTAAGTATTTTTATCCACCATTAAATGTCTTTATCCCAAATACTTTTAAACACATGTGTACTGTAGCTCATTGTACATTTTCTAACTGCCACTGTAAACTAAAGATGACATTTTATTTAGAGAATAGATAACTGATTAACATTATTGATTATAGAAAATTGTGGTCATACTTGTAATGCAGGAAAGCCAGTCCCATGGCGCCTTGAAGGTGAGCGAGGCCATGGTAGTCAGTGTAGATCAGGTCAAAGGTCAGGGGCCTCTGGATTGGACAACTGCCTCGGCCTGGCGCAGCCCCTATGAGACTGAAACAACCACAATAAACACACATCACAGCGCTAAGCACTACATCGTATTTCTTGTCAAAGTATTTGTATATGACAGTGGTGCTGACCTGTGGAGTTGTTGCTGTGAGGTGCTGAAGGTTAGGTTGTGTCCCAGGATTGTCAGGGAGGCACTGAGGTCGGCCCACTGGACCAGCTCCCCCAGAGGACCCCCCGTCTCCACCAGAGCCTCGAAACGCTGGCCAGCACTCCCCGCTAGGGCCCCGGGATAAAGCAGCACCTGGAGGATGGGAGGTAAGGGCCGTTTTAGTGCCAACATAAACTTGTAAACATAAATTGTTACGTTAATTATGCTTGTAATACTGCTTAGAAAAATGTAGGTTTGCATGTTTTCATCCTTTTTCTTTTTTAAGCATGACTATTGATATCTAATAGCTCACTTCACAAGACATGTCTTGTGACATTCTTACTTCACAAGACATTTCCTCCCCTAAAAAAACAGTCAAGTGGAAGAAAGGGTAACCACTTCTTACTATATTGATGTGAAGTGAGTTTCAACTAAGTGTGAAAAGTCGTTTTTTTTAGAACATTTTATTAGAAATCAGTATCTACACGGAAGGCTTTTACACATTTTGAGCACAGACGCTAAAACATATGTTGTGGTAATGTCTTGCAGGTTATACCTTCATCTGGGTGGAGTCAGTCTGGTTGCTGCTCTGTCTCATCCTCACAGCAGCCTGTTTCCATCGCTCAGACATCCTCTCCACTCTGGACCGGATGAAGGTTACGGCAGGACCGCTGTTGTTCCTGATGGCCGCATGCAGCGGGCTCAGAGTTGTACGTATCTCAGCCTGTGTGCAAAGTGTGTACATCTCTTAGAAATAATAGTAGTAGTAGTGTTTTAGTTTTTCAGTGGATCATGAGAGGAGACACTATAGTTGGTAGTGTAGGTACGATACAATAGGTACAATAAGGTAAAAAAATGTATGTAAAGAAATGTTTTAAAAGCCAAATAGCCCGTAATCTCAAAATGGACTAAAGCTTGAGAAAATCAACAATTTTAGCCCATAGTGTCTTGCCTTATTCTACATTAATAGTACAGTTGCATAAACACGCTGTGGTTTTACCTTCTTTGTATAGGAGTGATTTCTCTGGTGCCATGGCAGCGCAGAGTGGTTTCTTCCAAGACGAGGGGGACAAAAGTCTTCTATTTGGCTGAGGTATGTCAATATGGAGCAGGTGGTGCCATCCACCCCATAAAAGGCATAACAGGGGTCTGACTGCCATCGGGCCCGCAGGAACTGACAGAGAGACGGATGTTAAATCAGCCAAAATAACAAGGCACACTTTTAACACCATACAATATTTACATGGCATCTTGTAATACCCATTATTTTCAAATCCAGCTCATATACTGGGGACTAAATATTAAACTCTAGAGGTAAACACTTCAATACGACTTTAACAGTGCACACACAGAGCCATTAAGTTCATGCTACCACACTTTCTCACCTCCACTTTCTCCGCACACACCGGATATGCACGATCCGTTGGCACCTCACACTTCTCATTGGGCCCTACGGGTGAGATATTAGCCATCACGCACACAGTGTTTCTGTTCAGTTTTTCATTTTCAATGCATCATTATTCCACCATCCTGGCTTTAGTAACAGAAAGCACATTGTGGAGTTGAATCAACGTGAGTAATGAAGAACAGTGGATAATAACTTTGATATACAACCTCTATACTGAAATGTTCACAGTGAATAGCAGCCATCACACAGCACGACGTATAGTGCTGCCATGCATGTAAGAGGCATGAGAGTAGAGGCAGTGTGTTCTCAGAGGCCCTTTCCCGTAAGCCCCCCACCATCTCTAGCCAATGTCAATCAACTGGAATGAACACACACGCTCACACACACCTGACCAACCTGCCTCCTACCAAACATAACCTTTTACAATGCCAGCCAAGGCCAAAATATACAGTCCTTAACTATGTAAAACAACGTAGTAAAACCGAAAAAAAAAGATAAGAAAACTCGGAGGCACAGTCGAGGTGTGAAAGCCTAAAAACAGTGATGGGCTGTATGAAAAAGTGCTCGCTCTGCAAAAACAAGAGTACGAGTAGACAAGTTGGTGAAAGGACTCCTGGGTAATTTGGTCCTATTTTATGGGTGTGAGGTAATGTGAGAGGTGGAGGGTAAGGGGGGGAAAAGACTGATGATGGGGAAGCGTGTGTTTGTGCATGCGGGTGGCGTGTGTGTGCATGTCGACAAGTGTGTTCCCTCATTTGCACGGCATGGTGTCTGTGTGGCCCATATGAGTTACCTTTTTGGGAAAGGATGTAAGCATGTAGACTCTCAACCCCACTGCCCACACACACGCACACACGCACACACACACACACACACACACACACACACACACACACACACACACACACACACACACACTTCCCCTCGCATGCCAACCAGGGTGCGTAACCCGGCTCTCACCTGACACCTCTCCGGAGGGTCGTAGTGTAGATGTAAACTTTTTTTTCTTCTCCCCACGGCCAGTTGATCGACACTGGCTCTGTGGGACTTGTTAAACTTCTATTCAAGGACTTCATCCCCCATAACCACCTGCACCCACTGCCCTTTAACCCCCCCATTCACACCCTCCATTATCACAGCTTGTTAATTTCACTGTGTGGTTAACCCTCCATTGAGGCTATGAACCGTGCATTTGGCTCCGAGTATCACGCTACCAGCGCAGTAAACCACAGAAAAGCTTGCAATTACTAAAGCTGCCAACATTCAGGGAGGGGAGAGTGTATATATTTGGTGTAGTCAGTATGTTAAAGCATATTATAGCTGGAATTAACCCGTAAGCCTCTAATTTAGATTGGGCAACACACTGCTTTTTGCAGTGCACCATGTCATAAAAGCTACATTTGGCTATATGTGTGGAAACACCTGCTTTCTAAGTCTAAATCTCACTCCTTGGACCAAGTCAGGCTTATTTAAACCACATAGATCCTCCATATCTGCTCAAATCTAATTATTTGGACATGACAAACAAGACATGACAAATCCAAACTAAACAGTTGGATACAAAACGGTCTCCTGAACTCTTCATACATACAGAGAAAAGTAGGTGTACTAGAAGCAGACCCTTTGCCTGTCTAATCCTTTTAGGTCCCTCCGTTTTTGCATTTTTATTCAAATTTAGATTTTTCTAATTTAAAATATTTGTTCAAAGCATCTCTGACACTGTAGAAAATGTATGTTTTGCATATAGGGTGTTGTTTGAGTGAATATGTTTTTTTTTGGCTTCTTATTGAAAGACTTGTAATATATGGTACATATGAGTATGCCACGCCACAATTGTCCAGTTAGTATTTTGATGATTGGTTACGTAACACACTTATATGTAGTATAATGTAGCCTCAGTGTGTTTGGACAGCGGGAGATATAATGGTTCTTTCTGCAAAAATGTATTATAAATTAACATAATGAGGTGACATAAAACTATAGGTTAGATTGTAAGTATTGTAGAAGTTACACAGTTTAGTCATCTATAGTACAGTCTGTAATGTACAAGTATAGCAAGTCATGGAAAGCAAGAGATCAACTAAGGGTGTCTTTCAACATCAAGGCTATCTGTATGCAGACATTAGTCACAATCAAAAAACCCTTATAGGAAAACATTTTTTAATTTCAGAACAATGAGAAGTGATAAGGTTCTGTGCTGAGCTTTACCTGTGTGTATAAGGGCTTCAGGTGGGGGTGGTGTGTTGGGCTGGTGGTGCTGGTGACGGCTGAGCTGCTCCAGCCTCATAGAGACTCTCTTCAGCTCCTTCTCCATCAAGCGGGCTAAGCCTAATTGGTCTTTTCTAAAGCTGGAAAACAAACCCACATGTAGTCACACTGCTACACAAACACTATAAGCTTCATTATCTGCGTATATAGGCTGCAGATGTTGTTGAATACCTCTGCAGTAACAGGCTGAGATCATCTCTGGTCAGCTGGGGGACATCCCTCTCTCTGCTCAGCCGCTGCACCTGAGTACTCAGAGCCTCCAAACGGAGAGCGAGGCGGCGGAAACCAAGACCGCGATGACCTGTGACATAAAGTACATACAACATGGCCTGTCATGTATGTACAGTATCGAATGTAACTCCCTATCATAATGTTTAAGCAGTAATACTGTGTATTATGTCATGGCAAATCGTGTTCTGAGGATCATTAAACAGCAGGGTTATGTACTGTAATGCTGTTTTCTTAGCCTGATCTGCTGAAAAACCACACAGCAATTATGGTTATGTGTATTTTCCATGTTCCATGCAGGGGGTAATGGCATATAGTCACATATAGGGAATTTTATTTAAGAACTTTTTAATGAAATTTGAACTGGAGCTTTATGGTCATCTCATGTTGCTTTGTGGTTTTAGAGGCAGCCCACACACACACACACAGACACACAGAGACAAACTCATACAGTATGCATTTGTTTTTGTGAATGTTACCATAGAAATAGATGGTTGAAAGCTTGAGCTAAAATAGCTGGCCTCCTATTCACTAACAGCACATTTACATAGATTTTCCTAAGGGTTTGTGCACCCTTAAAACGATGCGACATCTCTTTGCAGCCCCTTGTCAGAGGGAATTACCTCGAAGCAGAACTGAGACGTAAGCAGTTCAGTTTTCCTTGCCCTGAAGTAGTGTCCAATATTTTTACAAGGAAAATAAGACAATATTTGCTTTAATAAATGATAAAGTAACTTAATGTGAGAGAAATATGTATTTTTTCATACAGATTAACTATTTTTGCCTCAAGCAATAACAGTTGTGGGGATACATTTTCCAAGTCTGATCTTTGTTTTCTGTTCTATTTTTTTGTGTGTTTGGACTAGGTAAAAAAAAAATTCCTTCCTATATATTAGCTTTACTTCATCTATACAGAACACAATGTAGTGTTGAAGTTAAAGGTCGCCTATTATACTGTTTTTCATCAATATATTATAGGTCTCAGATATACCAAACAGATCATTGTAGTTTCAGCCCAAAAGTGCTGATTCTCTGTCTGTTACTTTAGATGAAAAATAAGGAGCCCCTCCCCACGCCCCTCTGAGAGATATTTGGTTAAAAAGAACACAATGGTGCTCTAGGAGGAGATTCAGGTGATAAGGTGTGGGGGGGGGGGGTTACCTTGGTTGGTGATTGGCTAATGGTTACACAAGCCAACAAATCGTTATGACATCATAAAGTGGCCAAAATCTGATCAGCTCATTTTCAGACAGGTTTTTATATAAATGGATCAGGACAAAAAGAGAGAGAATCTTTTTTCCTGAAACTTTCAGACTCTCTTTACACAGAGGGGACACATGTTGATGTAGAAAATACATGAAAAAGTGGATTTTGCATAATAGGTGACCTTTAAGCCTGTTGTTGTCTAAATGACACTCACCTGCCAAGACCTTTTTTCCACCTGTTTTTACTGATGTAAAGTAACTGAGAAAGATTATCCATGGCAAAAAATATCTCACTTGCATCTAAGGTGCATTCAAAGACAAGGGCTTCCAAATTTTACAAGACTCATTCGCAAAGCATACGGTTTTCCAAGGCCATAACAGATAACCCACCTGTTGTTTCTACTCATTGTAACTAATTCAACAAGCAATGTTAAATTAAAAGTTGACAGTAACCTCTTGTTTGTCTTGGTTTAGCTCGGATATGCCATCTAGTGTTAGTGTTCTGTTAGCCACATAGCTAGTTGCCAGCCTTCTACTCTGTTACCAGACATAACACTAAAAACAGTGAATGTGCATTTTAAGGCCTGCCGGAGGGTCTTAAATGAACCATATGAGATGGCAGATCAAGGGTGGCTTGATTGAAATATGTGTATGAGGCAAGGAGGACTGTTAAAAGACTTACGTTGGCAGTGAATGAGGAACATTGAGTGTTATATTTGGGGGGTTGCTGGTGATGTTTGGGTTGATTTGAGGTTAGAGTTTGGGTTTCCTTGGGGATTGAGCTTTAACTTGTGATACACAGTAAAATCCACCAGACTGGTGATGTCACTTTGTCTCTGTTTGCTCAGCTGACTCTCAGCATATCACTACTTAAACGCACCGGGACCCTATGGGCACAGACTTAATGAAAGATGAATGGGGGAGAAGAGGCGGGATCCTGTAACAACTTAATGCCAGTTGTGTGAGATAAATATATGATCACATCATTTAAAAACGTATAAAGGTATGAGCAGCTTATAAAACAATGTGTGGGAGGCTGTGAGTAGATGTGTGTAAAGCTCCTTTTTATGTTTCCAATATTTCCTTGTGTGTTTTTCTTTTTATACATATTTGTTTGTGTTGGAGGGAGCCTGAAATCTATGATATTATTTACCAACTGCGTCTCTGTAATTGTTGTGGACATGACAATTAAGGGAACTTGAAACCTGAAATGTGGGTGAAACTCTATTTTCAGACAGCATCCTTTTTTCCTGAAGCAAGCACACCAATTCAACTTGAATTATCTCATGTCACTTCTAGGGTTGTGGTGAAAAGGGTTGATTTTAAGATTGAATATAACATGTAATGGCTCGGTCAGACGGATAATGTTTCCCGCAGAATGCTTGGAAATAAGCATTTGGTCAGTTTGAGCTGGATTAACTGTGTGAGCTGACGCTTCCCCCATGTGGTCAATTTTCCAACACAACTACTGCTGGGTGGCTCTTTGTACACAACAACTCGTGGTGGGTCCCTCAAAGCACAGAGGTATTGTGGGACTGGGTTTATATTGTCAGCTAAAAACAATGTTTCTACAATTTGGGAAGAAAAGGATCAGGATGTTTGGATAGAAAGTCCTTTCATGTGATACAATTGATATATCTGATCTAAGTCTTTGACACAAAGAAAACCATGGATGCATTTAACAAAATCCATACATTGGTTTATATGTCAGTGTTCAGCCAGCCATCTAAATTGAAGTGAAAAAGAAAATATTTAAATGATGCAAAGACTCTCAAGTAAGGGCCTAAATCAAGATTCCTGACAAAAGTAACAAATAGACCATTGGACATTAATGAGATCTCCTCAGCCAGAGTGGATCTTGCTGCATGTTTTTCCCAAAATGCTCCTCATCATGTTTAAAAATAACGTGTTGATCAAGAAGCCTGGAGGAGTTTTGGCTCCAGAATATGCTAATGTGTTCCTCAGAATGATAATTTGACAGAAAAACCTACTCTGCAGGAGATTGTTGACAACATGTGTCTCTTCCTTGTAAACCAGCAACAAAGCTTGTCTCCTGCCCCCTTATATTCCCTCCTTTAGGGGAAACAGTTTAGCCAGACAATTGTTGGACAGGAGTTTTGTGACCGCAACCCACAACTGTCACACACATGAGAGGACCCTCCGCGGATTGTGTACAAAGCTTCATCCAACACTGCAAATACAGTAAGTCTCTTCAAAATATGCATACGGCTGCTCTATTTCCCAAATCAATGTTTAGTGTACAGATATCACACAGGATATGCAATGTGTTTATTATTCATTATCAGTGCTGCTCCAACTCCATGGATTTGGTGCAATACATGTTATTACAAAAGTTACGTTTTCTGCATGATTTTTCTAGCTTAATCCACCTTTAAACCTAAACTGTGTGTGTGTGTTACCTTGTTCCTCCGGTGACCTCCCTGCAGGTTCCTCACTGGTTATCTCTGCAGGCACCCAGAGGCTCTGCAGCAGCAGGGTGAAGGCAGAGAGGCACAGACAGAGCACCAGGCATCCACTAGAGGGAAACAAAACACAGATAAATCACGTCACATGCTGCAGCAAACAGCATACAGCACACAGCACATCAGTGGCTCCAGCTTCTGACAAACGTAAGTACTCCATGTTTCGCACAATTTATAACTGGATTTTGTCATTTTTTGTTGTACATTTTGTACTTTAAGCTAGCCTTTCCGACCATATATCCAATAACTATTTATGTAACTTTTAGCTAACTCAACTTTTCATCCATTACATTTAATTCCCTGCTTTTTTTAACTATCTGCACTTTTCTTTTTACTTTAAATGTCATTCAATGATCAACTCTTTTTGAACTTTGACATTTAAGTTGTCTGCTTACAACTCATTTTTCAAAACATCCAAAATGAAGGTCTTAATATGTGGATTTATTTATTTTTTATTAAATTAGTTAATCTACATTCTCAGTAAGTGCCCAATCTTTTGCATCATATTTTTTTAATAAAAAAAAGACATCAGTATTTTCAGTAGAGTTGGCTTAAACGACTCCATCATTTTATTTTATTATTATGTTTATTGGCCACAAATTGGAGATGACATAAAAGACCACCTTCTAATAATATGTGTCATAACCAACTAGATAAATCTCCTTTAAACATAATATATTTGACTTTAAGAGCGGATCTGATATAATAAAATCTGACAGCCTGACATTGCCTTTTGCCAAATACATTGAGAATGTAGGGAACTGAGTTGTTCCATGACTCCACGTGAGGACCCTGGTGTGTCAAAACAAATATCTGAAGCGTGATGGGACGTTATATCATGCGTCTGCTCCCTGCTTCAGTGTAACTGGGGCAGAGAGAGCCGTCACTTTGCTCTCGCTTTCATCAGGCCAGTAAAACCACCAACCCTCAACCAAAGAAACACGGTGTGGCCAAGCTCAAGAACGAGCACTAAAACATTCAAGTATCTCCTAGACGCCTATAAAGCTCCAGATTCAGATCCAAACCAATTATTTCCTTTTCAATGTATCTGTCTGCATTTCATCAAAGTTGTCAGAGCACTCATCACAACATCATATGTCTTCCGTTTAGGGCATTTACAGCTTGGAAAAGTAGGAGAGCTGCAAAGCTGCACCGGAAATCATATTTTTACTTTACTTTGTAGGTGAGGTCACATGCTTGGGAAGTTAAGCTCCAGGGCCCAGTAGTTCAACACTTTTAATCTCAGATCCGATCCGATCAGATTTTGAAATCCCATTTTTTGTGATCCAGGATCAGACAACTCATAGGATCAACCTGATCCAGATTCAGACTTTTCAAGATTACTAGATCCTGAATATCAGTGCTTTAATCCTACCGATCTCCATCTAGTGGATATGAAAAATAATACAAGGAAGACAAGAGACCACATTGCAGAGACATCTATTGTCCGCAATTACTTTTGAAAGGTGATGACAGATGATGGACTTTTTTTTGGTTGAAGATATTTTTTCTTTAATCTAAATTACATTTGTGCTTGACAATCTTTGTTGTGATACTTTTATGAGCATAAACATTTATGTCATCAACATTTGGTTGGTTGGTAGGCCACCACAAACGTGACCAAAAAATGAAAAATAAAATTGATTTGCCATGAAGGCTAAACATTGTGTATTATTTCAGTTAACAAACTTTGCCATCTTATTTATCCAAATCTGATCCGATCGGATAGGGATTAAAAATGTTTGAACTACTGGGGTGATAACGAATATAATCATGTACTCATGTGCAACGGTTTAAAAAGCTTTCAAAATGAGAATGACATTTGTATTTTTTAAAGTAGGCTAAATAAAGCTAAGTGTCGTTGGTCAGTGCAAGCTGCAGGGAAAGGCTTGGATGGGACACGGATCAGTCACTCTAAACATTTGTACTACTTCCTGGCCGCTGATCCAATGACAAAGGCTTACCTGCGAGGCCGCAGTGCAACATGCATGGCCCTCTGTTTACAGGATGCTGGATCTCACTGTCAAAACAAGGACATTGCAAACTCCTGTAAAGTCAAAATGCTCAGTGATAAAGAGAAAACACAATTGCTCTATTGTTACACAAGTACATTTCCTCTAGTTGGGTTGGCTTTAAGCACCAAAGGAAGTTCCTTTAAATTGCAAATGAATGGTCACACTTTCCACATGAATTGCAATAAAGTCTGAAGGAATAAATAGATTTCAAGGAATGCTATTGCCAGCATGACTGGCCATGAAAGCCTTTTCAGCCTGAGTGTGTAAAACAAGTTCATTAGACTGACAGTAATACTGAACCTCAACAAAACCAAATTTGCTCTCAGTGTCAATGTATGGCAGATAGAGAGATGTCAATAGCTTGGCGCACAAAACAAACCAGCACAGGACACACACACACACAAAAAGACACACACACACATTCTCACCTCCTTGGGTCTCCGTCCCAACCCACTTGCAGCCATCCGGCCCTTTCTCAAAACACACAAACTGAAAAAAAGCAAATAAAGTCTGGGCTGGGAAGTATCTTGCCTCTTTTTTTTGTCTCTTTTCGCTTTTCTTTCCCTCCTTCTCTGGCCGTGCCTTTTCTCTGTCTCACGGCCTATGGGTAGGCATCCTGCCGTTGCCAAGGTAACCTGACTCCCCTTTAAAAGAAACAATACCCAGAGTGCTGCTCAGGCCTTTCAGATACAATGGAGCCCACGCCATTGGGTGACACAGTTTCTTTCAGTCCCGCCGGCTAGACTTAAGCCTCGGCCGTTGAATTGATACTCAAGCAGCGAGCTGATTTAAAAAGCTCAAATGGTTCAAACCTTTGCCACTGAACAGCACAAAAGAGACAAAAGACAGTACAAATGTAATGACAGCAATAATGGTAAACATAATAATAGACCCAAGAAATTACCCAATGGAAACTTTATAGAAAATTAAGTTAAGTTGTAATTCTGACTTACTGGGATATATCACAGTTGTCAAATATTTTAATTAGGGAGTAATTTATTACTGGGGGGTTTATTCTAGTTTTAAGTGCTTGAATTGAAATGTATGCAAGAGAAACTGAGAGGCTTTCACCTCTTTGAATGACAAGTAGGTTTTACTGAGCCAGAATATTTTATTATCAGTCACAATTCTTGTTTTTTTAAATCATGCAAAACTATGAAGCTTCCACTTTTGGTGACAATGCACTTAAATTGGAGCAAGTCTCCCAGGTACCTAAGGAGGGCGCCAAAGTGCCGAGGTGTTTTTGCAGACCAGAAACTGCTGGAATACTACATTAGCAAAGGAAATACAGCTTAACCACAAAAGATTTCTTGAAGCACTGAAAAAATACAACTCTGGTTACTCAAATCAAAGCAAATACAACAAACAATAATTGCATTGTGATCTATTTGCTTCTGAAAAGGGAGATCATGAGAACCAACGTGCAACAGTAATTAGGAGGACCTCAGATCACAGTGTCATACAGCATGCCAAAAGTTTCCACACCACTTAATCTAATTAACAACATCCCGTTTGGATACAGATTGATAGCACACACACGTCATTCAATCAGCTGACATGATGCTACCAAGAAGTGCTCTAATTTAACCCCAATAAACAAGTACGCAGCTACAATATTGAATCCTGATTGGCTGACAGCAACAGCTCCTGTGTGTGAGTTGAGGTTAACCTGCTGAGGCTACAGGAAGTCATTAAACTGCAATTAAACTCATTTTATAAGCCTTGTATAGGTTTATGAAGACGTACGTACCTATGACTTCTTTTAATTATGAAATATATTTGTATTATTTTTTTAGGAATAAAATAATCAATTACTACATCTTTTCTTTTTTAACTTAAAACTAGATTTAAATTCATTTAATGACAGACAAACACAACTAGGCATTTGCAAAGGAGATACGATGCCATTACAGGCGACCACATAATGGCAACGCACATATACATATACTGTATATATATATCATTTAATTGTCTTTAGACATCTTAATGTGGAAATGTTACCTATTATACCGTTAATTGTATTGTACATAGTCCAATGTATTGTGTAACACCCTGATTGAGTTGTGTTCATCCTTATTCTTTCTTATACACAAAACCGCTGGACTCTGGTCTAAGCCATGTGAAATACAGGTTTCCTCAGAACTCACAGGTTACATCTGATATGAAAGTGTTTCAGGTCTTTGTTCTGTGTTGTCTTGTGACATCTAGTGTGTGTGTGTGTGTGTGTGTGTGTGTGTGTGTGTGTGTGTGTGTGTGTGTGTGTGTGTGTGTGTGTGTGTGTGTGTGTGTGTGTGTGTGTGTGTGTGTGTGTGTGTGTGTGTGTGTGTGTGTGTAAACAGGTCGGTGTGCACCACCTAACCTATATGCATGTGTGCACAATTGTGTATGTGTACCTGTGAGATAGCAGGATGGGGTGGAGTTACTGGAGTGATGTCACGCAGCGTGTGTGAGCGAAAAGATTTGATGAGCATAAACCTTTGTAAGCTACGACCTAAAGGCTTACTGGCTTTACACCCATCTGTCTCTTTCTCTTTTTCACTGTCACGCACACACACACACACACACACACACACACACACACACACACACACACACACACACACACACACACACACAGAGACACAAGCACATACACACACGCACACACACACACACACACACACAGAGACACAAGCACACACACGCACACACACACACACACACACACACACACACACACACACACACACACACACACACACACACACACACACACACACTCTGACAATCCATTACTTTATGATTGTTATCATAATCATGTGACATGCTTGTTCTTTTCATTCCAACACACTTTATGGCCTGAAGAGTCGGTTGGCTGTTTAAAGTGGTTGATGGTAGCTATGAGGAGAGGATCTTCAACATAAAACAATAATTAAAATGAAGAATACTGTGCAATATTGTGAGATATGTTTGTGTTACTGTAGGTTGGGAAATAGCTTCAATCTAAATTATGCTAAATCTTTGGCTCAAGCTGATAGATTATGATCACATGTCTATCACACACTACCATATAAAACACAACATTTGTATCACTTTTGCAGTACTAACGAGAATATGAAAAACATCAGCTGTGTTTAAGAGGCACTGGACTAGGCCGATAAACATTTTACCCTGACTTGTTGTGGAAGGCAACAGTGGCTCTACAATTTAATCACCGGTAATAAGTGTCATGTGTTGGGCGGTTGTGTTTTGACGGTTGATTTGAGTGCGGGACAAAGGATGCGTTTGTTGGCCTTGCTAGGGTACTTCCTGTCCTCTCCCAGTGAGACAGAGCATGTCTGCAAGTAAACAAGACAAATCAGTTACTGGGATCTGCCATGCAACCTCATTCTCACAGCACTGTAAGATAACTCCTCGAGGTAAACGATAAAAGGACCAGACTGTAAAACGGGACGTTTGATTATCTTGTGGTATTCCTATAATACTCACTAAAAGCATAGTACTGTAAAATGTGTTATAATTCTTATACTTATGGGGCTAACTAAAGACCCACCTTTTTTATTTGGCTTTGAATTTATTTGTATTTGTTCTTGTTTAATTCAGTCCTGTGTTAATTGACTTCTGTTGATATTAAGTGTTTGATTTACACATATTTGAGTGTTGCTCTGATTATAACCTGGGAGGTGTGTTAGTATTGTCCTTTATCATTCTTTAGTGTTTTGGGGTTTTGAATGATGTTACCTTTTGTGCATGGAAAATTGAACATAATAGTGTTATACTGTGTATTAGACTATAATCTAGTTGTTTATCTTCATTGAAAATCTTAAAATTATAAAACTGTTTTCTTTGAGAAGTTTTTATGAATTAACCAGAGTAGTGGCTGCTATATTTACCCAGCCCACCTGAGCCCCTCTGCAGCAGGACTGTCACCGAGGAGGGAGGCACTGCGCATGCGTGAGGCAACTTAATATGAATACTGCTTCACGTCTCAAGACATCTCACATCCAGGTAAGGATAAGGACAGTTTACTTGTTGTCAGTGATTTATCATTTATTTACCAGTCGTCGGTCATTTTTGGTTGAAGTATTATGTATTCCTGTCGCCGGCTCTGTGTTTCAATGCATCGCTTTTCCACAAATTGAAGCTGAAACCTCCCCACATCATCAAACTCCAAGACAGCCTGCGGACCAAATTCATTTGTGGTTGGTGACATTCATGCTAGCTGGTGCAGCAACGTTAGCAGACATATTTTAATGGGCTGTTTGTCGGTCGATATTTGCATGGCTTCGTGTTATGTTGTCTGGCTGCTAGTTTGTCTGGTGAAGGTTAGCTGCTTACATGCACTGACAGGAGCAGCTTGCTAACGCTAGCAATGCTAACCACCGGCAAGTGTGAATGAAAAAGGGTGTATCAGATTTGCTCGGGCGGTAATATTAAATGACCCGTATGCACAGGCTGCTATCACGTATGGTGGCTAGCTAAGGCTAATAGGTTATTTGACTGAATATACGAAGCTTTGCGTGTATTTGCAGCTGTCAATCCAGTGTGTGGAGACACAACTGTACACACTGACACTGTAGTGTTACCTAGTTACCTACTTAGTGCTCAGGGGGTAAGGTATCAGAATCTGTAACGTTAGCCATTTATGTGCTAATGTCTTTGTATCTGCATATATTTAGCCTACACCAGCATTCCCCTGTCTGTCCAGTTTTAGTAGTGGAGGAAGAGCTTTCTTAAGTCTTGTAGGCAGCTTCCTCCTCCATTCAGTCCCTTAAACATTCATATTTAGTTTGCAGTAGATACATCATCATTTGAATAGTCTTGGATTGTAGCATGTCATCAGATTTTTTTAAATTAATGTAACCAAATGAATGAAGACATGGGAAGTGCTTATTCAATGCAAAATGCAAAATTATATGGTAGTTGCCTACTCCATGACATCTTTCATCTATTGCACAGACATCAGTGTGTGTGTGTGTGTGGATCTTTCTGCTTATGCATTGTGTAAAGGAAGTATGTTTTATTTGTATTTGTCATTGTATGGGTAAGTGACACCTGTTTCAATTATCAGCACTATTATTTTAAGGCTAGCCAAACGATCCTAAAAGAACCGAAGCTTGTTGGTTTGTCATCTACGCAACCTGATTTTAAGTTACTGTAGCTTGAATGCTGCCATGCCTCCCTTTTGTATGCATAATGGTTTGAGTGTACTTTGCTATTGTTTTTTTAAGGCCAAGGTATTCACTTTATAGTCAGAGAAGCCTTTTGCCATTTCAGTTTAAGTTGTTAAGTCTGATTCAAGTCTGCCTCAGACAAAAATAGATCCTGTGTCAAAGGTGAATTGGCAACATTTAGATAACATACCCTCTAACAGGACAGATAACCTCTCTACAGACTCACCATAAGGCTTCCAGTTTTACACGCAGTAATGTATTTAATGCACCTCCATGTGACTTGTCGGTAGCAATGTGAAATGATCTGAGGATGGTATGACTTTATGTTATTCTCAGTATATTGCTACTGATCTTTGGACACGCATCTCCATGTGACCTGGGTTGAAAAAAGAGTGACATGATTTCACAACAACGGTTCTCAGTATACTGTACTTCAGTGTGTGGTCTTTGGACATGAATGTTCATGTTTATTATGTGCGTTGCAGGAAAAGATCAGATTATTATTAAAGGTCGATTTTAAATTGCATTGAAAGTAAACATTTGTAAAATTCCCAAAGTTTTGATTTCCCCCACCACGATAATTCACAATTACATTTGCTTTAATATCATGCTTTGCCTCGCCAATTAAATCTGTCTACGAGCATAACCTCACATCTCGAGCTCAAGATAGTCTTGTTCTGCATTCCGATCAAGCTACGGGTTTACTTAATTTGTTTTTCGCTTCAGATGGAATGCATGATGTACATGCTCTTTTCCATTTGAAGATCTTAACCAGAGCATACATCTGATTAGTGACATTTGTTTTATGTTGTTTTATAGTACAGTTTTTCTGTGGCCATTTTTCCTTGTAATTGCAACTTGTGGCAAATAATCTCTTACCAAACTAATATATATTAGCATCTCTCCTCAGTCGAAGTCTATGTATTTTCCTCAACTAATTGACATCATAGACTCAGATGTGGTTAGATATGTAGGAACTCTAGGCTTGAGGGAATTCCCCTAAAACTGTTACCAAGGTATCTAACAAGTTTAGTCTTCTTACTTCTCATGATGCTTCGGTGCCTCTGACAGAATAACTTGTTTTGCATTTATTTATTCATTAACATTGTACCCATTAATCTATTTTTCCCTTCTTTGTCTCATCTAGTAACCATCATGGGCAGTTGAGAAAAACAGGCCAGTTATCTGCTGTTTGGAGGACAGAAGGTTAGCAATACTCTGAGCGTCCATCCTCTCTTCACACTCAGGCCGTCCAAGCAAGTTTCCAGCACCATGGCTGAGGAAGAATATGGCAGCTTTGTGGACTGGAACCAGATGGGAGATCTGGCCAAGAGCAGCGGGCCCACCAAGGTGGACTGTAAAGACCTGAAGGAGTTCAAACAGATGGCTCGGCAGGGTTACTGGGCCAAAAACCACAAACTACGGGCACAAGTCTACGAGCAGCTCATCAAAACTATCCCCTGTCGTACAGTTACCCCAGATGCAGAAGTATATCGAGACATTATGGGAAATGCAGGCACTAAGAAGCCCTCCTCGAACATCCCACTTCCAGAGTTTGTGGATGGAAATGCTCTGCCTCTGTACTGCCTGAAAGCGGAGGCAGTAACCTCAGCACATCAGATTATAAACTGCGTGGCTGGACAGTTTCCAGATATCTCCCACTGCCCGTCTCTACCTGCTATCACTTCCATGCTCCTGCACTTCAGCAAAGATGAAGCTCAGTGTTTTGAGCTCGTCAGCCGCATATTAGCCTGCAACGAGCCCGGCAAACGGCTGCTTGATCAGACTTTCCTGGCCTTTGAGTCCAGCTGCATGACTTTTGGTGACCTGGCCATCAAGTACTGCCCTGCCGGCCACAAACTGATCGTGGCCACAGCCCAGGACGCACTGGAAGTCTACACAGACTGGCAGCGCTGGGTACTGTTTGACCTGCCTTTCAGCCACATGGTCAGGGTCCTGGACGTCTACCTAGTGGAGGGCTACAAGGTTCTCTTCCGTATGGCTATAGCACTGCTCAAGTTCTACCGCAAACATAAAGCAGGGGCCCAGGAAGGAGAGGGCAGCCAGCCGCAGGATTCAGGGAAAGTCAGGGCGGACATTCAAGCTTTCATCAAGGGCATCGCCTCAACCGTCACCCCCGAAAAGTTGCTAGAGAAGGCCTTCTCCATCCGCATGTTGAGCCGTAAGGAGATCACCCTGCTGCAGCTCACCAATGAGAAGTCCCTGCAGCAGAAAGGAATCACTGTCAAACAGAAGCGGTATAGTGAATAATCAGGTCATAATCTATCACAGGGATATGTTTTAGTCATTGAGGACAAATTATATAACATTTTTCTTTTCAAAAACTGGCAAGAAGGTCCTGTTAGTTTAAGTTTTCTTCTCTGGCATGCTTTGGTGAATGGTTTAAGTTGCTCCTCCCTTGTCTCACTTTATGTTCTTGTTCCCTTTGCCTTTGGTTTCTGCATTTCTTTACATCCCATCCACCATCTTCTATCTCATCTGCGCTTCACTCCTGTGTTTCCTTCATTGGCTTTTTCACAGTCCTAGGTGGGTTCTCTTCTCTATGCTCCTCTCAAACTCCATTTTTTATTTTTTCAAACAATGTTAATGTACTCTTTAAATGGATGTGATGTTACAATGGCACCTAAGTTGTCATACACTATGGTGTCAAACAACATATATTACCTTAAATACATTCATGTCAGAATCTGCTTTGACTGACTTTTCTATTAAAGGGTTATGCATCAATACTGTGCAAATAGTTACATTTTCTTTGTGTCTGTTTTCTGGGCGTCTCCAGGCGGAACGTGCAGCTGGCTCTGAACCCCGACACCTTCTCCTCTGAGATCGTCAGCGCCAAGGAGATGCGGGACATCTGGTCGTGGATCCCTGAGCGCTTTGCCCTGTGCCAACCACAGCTGCTCTTCACCACCTCTAACCACGGGTGCAGCCTGAACAGGTACATCGTCCAGGGCTCACCTCAACACATCATCAAACCTTTGACTTCAGATCTAAATTTCCCGCTCTGTTTAGCATTTAGTTTTTGAAATGATGGCGGAAAGTCTAAAAGGGAGATTCAATGTGAACACAGAAGCCAAAAAAGATATGAAGCTAAGCAAGAGATACAAAAAAGGTGCAGAGATTTCTGAACAGAACACAATGTCTCTGCAGTAACCAGCAGACCTGCCATTGTGTAGCAGAAGTAATCAATCAATTATAAGCCATTAGCTGGGAGTTTTGCATTTACTTTAACAGCAACTTTCTTATCTGTACATTCACATATAGTTAAGTAAATACAGTATACCAACCTTAAGGTTAATCCTTAATTAAACTTGCACAATTTCCTCCAGGTTCTACCAGCATTGTGAAGGCTACGAACCCACTCTGCTCCTCATCCGGACCACAGATGGCGATGTAAGGAACACACACACACACACACACACACACACACACACACACACACACACACACACACACACACACACACACACACACGCATTATAATGATAACATGGGTACATTTGTAGACATCATGGTAACATACACTTAGATGTATGTTACCAAAATCCACACTAGCAAAACTTGATATTTCTGTACTTACCTAAACAACAATGTATTTAACTTACTAAAAAGGTCCACAGGAGCTTCCTGCATTTTACAATATAATTCAGTTGTAGTATTTTTCTTTGAATTGGTGTCCTAGGTCATGATTACGTATGTGTCTTATGATTGGATTACAGTGCGACTAACACATCCCAGCAATACAGTATCAGTTTGTAGAAAACAATATTCCACTATTGTGAATTTTGAAGACCAAGAAATGAACCCCAATGTTTCATTCAATTTCTGTTTTTGCCTCAGGTATGTGGAGCCTTCCTGTCCACAGACTGGCAGGAGCGGAAGAGAGGAGGCAACAAATTGAGCTTCTTTGGGACAGGGGAGTGCTTTGTCTTCAGGGTGAGTTTACTTTTAGTATATTTACGTTTGGCTTTCCTTTCAGAAAATGTGTCTTTATTTTAGTATTTAGGTTATCTGAAGAAGCTTTTGGAAGAATCAATTAAAGGTGGGGTAGGTAAGTTTGAGAAACCGGCTCGAGATACACTTTTTGTTATATTCCATGGAATGCTCTTATCATCCCGATAGCAATGAATATCTTAAGTGCTTTGACAAAAAATCCATAAAAAAACGTCATCTGTGGAAGCTGTAGTACTGTAAAAAGCACGACCAATCATTTTAGCCGGTCCGGCTAAAATAACTGGATGGCCTACCTGCCTGTCAGCCTTCCATCTGTGCACAAACTTATCTCGTGCCCTCATTGGTCATGTGCGCGTTCGTGTGTGTTGGAGGAGGGGCTCTGTAAGGAAGTGGCAGATTTTTTCCGGCTGTGTATTTTCAAATTCTAGCACACACGAGCTGGTTTCTCCAAAATTACCAACCCCACCTTTAAGGGGAGGTTTTTCATTTTGAGCAATACCACACTATAGCCACCAGAGGGAACCATCCACTCGGTTTTCACTTGATTTAATTGTCACTGGCCTCACTTGGCCCGTCAGGCTCCCATTTGGAAAAGCCTGCTTAGTAGGTCACAATTCATTACAGTGGCATTGCCACCCCCCCCTGCTTTGAGTTATAATAACACCTGGCTACAAATAGCAGAACAGACCGGCTCTCTAACGCCTGCTGTATGAATTATTTACTGGTTATCCGTGTTGATGCACAGCTGTAGACTGTCTAGGCTAGAAAACACCGTCGTCTTGCACACTAATACTTCAGATCGGAAACTCCTGTAACCGGATACAGTAGTAACTGGTCTGGCTCTCACCTGACACCAGAAGGAAGAAGGGACAATTAGCGAGGGCCATTGTCTGTCTGAGGATTTTTATTTTTGTATTTAATGCTCAACTCAAACAAGGTGTCTCATTGAGATTGTCAAAGGTGTGTACAGCGATAAATATACAGTTTAAGTTTGCTAGACACAAATATCATACATATTTGACACTGGCTTCACATGAAGAAAATCAATTACAAGTGGAATTGCAAATACTTGTGGATATTCTTGAAATGAGAGGTTTTAGTTTTGTTTAAGCTAATTCGATCGTGGGGAGCATATCATTTGAAACCAGTTCCCCTAGGATCTGTTTAAACATGCAGCACAGCTAAAGTTACAATATCCTGTGACTTGATAGTGTAATTATTTATAGACCGGAGAGCAAAGGTTACATGGCAGCTAATGTAGAAAAAACATGCAATGCAACTCCTATATGTTGGTTGAACGTGTGTAGTTAAGGAAGGAATTAAAGGCATACATGAAGTATCCCTTTCTTTAAGCATTATTATTTTTAAAGCTTTCTTTTGTCACCTTTTGCACGTGTGTTGCTGTAAAGAAGGATACATGTATTTCATTGTTAATAAATGCAGTACTACACCAATGAAATGTGTGATGCTCAGGTGAGTAATCAATAATGAATGTCTGTCTCTCTTGCTAGATGAAGCCAGAGATGGAGCACTTTGAGTGGGTGGTGATCCGCCACCCTGAGTTGGCGTCCTCCAGCAACGCTCAGAGCCAGGAAGAGCCGGCCTCCTCTGAGGGTCAGAACTCTGAGAACAACGGCTTACAGCAGCCAGAGAAACCTGCTGGAGACCTGTCGCCCTTCCTCTCCGCCCGCCACTTCAACCTGACCTCCAAGAACACTTCCATGTTCATGGCCGGCAACTTTGACTCCATCATAGTGGGTGAGTGGAAAATACTGTATGGTATTGGTGTGTATTTAGTCATTCTGGTCCCCTTTTTAAACGTTGCAACATTCAATATTATTAAAAATATATTTATATTTTGTAATATACAGGTTTCTAATTTTATATATAGTAGTACAATGTCCACATTTCATTACTTACTTACTTGAACTCCTTGTGTTTATATAATAGGTTTATTACATTCTATTTGAATTCTACTTTATGTTAATATAAATATCATTATTTTATTTTACAATTTTTTTTTGAACATTTTGACTTTTACTTCTTAAAATAAAGCAACCCAATTTCAAGTTTTCAGATTGTGATTTGTGGTGTGGTATTTTTTCTCTCCTTGCGGTAGCTGGCCAAAGTTATATGTTTTTCAGCTACCCGATTATTTATTTTTTTCCTTTCTTAAAACATGTGGAATCGTATCAAATGTGGTATTTCATTGTCAGCCATTCATCATAAAGAACACCGCATTTTGATGACAATTTGTGTGTTTCTGAGTGTTTCTTCAAGTTACATAGACACTTTGGACTTCCAGCTAATAAAACTGTGTGCTCTTGTCTCTGATCAGGCGGGGGGGACGGTAACGCTCTGTACATCGACTCTGAGCTCAACCACGGTCGCGCTGGCCGCTGCGCCACCTTCGACAACCCCCCGCTGTGTGCCGAGAGCTTCCAGGTTGCACTGCTCGAAACGTGGGGCTTCCAGGATGCCATGGCCTCATAGTGCTGTACACAACACACACACACACACACACACACACACACACACACACACACACACACACACACACACACACACACGCACATAGATTAGATCCATACAGACACATTCATGTAGACATATTTTAACATTTAGATATAAAATGTCCAGCAAAGTGTTTCGAGGTGGGAAACACAGGTATGCAAACAGATCTACATCCGTCCTGCAAATGCATAATATATGATTAACAATTTTGTATTTATTAATGCAGTTAATCCAGATTTGAAAACAAAAATGTGAAATTTGTATTTGTTTTCTGTTTATTTTTGTATTTACAGATTTTTTTTTTATGGTGTGCTCATTATGTTAAAGTGTCTGGTTATACAGTATGAAGGAAGTCAGGATAAAATCTAGATAAGGAAGTTAGTTTTATCATGTCGGGTGTGGTTCGTTCATGAGCTTAACATTTAATTGTCTTAATGTAAAGTCAGTGTTTTATGATCTGTGGTTCATTTCAATCTGCCAAATTGTCTGTTTGGCTATCTAAAGTCCTTAAAAAAAAAAATGTACCAGGCCATTAGATATTAGAAATAATCTGTGAAGTCAAGAGGTGAGTTGGTGAGATGTTTTTAAATGTCAAAAGCAAAGATTTAAATATAGTGTTAGTGGAGTGAGGTCAGCTAAGTTTGAATTAAGTCCTGACGCATTTCCCCCCCATTTTAATTTGCTGTAAATATTTGGGAGATCTGCTAATGTGGTAAATGTTTGTGAATCAATGGTGAATTTGAGTGTTTCCATTTTGTACCATATGTCAAAGCTTTCATTTGAGTGAGTGGCAGTTTCTCTTTTGTGTTGTATATGAATATTTGTGTGAATAAGAGGAGATACTCAAGGTGTTTTTTGGTTTACAAGTAACGGAGATCATGCAGTTTGCTAATCAATCTCTAAGTCTTACCCTGCTTCTTCCGTCCTTTCCCTGGTGAAGATCGTAACAAAAGAAGTCCAAATGTGTGCCGTGTTGGCAAAGTGTTGTTGGGGTAATTATAAACGCTGTTTTTATGTATATGTTCAAACATGTGCTTCAGTGAAATATCAATTGAGTGAATACAAATGTATCTTGAGAAAATACAGCAACATGCTTTCAGTACAGCAAGCGACTTGGTCTTTCTTTTGTTGTTTTGCTGCTTTGTCTTTTCTTCGAAATCTATCACATCTCTGTCTCTGCAAAGATAGGGGGACATTTCTTCAGACTGTCGCAGAAGTGTGTCAGATGCCTTAAGGTCAGCTGACCATAAATCTACACACACACACACACACACACACACACACTAATCCTGTTCTACTCTTAGTATATGCAGCTAGTATGCCTGTTTATACACATTACTGTTAAATAATTACACAAATAGAAGTCAAAATACTTGCCGTACAATATTTATTGTTTATTTGATGTTTTATTCACATTTTTAATACCAAAGACAAATGCAAACTGTTACCGATTTTAAAACAATTTCTTTTTTTTAATTAAACATAGCTGCAATATTAAAGTGGTTGGGAAAACATCCTAGTTCAAACTCAATACCTAATTTGACAAAATGGAGAGAAATGACACTGTTGCAAAGGACATTGTAGATGTATAGGTCTGGTTCTAAACCACAAACTATGACTCCTAAATAACTCATACACACGTTTTGATGTTTCTATTTTTTCTTTGTCTGCTTTTGTGGAAGCTGACGGTGAACTGCATGACTGGAAAACATTTAGCAGAGATGAGTCAGATATACCTACAAATATATCTTTAAAAGCCTTCTCCTTTTGTGCTCAGCTATATTCGGAAATGCAGTTCAATTAAGTCCTTGTTAGAATTAAATCCCAAAAGAATTGCCTTAAATGCCTTGTTGCTATAGACAGTACACAATTAACAACCATATTGTTACATAGTGCCATTTCACTTAACACTTCAGTATGGGAGCATCCCATTTCAATATTGTACATGAAAGCTCTATTAAAATAAATGCTCAATTCATTTGCAGTGGGTGTGGCACAGCCCTAATGCATCTGCAGAACTGTAGTATTTTTAGTGTTGGTGTAATTCCTTCTTTACAGTAAGTGGCATTGACTCTGTCTTGCCAGAGCCGTTCATTCAGGATTCACACTCGGCTTATCGCACATGCACTTCTATTTTTAGCGGCTCCTTTGGGTGTTGGTCTGGCGCATCTCCTGAAAAACATGCTTTCCAGCCTGAAGGAGTAAGATGCTTAAGTATTTAACCGTACACTGAGATGGGTCTCTCCTCGACCGGCCCCCGCCCCTCAGATGACAAGGGGCTGTGGACGGCGGGGGGGATTAAGAGGTAGTCTAAGGCGGTCCCAGCTAAAGTTGTTTTGATTTACAGACAGAATATTGTAATGTAGTATTGATAGGGAGGGTGGACTCTGGTGTGTTATTGATTACATGTCACAAGCTGCCTAATAGGCGGTACACCTCTCGTTTGAATAATTACCATTATATTTTAAGGATTATGTCATTTAGGAATACAGATATTTGTCTTTATTGTAGGATTAATACTTATTCCACAGCATTAGTGTTTTGAAAATGATTCGGATTGGATTGAGTTTCTATCCCACTGAAAATGAAAGACAGAGTTGTGTTTTTGGTCACATGCTGAAACCAGACCAATACAAGAAAAAGGCCAGATGTGAGAATTGCTTAGCTCAGATACTTTCTTTATTTAGATCCTTGGCGAGCACAAGACTCTGTAGAATTATATCCTGGTCTGATCATGTATTAAAGAACAAAAACCACATATTGATTAAGGTTCTATATCCAGAATCACAGTATAGTGTTGATTAAAATGGTGTTGAATGCTTTATGGTGCATCTTGAATGATATCTTGACTGAATCATGGCCTTGTGAGAATTTCTCACCCTGTTTCCCTTCCTCAAAACAGCATATCAAAGACCATCCATCAGAATATGCTGTGTTCTTATCACTCTCTTTTACAACCTATTGATCAGTGCTCCAAGGACAGGAGCATTCACCTAATCTGTATGTCCATCCAACCAAAACAAACAGGAAACCACAGAGTGTAAATACATGGGTTATCATATTGCTGCATGTTGTCAAATGTGAGGGTTGCAAATGTCTGCTAAGCATGAATCCCTCAGACAGGATCATAATCCAACCTCAACAACAGAAAAGCTTACATCCTCTTACATCTAAAAGAGTCTGTCCTGGATCAATGATAGCTCAGTCAGTCGAGAAAGAGAGAGTAAAAACCATCTCAATCATTGTGACCTTTTTGTCATTCATGCATCACTGCACATCATCCGTGCATCAAAATGATATTTTCTCATTGCATAACGCCACCTTGCAGATGGTAGCCGAAGTAAGACGTTGGCCGAGTCAAGTGTTTGAAAGGAAAGAAGCCTGTGTAGGAATTGCATCACGAGTGAAGGAGCTTTACAGTGATAAAGGGGGAGGGGTCCTTCTCTGGTGCTGACTAGACAAGGCAATGCAGAGGGAGCAGAATGGAGGGATGGATGGATGGTGGAAGAGAAGGAGGAGGATGCATGGGGACTGCACAAGCTCTCTGTGACTCACACATACACACATTTCATATCTCCCATGATGTCTCCCCCCCCCCCCCCATCCTCTTTCTGGATCCCTGAGCCTGCTCTTGCTGGGAGCTACACAGTGAAATGGGAATTCTCGTTTCCCTCCCCCCACCACAAACCTTACACACTGAACCTCAAATTCTCTCACTCTCACATTGCTGCATATCACAGCTGACTGTAAACCACCCTCAGTTGTATAGTAGAGTCCTGGTGCAAAATGCAGAAAATATGTTTTAACATAATGCAATATTAGGAATTTCAGTTCTTGGAGATGTCACTGTAATCAACTGTGACTCTTGGTGCATGACATTTATTTTACATATAATCTGATTTATAATATATAAAAGGCATGTAATATAAATGATGTATTTTCTTTGTTTTCCCCCTGATTGATATGATAAATCAAGCATCATTTTTTTTCATTAGCCTAACAGTCTCTCCACACCCTGTTGATTTCCCCCATCATTTCATCCTCCTGCTCCTGAAGGGTGAATGCGTAGATATCAAAGGGGAAGCCTGCAGCGGAGCAACCCAAAGTGATGCCCGATAGGGGTGACCGTCATAACAAAAGAAAAGAAACAAAAATATAAAACGCTTTCTTTATACAAAATAAATCAATTACATTTTTAAACCCTTATTTCTTGTTTCCTAAAGGCGTTGTGTGACATCATGAATGTAAATAAATAAATAAATGAACGAAGTTTGTTTTGGTTCGCCCCCCCCACACCCAGTCGATGATAGGTTTTATCCGTACGGCCAAGTCAGGTGATATTTTCCGCCTCGCCATTTTGTGCTGCTGCGCCGGGTATTTATCAGAAGAGTCGTGACTATCCCGTTTACACACTGCTAGTTAGGCTCTCCTGGTACTGTAGTCTGTATCTCATTTCAAGACTGTGGCCTTCGTTTGGTTCCGCGCATTTTTTAGTCGACATTAATAATAGATTTTGTACATTTAGTTTATTTTTATATACTTAGTGAGTAAGAATGTCGGCCGAAAGTCCCGAATACGCTCCGTTCTTCGCAGTGATGGGAGCCTCTGCGGCTATGGTGTTCAGCGGTAATTATCCTTACATTTTACACTTAAACCTTGTTGTTTGTTACACAATATGCTAACCCATTGTTGCTTTTTGCATCTTACCCAGCTCTGAATTGTTTTCCATGGTGCGTGTCTTGGACGCTTCTTGTTAAAGCCACCCGCTAGCCTTGCTAACGTCGCAATGCTAATCTTGAGCTGTCATTTATTTTAGCCTTGGATAACAGCTAGCTGGGAAAAGCCATTGACTTTGTTTTTTTCTTAACCTGCCAATGTTTTGTTAGTGTTAGTTGGTTAATGCTATTATCGCTGCTAGCTTTTCTTCTTCAACAACAGACGGCTAGTTGGCAAGCTAGCTGATGACGAATACATGTTAGCTTTGATGTTAGCATGTGGTTTTGTACGTTTTTAGATTTTTGAACTGATTCAGACCGGACAACATGGTGAATAATACTGAACAAACATGTTAACCATTCGTATTAAAGCCGTGCTTATTCGTTCACAGTCATAATGTATTTATAATGTGTTCCTAATACATTTGGTTGCACTTGCTAGCTTTCTGCATTTAGCAGGAGGTTTAAAGGTGAGGTTAAATCCCACCTTTTTGCCACATGCCACACTACTGCATGCAAGGCTTAAGGGTGTTAAAAGCAATAGGGATTTAGTTGTATACAATATGATGTAATACAGTTAAAGTAATATTCGTTAAGCAATGGAGTAAAATATTCGGAGTGACGTCGATCTGCGTAAACTGTTCCTCATTCTGTCACAATTTGTCAATTCTGTCGTGTCGCATCTAATTTAGTGCAAATGATTTTAATCTGAAAAACTGCTCTATTGTACAACTCAAATAGCGATTGGAAACAGGAATCGGCTGGTTAACTTCCTTATTGCTCAAAGGAATGACACAAGGTCACATGATAATCACATGATGATACTTCTGACTTGGAATTGCCATCTGAACATGTGAAAACTTACTAGAAAGTCAAAAGTTAACAATTGAGCATTCAACCTGTTAAAGAAAATATGACACATTTGAATGTAAAAAAAAAAGGACGTTTTGACATAAATTGTATCCGTGTGTTTGGATAGGAAGTGTTTAGTGACACAGAAAGTGAACATTGAATCTGTCTTGTTTTATTATTGCTCATACTTGTTTTATATCTTCTGCTTTTTATTTGTTTCCCTTCTGATCGAACTCTATAGCTACATAATATGCCAATGATAAACTGTATCACAGCAGATGTCCTCACGTGACTGGTGGTATTGGTGAAGCTCCAATGGGAAATCAACAATCTGCTAATTGACCATGTTGCAGAGGGCTTGACCTGCTGTAGCTCCAGGCCTTTTGGCAAAACTCTCATTTATGGTGGTAATAGTTTATAGGTTTTCATTAGGGAACATCACCAGAGAATGGCTTCGGTGTAAGAAAATTAGACAATATTGGAATCTATTTAGAAATAACTTTTTCTACTGGAGTGAAATGTTGGATTCTGTTCCCACCTCTTTTTTGTGTTATCACAGATTTATTCATTGATATGCCTATTTAATAATCAGTGAAAGCAAGGTTTTTACACATATTTTCCACACAAAAGAAAGCTAACCTAGTAACTGATGTTTGTAGTGTTAATGTTGGTAGGGCATCACGGTTATATTTTTTTTTAGCCCTAAAACTAAATGATAACCAGCTCCATGCCAAACCAACCCTGTCATAACTCAAGTTTAATGTGTAGTGATGGGCAAGGGCAGCCTGGTGTTTTTTGCCCCCTGAGGCTTTCTAGCAGTAGTACTAGTCTGTGGTGGTGAAGGAGTGACAGCTGGGGAATTAGCTAGTAGTGAGGGGATCATTCTGGCACAAAGAAGGATGTAGTAGCGGTAGGCAGGACGGGGACACGTGATCAGTCCGACTTCCCCATTAAGGATCTTAGTGTCTTTTGGAGTCATTGATAGAAAATCATAGCTCTGTGATGTTAATCACTTTAGCGAACACTAGGTGAAGGCCAATGGCTGCAATTAACATCCTAATCTTTCAGTCAAATATTGAAAATAAGGACTTATTTAAGTAAGACATTATGTGGATGGCCAAAATCTCACACTTTTTAAAATGCATTCGATTCATCCTAATTAAATGGAACGGGTTATAATTTGCTGTGACGTTTTGGTGTTGGGTGATCTTTCAATTCAGTAGCCTAATGATGGCTTCCTGCTGTCTTTAGGACTGATGCCTCACTCGGAACAGGTGACAATCACAAGGTGCCGTCATCCGTGACAGTACCACCCCTCCCATTATAGCTTTGCTGCAGTTATTCTGTTTCCCCCACCTCTTTCAGTATTATCTTAGCTTATAGTCCCCATGTTTCACTTTCTTCAGTTTAAGATGCATGTTTGTTAAAAATCTTAAAAAGGTGTGTCTTACATTTGCAGTGAAAACCTTTTTTCAGTTTCCTGTGCAGTTCTTTGATGGCCCAGTGACACATAATTTGTTGCAGAGTAGGTTTCTGTTATGCTTTCAGTTACTTGACCTTTTATATTACATATCCCTATCTCCGTTGAACATTCGCTCTTCAATAGAAGTTATAATTGTTGATAGAAGAATATATGCTGTAGACATCCCTCAGCCTCTGATGCAATAGGTTGGTCAGCAAGTCTAATAATTTCTGCTTGCCTCATATATTTTTTACACATTGTGTGCTACAGCAAGCACGCAGTTTTCTTAGAAAGTATTTTCCAATATGACCTTCCTGATTTTGCTATGCATAGTATCTCCCCATTCACTCGCTGTTCAGAGCAGAGCGCTCTGCTGTCTTTTGCGTGGGCACATTGCATGCAAGATCATCCCTAGCTGTGAGGCACCTCCTGCTCTGACATCACAAGACGTCACGAGGCATCCCATACATGAAATATTCTGCAGGGAGGAAAAAAGAAAATGTGGGAAAAAGCTCTCCACCTAAGCTGAAGGGATTAGGATTAAAACCCAGTGGTTGTGCCTCCACATCGATGCAGAAACTGCTCCTGCCACCCAGCAAACCTTTAATCATCAGGACAGAATGGCAGTGTTTGAGGTCTCCGGTGTTTCTCTACCAACCCTCACCTGTCACACCTCAGTGACGCCAAGCTTACAGAGAAAGAGTGGAGTCGGAGGATAACGTTACAGACGGTAACATGTTACGCTGGTAGTTGATGGTTGAATAACTAAGAGAATCAGCTGTTCAGAGGATGGCTTAGGCGTTTTTCGAACATTGTTCTATAGATCTTCTGATATGGCTTATTTAGAAAATGGGATCTTCTATCTTGGTCAGCTTTTACATTTGAAATGTGGAGCTTGGCTTGTGTCCTTTGTTTGATGTGATGTGGTATATAATTTGTGATGGCGTTGGTTAGAAAACCTAGTCCACCAGCAAGAGACTTTGGCCAGAAAATCCAAATATTTCTTGTGTTTCTCTGACTGCTTGCAACAACAGTGTCCAGTTATAATCAGACAAATCTCTATAGACGGGCATGAGTGATTTAACCTTGTATCGACAGCATCATTCTGGTGATGTGTCGAGTCTAGGCAGTGGCCGGCTGCCATGTGCTCATTTGAAGATTGTCAAGCGTCATCTTCCCGTCTGCCTTTCTAAATCCATTTTCCAGAAAGCCTCGCAGCTAGTCTCCGAGTTAACCAGAACTATCTCAAGGCTTGCTCAACACCGACTTAAGTAAACCGAGAGCCGGGCACCTCAGGCTGTATGCACATTACAAGGCTGTCCAAGATTATATCTCCAGAGCCTTTTCATATGTAATCATCATCAGTGTGTTGGAAATGGGAAAACCATTACTTTGCCAGGTCCTCGTTATAGAGAACCGCAGTGACGCGTCCTAAAACCCGGAAGTAAACTTCTTCCAGTTCCTTCGACAAAAATGCAATGCAATTTCTCCATAGGATTTTGGAAAATAGCTCGGAATAAGGTCTGTGGTTGACACACATTTAAGAGACGGATCACGTTTTGTTTAGTCGGATAATCTCCACATGTCTACTTTCCAAAATCCTATGGAGAAATTGCATTGCATTTTTGTTGAAGGAACCGGAAGAAGTTTACTTCCGGGTTTTAGGACGCGTCACTGCGGTTCTCTATACACCAACATCAGCCAGTGGGGCGTCCTGCCGCCATTTGACGCCCTTATTCAGCTCGGGACGCCCTGAATGCGAGCCAAGGGCGTCCAAAAATATTAATAATTCGAGAGAAGATCGAGAGTTTTTATCGCTTGAAATGACGAAAAGGAAAAAGGACAAGGACATCCCTCTTTTTGGAGGGGGAAAGGAGTCTGGTGGGATTATTTTCGGACTATTGAGGATCGTTTCCCCGACATCGGCGGTGCCTGCTACAGGACAATACGGAACGTGCGCGATTTGGACGCGATGGGCGGTGCTAGTGGAGCACGTGCGTGAGCTGCGAGCACCAGAGCCTCGCAGCGGCGAAACTGAGGCTCCGTGGTAAACTGTGGTAACATGAAGAGCCGTTTGGGACCCGAAACAGCTGGCGCTTTAATGCCGCATTTCCACTACACGGTCGGCCTCGGCCACGCTCGGTACGGCTTGGCCGCATTGGGCCTTAACAGGGCCGACTCACTTCATGTTGCGCTTCCATTACAGTTTAGGAACTGGGGTAGTTACTATAGTAACGCAGTGTAGGCGGAGCCGTGACGTCATCTTCAATGAGAACTCCAGAAAACACAACACAGCCGTTAGCTGTTAGCACTCAGAGCTCACAGCTCCTTATATATGTTCAGAAACTAGACAAAAGTTAAACAAGTACACACCACAGACTGCCTGTGTCATGGTGAATACAGTCGCTGCTTTATTTATGTCTGTATAGGCCGTTGTTGTGAGTGTGGACGGTCGGGGCATATACTGCGTTAGCTTAGCCAATCTCCATCTAGAAAAACACGCATTTTAAAAGGTTTTTCGCCTGCCGTCTGTCTGCAGACTTGACAAAGCATTAATTCATGGTTTTTACTAACCGGTATCAGTATGTTGTTACTTCGGCATCATTTTGAAACGTGTATTACAATTAAATCACGGTCAAATATGTCCATCTTGTTGTAGTTGGAGCCCTCTTGCCAGCGCTCCTCTCTCTAGTTTAGCATACTCAGCCCGACTCAGCCCTGTTTGTTGGCCCCGATAGAACCACAATTTTGTCGGGCCAGAAAAGAGGTGAAAAAGTGGCCCCGGGCCGGGCCGTAACTAGGCCTAGTGGAAGCGCAACCAAAAACGGGTACGGCACGACACGGCACGCTTAAAGCGAGCTCCGCGCTGTAGTGGAACTGCACCATAAGAGAGCCGAGCCAAATGATCCGGCTCATTAACGTAAAAAGACAGTATCTATAAGGGACGGCTCAAGTCAAAATTCAACCCCCCCCCCGCTCTCGGGGTGGACGCCCTCTCAGCCCTGGTCTGGCGGGAACACTGACCAACATTATAACAAGGTTAGCACAATAATATAGCATATTTGCTTACTTTATGATATAGCATTGTTTTACCAAGTTACATAATATTTACTGACAGCCATTTTGACATCTGTTTGCTAATTGCATTCAGGCAACAACTAGCTTTTACATGTTTTGTCGAATCAAGAGAACTCACAGAGGGCAAACGGCATCCATAAAGATTCAAAACATGTTTCGCAATAACTACATGGAAATATGTCGAACACAGCTGGAAATAGGAACACCTGCCACAGCATGTATGAACAAATATATTTGATTCTAGATTCTGGTCAGTGCTGTTTATCTTGCTTCTGCTGTGTATGAGGAAATGATAGGTGTGTGTGCACATACACACACACACACACACACTCTCTCCTGTGTGACGTGGGAAATCTTGTCCAACCAGCCTGTCTCTGATCCCTGACACTGCCCTGCTCCGACACGCTTTGTTAGACACACATTCACATTCATTGTCCGTCCATCCTGGCCTTCTGTTGCTTTATTTCTAAGATTTGTTTTTCTAATCCTTATTGAGGCTCTAAGGATAGAGAGTGATGCATGCTGAACAGATTGAAGGCAAATCTGTGATATATGCACATTCAATTGACTCACTTATCTCTATATATTTCTCATTTGATTTGAAAGATTATTGATTTTCTCTTTCCCTCCCGTCCTGCAGTGAGACCCAGTTGTGACGTAAATGCTTCCTCCTCAGTCACAGTCTGACGTAGATCATTTGCTGATGGAGCTTTTTGTTCTCCCCCCTCCCCGACACAATACAGTGATGTTTGCCAGAGTGTGGACTGGAGACGCCACACAGCAGATGTCAGTGTGTGTCCTGCTGGTTTCCTCTCCTGTACTGATGCTCTCTCTCTGGGGATGCGGCATCCTGCTTCTCTTATAATGGCAGCAATTCCCTGAGCCTTTTCATTCAGAGAGTGATTTACAACTCTGCAGCAGTCTGTCAGGGTCCATTCCGAAATTACAAGAGCTGAAGCACGAGGAGATGAGACAAAAAGCAGATTTTCAGTTGCATATCTCTGCGATAGCGTTTGGTTATTTCCCGTTTTAACACAATTGGCAAAATTCCCCTCATGGAGCCATGTTGGATTTTTAAGGGGAACAGAAACTAACAGATTTCCATAATGCTTATCCATTTCTGGTTTTACTTCTGTTTTAATATTCAGCTGTTCCCTCTGGTTGCTGTCATCCGTACACTAACCTTTAGTCACTTGCTTTGGAGTGTTTCCCCATCTTGTTTGTTTAGCTAAAATCATTTCCCCCCCTCTCTTCCCGTCCAGCCCTCGGAGCAGCCTATGGAACAGCCAAGAGTGGGACAGGTATCGCCGCCATGTCCGTGATGAGGCCGGAGCTCATCATGAAGTCCATCATCCCAGTGGTCATGGCGGGTATCATAGCCATCTACGGCCTGGTAGTAGCAGTGCTGATTGCCAACAACATCTCAGAGAAGGTCACCCTCTACAAGTGAGTGCAGCTGAACAGTCATACTTTGTGTTGTCTACATTTCTCCATTATTTGGGAGATGTCAAAAATACATTTGTTTCATTCGAAGGCAAAATATACTAGGAAGGTCTCATTAAGTCTATTATAAGACAATACTGATGTGGCTCTGCTTCTTGTCAGGCTTGGCATAAGAAATGACATAAACAGTCAAATATAACACTGATCCTAACCTGACATTTCATTATAGCTCTACACATTCATTAATATTTGATGCATAAAAGCCAAATAGTTGCACCAATTCTTACACAGCCAGTGTAGTAAACAAGTATGACTACAATTGCAGCATTGTGACATCACTGCGCATGCTTAAGAAACAGTGCCTCCCAATGCAGCCTTACAACTCTTCACACTGCAGTCAAAAAATAGGGGTTACCATGGGGTTATTTAATATAGATTTGATGATATATTTTCATTGAAATCCATAAACGTGCTATATTTTTGACATTTATCCTTTTCATGATATGGAAAGTAAAATATGGCATGATATAAAAAAAAAACAATAACTCCAGCTTAATTCTTTAAATTGTATTTAATTTATAAATATGAGCAAATTTACACTGAGATGTCTGTGCTCTCATTTTCATTTTCATATTTTGGAGAAAGATTGATTTATTTACATTCTTCACAGGCTTTTTTTTTTTTTTTATCATTTAAAAACTTGCAAGGTAGGAACAGTAAAACAAGAAAAGCCTGGTGGATTTGGTTAGATTACATTATTTCAGCAGCAGACTCATTATTTTTCTACCTAACACGAACCTTTAACACCTTATCAACTAAACAGTGTTTTCTGTACTGCCTTTTGCTCCAAGAATGCATATCAGGCACTGAGTCAAAATGTCTTCAATGGCTCCAAGTGTTATCTCAGATCACCAACGTCCCTCATGCTGACGGACTCTTTTCTGTGTGTGTTCAGGAGTTTCCTGCATCTGGGCGCGGGGCTGAGCGTGGGCCTCAGCGGGCTGGCAGCAGGCTTCGCAATCGGCATCGTGGGCGACGCGGGCGTGAGGGGAACAGCTCAGCAGCCGAGGCTCTTCGTGGGCATGATCCTCATCTTGATTTTCGCAGAGGTCTTGGGTCTCTACGGTCTCATCGTCGCCCTGATCCTCTCCACGAAATAAACAACCCAAACATCTCCACTACAAAGATCTGTCCTTTATGTTGCTGCTGGAGAATAAGTGTAAAACGGGGAAAAAATTGTAAAAAAGTCTGCCGCTCGAGATGAAAGAAGTGAAGGCGGGGAAAAAATGAATTAAAATGGCTCCATAAATATGGTCTTATCTCAACAATGTGTACAGTTGTCCCAATTTGATAGTCAACTTGTAAATGCGCAATGTAGTGATTCGTCTGTCGTGTGAGTGTGTGTGTGTTTCAAAATTGTATGATGAAGATTCCTTTTTTCCCTCCACTTATTTCAGGCCTTGAGGCAAGCCGAGGCAGCTTGTCTGGTCTTAGAGAGCTGACCACAGGCCGCACAGCTTCTCCTCCTCCCCACACACCTGGGAGTTGACACAATTTCTGCATTAATCTTGAGGATCTATTTGTAAAGAGAAATGTATATGGACTTACGATTTTTTTTTTTCAACTGATTTTATTTATAAGAAATTGTTCATTGAACTGTTTAATGCAGCAAAAGTCTTTAATTCCCCAGGATATATTATACATATATACAGACATATATATATATATATCTACATAGATTTAATGCACTGTGGGTTAATTGTGATAAGTGGTTGGAATTCCTTCTGGATGTAACTCATGGTTTAATAATTAAGATTGCCTTTAGTATGTTGCTGGTGAAGTTGGAGTTTTCTGTGTAGCTGTATTCTAATCATTACGCAAACATTCTCAAACGTCAGTGTTTTTCCTGTAGTACTGCTGTTTGCATTAAAGGTGTGTGTGCCCCGTGATGGGTCTCACAATGTGTAATTTCCAAATTTCATCTCCATCTTATTCACCCCCCCCCTCCCTCCTCATCTGTGGCTGTAACTCCATCTCTTCCACATTCCAGCCATTAAGATCCTGCATGGGTTTCAGTGTTTTGTTGCTGTTGGATATGAAGCGGAAGAGCAGGCTAGTTTCAGAAGATTTAATCCAGATCAAAAAGAAAAGAAACTACTTCCTGTTTAAAAAAAAAAAAATCAAGTTTAAATGACACAAAGACTTGGTGTTTGTAGCATGCGGCAGGAACCCAGTGAGATTAGTGTTAAGTTTGGCCTAGTTTCACTCAAGGACCGGTCCAATTTGATCTGGGGTTTGTTTTCTGAAAGTGGAGCTGCTGCTGACGCATTAACTAAAGAGCCAATCTACAATCCTGTATTACCACTGATATTGAAGTTATCCTGATGTGTCGACGTGTGTCACAATCGAATTAAAGAAGATTCCAACTTAGATGTGACTGGCTTCAAACGCATAATGGATGTATATTCTACAGTGACACTTACACAGGAAGCATGACATGACATGCACTTTTAGTAGCATCATTATGTTCATGTCTTCCTGTTACACTTGTAAATGTGGTTAACACATCAACAGATGTGACTTAACACTGACATAAGTTCACACAAAGCCTGCTCTGTACATTTGGCGGATACTGACATTAGGTATAAAAGGTTTAAGAAAAGAGTTAAAAAGCAGATAATTAGTAAATAGTTTAATGTTAAACTGTACAGGACAAAAATGCAACATGGAAATCATCCGGACAATCACTAACATTTGTATTACAATGTACATTTTACAGAGCCTCTGTTCAAACGTAAACCATTTTGAGCAAATGTAATCTTGGTTCAAGATGTTTGGAGGCTGCTGAGCAGAGTCTGAGCGATGCTGCTGATGGCACTGAAGGTGGCACTGTCGGGAAACGACTGCATGAAGTCTTTGCCCTCCTCTAGGCTGGTGCTGAGCAGAGGATCCAAGGGCACAGAGCCTGAAATTGACAAAACATGATGTTGATTAACCACACAACGTTATGCCTTAAAGTACCACTCCCAAGGGATTCAGTAATTCATGATAAATAGTGAGAGTCAAGTGGATGTTAAGGGATATTCACTAATCAAATACTTCCCTGTGTAAAGCAGCACAGACACAGCTGGCTTGCCACAGGGTGATCTGAATTAGCTGCATCATTACTCAAGAGATTGATCTGCATACAAGGCTGATAATCCCTTAGGGCAACCATTAAATGATCTATTAATTTGACCCAGACCTATTGATGAGTATGCATCAAGCCCTCACTGAGGTATTTCTAAACCTGCTGTGAAAATCTGAAATCCCGATCGACCATTTTAGCAGCATGGCAGTGATGTAAAATGCTTTCGAAATCATGAATGGAGGGTGAGGGGGATGTCACAGTGTGGTGTGACACCCTGTGGCTGGAAGCTAGCATTACATTTGATTCAACCCCACTGGACTCACCGAGGAATATTGACCCGGTCAGTTTGGCTAACTCTTCACCTCCACCTTTTGAGAATATGTTGCTGCACTCCTGAAAAGAGAGAATATTTGTTAAAAGTATTTTTTGGGAGATCTAAATTGAGTACGTTTTTAAAACAGGTAATACAGTAATTTATTGTAGAGGTTTTTTCTGTCCTTCATTGTCTGACTTTGATGCACATTACTGTAACTACAACTTCATTAGGAATTATTGATATTTCATTTCTGAACTGTACAAAGGTTTACTTACTGAGCAGTGTGGACAAACAAACCCGCTCATGTTCTCGATGATGCCCAGGATCCGTACCCCTGTTTTCTTACAGAAGGTGATCTCTCTCCTCACATCTCCTGTAGAAACTGCCTGTAACCAACACATAACAGGAAGAACAATCATCACTGGATATCATAGGTTTAGGGTCTTGTTTATAGTTCAATAAATAGCAGCTCAACTGGCTCACATAGACAAGTGAGCCACAGTGCCCTTCACGCTACTCTTTAAATTTACTTTTAAACAGACATGTAAAACCATATAATTGTATGTTGTTGCAAAGTTACATTTGTCAGTGAATTCGCCAGTTTTAGTTGGTTTTCTAACTCCTATTATGGACTGTAAGATCTCTGCAGCCTAGTGTATACCTGAGGTGTGGTGACCAAAACAGCTCCATCCAATCTGTGTTTTTTAAGGTTGTCCAACACCGCCAAATGCTCGTCAGACGTGCCTGGCGGGGTGTCGATGAGCAGCACATCCAGCTCTCCCCACGCTACATCCGACACAAACTGGCCAATCAAAGCTGTGAGACGGGACATTCAGAGAAGGAGAGGATATTGGTTGAGGAAGGTGTTAGAACCGTGTTTAAACCATGCCCCACACGTTTTTTCTTGAGACACAGAAGAATAGGAGAATAGTTTACCTGTTTTCTTGGGCCCCCTCCACACCACTGCTTCGTCTGGGTCCTCCAGCAGGAAGCCGATGGACATGAGGGCGAGGCTCTTGTCTGCATCAGTGTAGACCGGCACCCATCCTGAGTCACACTGGTGCACGTCAGTCCGTCCCACATTCAGCATGCGGGGGATACTGGGGCCACAGAGGTCAATATCCAGAATGCCAACCTGATGAACACAGAGTAATATTAGTAAGTCCATTTACTTATGCTTACTTTTCCCTAAAACTATGTATTGCGTACAGGTATAAACTGATTATTACTGGTAGTCACATTGCAATTAAATAATGGGGAGCAACATACTGACTGTTTATTATGTGTTCTTGCATGCATTACAACCACGTGTACAGTGTTAAATGACACTCTGCTGAACATACCCTCAGCAGGTCTTTGAACTCACCTTGTTGCCAGCATGCCTGAGAGCCAGGGCTAACTCTGTGGTGATGGTGCTCTTTCCCACTCCTCCTTTCCCCGACAGCACCAACACAACATGCCGGACTTGGGACATGCCCCCGTCTCACATGAAAAGGAAAATGAGGTTTATTACGTCATGAACGCAGCAGATACATGTAAAGTTAGTACTAAAGTTATGTCGCAGTTATGAAAGGGAGCACCTGAGTTCAGAAGTTCAACGTAACTAGGTGAGAGTTCGATATACATAACATTAGAAACTATATCATAACTTTTTGTATCAAGTTTAGCTTCTCCGAGGATATAGAAGTATTTCGGTAAGCTCCTATTTAGCAGCTGAAAGAGCTGAATCTTTCAAACGTAAGCCTATTTCTAATTAGCTCCCGCTAGCCGGTTAGCTAAGCTATAAATGCGTAACTAATATACAACAGTCGGCAGTTTCTAACAGCTGCCATCAATAAAGAACAATGATACGACCTAAATATAGGAATGTAACCTTCTGATGAACTTTGTTCACGGGTAACTTTGACTTACCATTATTTTGTTCCATGTTTTGGATTTGATGCATGTACCGAATTCAACTACTTCCGTATAACCCCGTGCCACCTAGCCAATCACACAGCCCCTGTTACAGATAAGTCCCGCCCCTTTTCCACCACCACCAATGGGCTGTTGGTGCGCAGCATGGAGCATTTACTCACACTGCAAGAGCTCTCAATTTATGGAATAATGAGTTTTAGTGTTTCTGTCAGCAGAATGTTTAGATGTCGTGATAAAGTGAGAACGATTTGCACTGGATGCGAATATACAGTTTATTGTTAGATAAGAACATGTAAATAAACTCCTCCCTCTATGAGTCTTATCCAATAAGTACACGATGAGGGCGTGGAGAAGTAATGTTTACTTCTGGCTTGCTGCGAAGTGGGACAGAGTGTAAACTGCACCTGTCACACTGTAGCATACTGAGAAACACACTGGCATTCACATGAGCCACTGCAAGACGGTGAATAGGACGACTACTGTAAGGTAAGAATGCTAAAATGTATTCAGGCTGTATTGTGGTTTACTTAGTTTAGTATCTGAGTTCAGATGAATATGCATAACAGCAAAACATCAGATGTAGTGGTACAGAATACAACAACAGTTTGTGCTTTGATTTAAACATCCAGCAGATGCTATTATCTTGACTTGCAGTGAGAATCTCAATCTGAGATACTCTTGGTGCACTGATTTGGAGTGGATTGCTGTATTTGAACAGGAAGTATTGGCAGGAGATGGACAGTGGTGTGGTTTTCAGTCATTTTAATATCTGAAACATGCAAACTTGTCCCTGTCCTCAGTCAAACACTTGCCCTGAAAGCTACTGTGGGTTGTCTTCTCTGGAATGTCATTGCATGTGCATAAGTAGGGTAAAGCCCAATTAAAGTGAGACTAGCTCCAGACTAACTAATCTAAATTAATGGCAGTTATCTCCTGCACCTGCTTCCAAAGCAGTCACCAGCTGCTGTGTTCATTGGTGGCATGAACCGCAACATGCTATCAGGTTTGGTTACTGCGTTTAGTTAAAAAAAAAACACTCTTGGTGAAGTTCAACTAAATGTTATCATGATATAGAAAAAAATACTTTGTAATACAATAAAAAATGAGCACCTATAAAAGAGGATACATTAAAATGTGGGTAATGTAAACAAGGATACTACTCAGAAAAACCAAAGCACTGCAATTAAGGCAATTACATTTATGATTACTGGGTATATTTTTTTTAACAAACATATCAGTCATTGTTGTTTGGGGTTCAATAAATCTGGAAACATGAACCGGTAAAGTTATACGTTATCACTCAAAAATTATGCATGTGCCATTCCTATCTTCATGAATACACACTGGAGAGAGGCAGAATAATGTTTTTGTCATTGGAATTGAATCAGTTTTCGATGTTAGTTCTGTTGCACGCTGGATCAAACTTTGGGTTAAATTCACCCAAAGTTTCCTCAAAAGTGGAGGTTATGCTACATTTAATTTGTCTTCTTCTATCCGTGAATATAAGTCAGTTCCAAATGTAATGCTATTAGCTTTGCATCTGCACTTCTCTAATATGGTTAATTGAAGTGCTGCATCATTTTGTAAAAGTCAATACTACTGTAGCATCCGTGAAAACACAAATATATTACAATATGTGATTTATGACTGGTACATATTGTAGTCCCAAGGTTCAAGTGACCTTTCTGCAGAGAAAGGTAGCTGCGTGCTGCCACAGTGGCAAAACAGAGGGCTGGGTTTAAAGGTTAAACAAGTGCGTGGAAACACTTCCTGCGGCCAACTGCGGCATATGGGCTAGATAGAAATAGGTGAGCTGTAGCGCACCAGTCAGTAGGGGACCAGACCTGTTTCCTTTTCTACATATTATGCAGGTTTACACCGACTGTAAGGAGAGTAAAGGTTAGTTAACAAACTGCTGAACTGAGGGAAGCTGAGAGAGGATGTTTGATCTTTCAAATGTATGTGTCCCACTAGTTTATGAAACAATGAAAGAAAGATTATTGAATTATAAGAGAAAAACACATTCCACCAATTTATGAGTAATACCACAGCAGCTTAAAAATGTAAAATAATTGAACTAATGTTTTCATCTCTTTGGTCCCTTATATTGCGGTCAAACTCATATTCAAAGATGAATTATCTAATATAATAGATGACTATCAAAATGAATCATCAAATATTTGAATAATTGATCAAAGGGTTTGACAGATATTTTTTTAAAGAAAAGCAAAAATGTTCTGATTCCTGCTTTTTAACGTGAATTTATTCTGGTTTCTTTAAGACAGTCAACTTAATATGTATGAGTTGTGGACAAATCAAGACATCTGAGGATGTCGTCTTACGCTTTGAGAAACACTGATTAACACATCTTTACCATATTCTGAATTTTTATATACCAAAAAACGTAGTGTTTAATAGAGGAAATAATTAACACACTAGTCAACAACAACAATTATTCTTGGTTGTAGATTTCATCAATAAGCTGTTATTCCACGAATGCGCTATTCAGTCCGAAATAGGGAGTCATGTCTGTCTTTGTTCTTCAAACATACTGTACATACTGTACATGTGTCAAGACAATATTTGAACTCAAAAAACAAATACACCCCTGTTTGCTATCCTGGCTCCAAAATGGTGGAACGAGCTCCCAATTGATATCAGGACATCAGAGAGTCTGCATTCATGGTTGAATGCACTTATTGTAAGTTGCTTTGGATACAAGTGTCAGCTAAAAGAAGTGTAATGTATTTGGAAATTAACCGAGGAACCAGGAGTTCAGCACGGTCCATAGCATACTGTACACATGGCAGCTGATTGAGGAGTTGTTAGATCCACAGAGCTGCCATGCTGAGAAGAGGCAGGAGCGGACGGGCTCGCCATTCAGCCTGGAGTGAAACACGGAAAGAAACAGATGCCATGGCAGTGATCCAGACGTCAGACAGAGGGGGGTTGGAGGTGACGACACAGGTGAGACATTAGGGAATATAGAGTGTAACAAAAAGAAATTGGATCAAAGTGTGGGCTGAAAAGATTGCATTTTTAAAGGTGTTGGAGATCAAATCTATGTATATTACTGAATAGAGAGAGACACTTTCCAGGGGATATTAAATGTATAGCTTGGTGTAACTTTATGACAGATACTATTTCAGCCTGAGGGCTAGTAGTTTTCCACTGGGGACTGTCCCCTCTCTGAAAGGGCTGTGTGTAAGTCAGGTCTTCAAAGGCAAGGAAAGCAGGTTTAGTATTTTTGGAAGGGGGTCTCATTTTACTTACAGGCACACATGACTTGTGTAACCAATAGGAACAGCTTTTAGGGAAAATACTTTTCAGTCTTTCAAACATGCTTCTCATTTCGCTCTTCATAGAGATCTAATTCCTTCTCCCGCTACCAAGCCCTGGACCATGGCCATGTGTTCAGACTTACAAGATGCTGTTTGTCTCAATCAGATCAGCAACATGGAGCCTGAAGTGGATTACCTGGAGAGTTCTCAGGCCATGTCTGAGGTGGTGGCCTTGCCTGGTACAGAACCGGTGATCGGGGAGTCTTTCTGCCAGTGTGACCGACAGGAAGAGCTCAGCCTGGGCCTCAGCGTCAGTGGTGACTGCCTCTGTGGGGAGGAGGATCAGGGTGAGCAAATCACAGTGCTAAACTAATGAACAAAGCAGAGTATACTGTTTATTAGAGTAGTGGAATAAACTACTAAATAAATAGAAAAATTGACTATAAAATAGAATACAATTTTAAAACAAAATAGGTATTAAATAAAAGCACAATGAAATAGAAAACATTTTTTAAACTTTTAAAAAGTATTGAATAAAACAACAATGAAATAGAATACAATTTTACAACTTAAATGAAATAAGTGAATACATTATGTAAGAAATGTCTACAAATAATTTGTATTAAAGGCTTGGCTGAATACAATAGTTAGATTTTAAGTTTTCAAGTAAAAAGTTCAAATCTTAATCATCCAGCTAATATATATATATATATATACGTTTTTGTTCCCAGGTTTTGACTGGGAGTGGGACGAGCGCTTCAAATCATCCGGAGCCTTCCTCAGCTGTGACAGCAGGAAGGTGAGCTTTCACACAGACTACAGCTGCGGCACAGCGGCTATCCGTGGCACCAAGGAACTCGCAGAGGGACAACACTTCTGGGAAGTGAAGATGACCTCTCCCGTCTATGGAACTGATATGGTGGGTAGCAAACATTTGACTAATACTGGAAGTCATATGATAAGTGGCCTGGAGATGCTCTCTTCAGATCTTCTAGTGAAGAGATAGAACTAGTCAACCTGTTTGATTCTGTTTTGATCATTTTGTCTGTGTAGATGGTGGGCATTGGGACTTCAGAGGTGAACCTGGAGAAGTTCAAATTCAGCTTTGGCAGCCTCCTGGGAAATGATGAAGATAGCTGGGGGCTCTCCTACACAGGTGAGAGGGTTAATACAGGAAAGCTCTGTGCTTAAATACAATGTTGAGGTGCTTTTACTTCAGTATTTCCAAGTGTTCCAGATTGGACCCTTGTTGTTACATACGAGTTGTGAAATTTGAGTAGTGAGCATTTCCACCAAAGAGACATTCCCTCTTTGAACTTCCCCTAGGATTTAAGTCAATGCTTTTAAAATAATTGTATTATAAGCAATTCTGAGAACTTGTTACACCACAGAGAATACAAATTAAATACTATTTATTGTCACAATTGTTTGAAGGTTTCCTCCAGCACAAAGGGGACAAAGTGAGGTTTTCCTCTCGGTTTGGCCAGGGCTCCATCATAGGAGTGCACCTCGACACCTGGCATGGCACCCTGACTTTCTACAAGAACCGGCACTGCATAGGTGAGAGTTTCTCTCTAATTCAAGCAGTGAGCGCCATAATACCCAGGAACATTTCAATGTAGCTATGACTGCCTTGTTTTTCACCCTGAAATGTTCTTCTTCTCTTTTACAGGTGTTGCTTCCACAAGGCTGCAGAACAAGAAGTTCTACCCCATGGTTTGCTCCACGGCAGCTAAAAGCAGTATGAAGGTGATCCGTGCCTGCTACACCCCCACCTCCCTGCAGTACCTTTGCTGCACCCGGCTCCGCCAAATATTGCCCGGCTGCCCGGACGTCCTCGGTGCCGTGGATCTGCCCCCCGGCCTCCGCTCCCAGCTCCACCTGCAGCTCGGCTGGGTCTTCACGCTCAGCAGCAGCCCCGAAGCCTCGGAGCAGACCGAGGACTTGTTTGATGATTTCCAAGAAGAAATGAGTCTGCCTTCCAGCCCCATCCCGAGCCCAGTCTCCACCCTGAGTGCCTGCCCCTCCCCCAGCCCCTGCACCAGCCCCTTCCTCGACACCTACCAGTGCTCCTGTCCACCTCAAACTCACCCGTGCACTTGCCACTGCCCTCCCACTCCTCCCAGCAGCGAATACGACAGCTGCTGCTCTGAACCTGAGGATTACCAAAGCAAAAGATGCCGCTGGACATGACCCGTTAGCCAAAACGTGTTTGTAAGTGTTTGGCGAACAGCTATTCTACGATTGCCATCGACATCTCCTGTTGGAAATTATAAGTGCAACCTCATCTTTGAGCCAATATTTCTACTTTTTGAGGGGATTTTTACTTCTCTTTATTAAGAGTATGTGACATTCAACACCAATTCAGCTACTGAATCAACAACTTTGTCAATGTGAATGTGAGAAGTGGAGATTTGATAGTGACATATGGGTCATTCAATTGCATTTTAGCCAATGTTTTAATAATAATACCTGGATTAATAATAAGTATTAAACTTGACTAATAATAATAATACACATTTATAATAATAATAATCTTAAATTACTTTATGGAAGGCCCAATGTTTTACCATCTGACTAGGAATAATGTGAAAGTGTACACTTGTTATTCTCTGGGGAATACTCCGGGGAAACGGCTTTTTGATACTGTGGAAATGACTTTTTGTAAATGTGTTTTGTATCAGCATTTTGATTGAATATCAAGTGGATGTGTTTTTGCTTTACAAGAGAATTTGCTTTTCTATTTACTGTTTGTTTATTAACTTTCTTACTCAAGAAATTAAAACAAATGAAGTTTGGTTGCCACAATTTTTTATAAGCCATTTCACACAAACAAAACATATCATGTAGTATAATGTCCCTTTGACATTACATCTTGCATGTAAAAAGAATAATGTTTACACATGATTTTCTTCCATATTTTACGAAACATAATACTGCTTAAATCTGTTGAAGTATAAATAATAAGGTGCACATGATATCTAAGGCATATTTTTAGCTTGTAAACATCAACATGAACACATTAGCAGCCAAGTGGTGACAACACGAAATCAGAGCCGGATTTAATCCTCGCTGACGTTTTCAAGTAGATCAGTCCAGGACCAGCTGGGGGTTCTGGGCTGTGAGGCAGCGGTAAACTCTGGCCGATATCTCTGGGCCGATACGTCTCTCTTTACCTCCGCTCTTCACCAAGAGACCAGCCAGCAGACTCTTTCTGTCCTCCTCTGAATCCAAGCTCTGGTACGCCTAAAAAACAACATAGAGAATGTACATGTTATTTGTAATTTCCTGAACTCATTTTTAGTATAAAATATATACGCAATTTGTGGAGTATAATCTAAGTCTCATTTATCCAGTCATCCTCTCAGCTTTCCAAACACATTTTGCTAAAATCCTTGCTATTTAAAACACTTGGGTCACACAGCGTAAGACTGTACGTTTTAAATGCTATGTGTTTGGAACAAAGTGTGCAAACAACTGAGTCTTGGATTAGGCTGTACAAGTTTTGTGAGAGTTTGCAAACGGAGGTTTTGATATAGTTTTGCTGTCGTTAACAGCAGACCGTATTTACTTCAAATCATCAAGATTTTTCTCAGTTTTTGAATTCGTTGTTCACCATGCAAGAAACAGCATCTTCAACAATTCTAAGTAACACAAGGTGATAATTACAATTACGAATAATGGTTTTGTGGATGAAGAATTGGTTTAAAGTCTATGATCTTATTGCATTCTTTAACTTAAATCTGTTCAAAACCTACCACTGAATGCTAAAAGTATATTGTCAAAGCAATAGAACGTGCTGGCAGTGTCCTCTATGCACTGAGCTCTACAGCACCACCCTGAGGCAGCTGTACCTGCAGCAGCAGCTGTGGAGACGGGTAGGCAGCGATCACAGTGGAGGCCACGGTGGGGCTGACTCTGTTCAGCTGCTGGACCTGCCTGCTCCACACCTGGATCAGCCCCGAGCCGTCCCTCTCCACCCGGACCCCGCTGGCCCAGGAACCGTCCACACAGAAGGGCAGCTCCGCTCGCTCTGTCAGCAGTCTGGAAAGACATGGAAAGACATCTTAACAGGGGAATGTTCCTTCTCTTTTATTATGGAAATGACTCGAGTGGCTGCCTACTTGAAAGGGCGTTTTGATAAGGCCTTAGTGACGGCACACACATGGTTGGTGACTTCCTGCCAGCCATCAAGGATGACCAGAGAGATATTCTTGCAGAGTTGCAGGTACACGAGAACCTGGAGAAAAATAACTGCAGTATTAAGTGTGCAGTGTGCAAATCAGTTATATGTACATTTTCGCTGATTTTTACCTTTTAAAATATACAACTAGGTTGCAAAAACAACATGCAAGATTGACTTATCAGATTTAAAGTAAATTGACCTCCTCCACGTCCACGTTCTCCATCCCCAGTTTGGATTGTAGAGTCTCATCCAGTAAAGGGACAGCATCAGCCCTATTGGTAAGCAAACCAACAATTAAAGTCACAATGTGGGCATGAAAGCCAACACAGAATATGTGTGTTATCTCAGCAGAGAGTAATGCAATTAGCATATAAGAAAGTCAATGATTGTGTCTGTCTATAAGAGGTCATATTGACGTACACTTACCTGTAATCCTGCTGAGGGTCTGTCACTAAGAGGGTGACCACCTTTTTGGCGTCCCTGTTGAGACACTCCAAAATTGGAGAGAGGAAAGACCCCGCCCCTGTCTGCTCCTCGTTACTGTCAAGCATCTGCAGTGACAACAAAATAATATAGAGGAGGGTCAGCATGGATGTTGCCATCAAAGTTAAATATTTCAACTTCAAAGGTTGCTCACTTTCTTCACAGAGACCACCGTGTCCATGAAGTCCGTCAGACCCAGCACCAGAACCACTTGCTCCTCCTCCAGTAAGCTGTCTTCTCCCTGCTATAGACAGAGCAGTAATGATCACACTGCAGAAAGCAGAGATTGTAAGAATATTTAAGTACAGAGAGAGAGGGGTAACCTGAGGTAAATCTCTGGTCCAGGTGATGCTGTGTGGGAGCTGCTGGCTCTCAATGCTGAACCTCCAATCAAAGGTAGCCAGGGTGTCCAGCAAGATGTCTGAGCCACCGTCTTGCAGAAGAGCTGGAATACAGCACACACAAGGTTATAGGTATATCAGCATTTTAGCCTGTTCTCTTTGTGAAAATAACAACATGGTCCAATTTAATGCTTGTAGGTTGTAAATACATATTATTATTATTATATTAATTAGCCAGTACTAGATTACTAAGAGTACCCACAGATCATCTTAAAGTAGATGATAAAGAGCTAAACTGACAACAACAAAATGCACATTATTTGATAATGGAACTGATTAAAAGAAAACAAATAAAGAAATAACACTAAATGAAGCCTAAATAAAGCACATTTTTCCTTAATACATTTATTTTTTATTAAAGTATATTATTAGTTATTAGTTATTATTAGTATTATTATTAGTATATATTTATTGAAACAAACAAACATTTCATCATAATAAAATACCTTTATATTGCAATATGTATGTGGTATTTGGACTGACTTTTAGCAAAAAAGTTTAGTAATTATTTTAATCATAATATAATTATTTGTTTATATATAAGTATTGCTATAGGCCTATATGTATTTTGAAGCATCAATTGTAAAAAAGTTATCAAACTGTCTTCACTGTTGATCAGCAGTCCCAATATAATCGACGAAAAAATTAATTCCCACAGCACCTGAAGGCAGCACGGTGTACCTGGATCTATGCGGACAGTCAGACTCTTGAGGCAGTTTTCGGGCCGGAGACTCTTCAGGTTCTCGGCCGCCTCTCTCCTCCTCTGCTGCTCCTGCTTCCTCTCCTCCTTCACCCGAGTCTTGGCTGTCCTCACCCTCTCCCTCTCCTCCCTCCTCTCCCTGGCTGCCTCTCTGTCCGCCTCCACCTCCTCTTTGTTGCGGCGTTTTCTTGCAGGACTCGGGGTTGCATGTTGTCGTGGAGGAGACAAAGCTGAAGTCTGACGGGACTCAGTTGTTATGGGTGACGATTGGAGGGTGTTGCACTTGTTGTCCGGAGCCTTATCTTCTTCGCTCACTGTTATTGTTTGACTTCTCTCATCGAGGTTTGAATCAGGTTTTTTCTCAGCGTCGCTGTCCTCGGAGTCAGATACTTCCCATGTTTTAGCTCTGCGCAACACAGACATTTCGCATGTTTAAAACATAATCAAAAATCTCCTTGAACCCTTTATATATACAGTCTATGCCTTGAACGCATTATTTAACCCCTTTCAGCGAGTATCAACTCCGACGGTATGCGCTGAGGGACAAAAGAGAGAAAACGCGCTTCCTATATTCGAGTTGTTATGAATAAATTCTAGGGGAAAGTATTTTTGTTTGATTGGATTAAATATTCAGGACCCAAAGATAAAACACTGAGTGAATGATCGGGATGACAGTATCATTAAAGTACATGTGTTGTAGCACAGTTGGCTATTATTTGGCTAAAATATTTATGTAATATATATAACCTGAATATATAATGGATGCAGTTGTTGTTTTATAATATATATATATATACATATATCACAAGCAAATTCAGACTACAGTAGTAGCCAATAGTAGTTCATTTGATGCTTGAGGTTTATCATTTGTATTCCATTAAGGTTTATGATTTGAACAATTGGACATTTTAATTAGGGAGGTCGAAAGAGGGATTTTGTTTTACAAAGAAAAATACTGAATTGATGTTATTTGTGCATCCAAAATAATTTGATAAAGTACATAGAAATCAGAAATTGTGTTCAAGAAAGTGAAACATTACAATCAGGAAAAAAAGGTTTTGGACAATTCACTCAATATCGAATTAAAAGTGGGAGAGCTGTGCAGTCTGACAATAAGTAATGTTGGTGGGCAAAAACGTGCACCATTTACAAAGGGATATGCAAAGGTTCACAGTACTTTAGGAGGGGGCATTGTATGTTAAGAGGGGGCTGGCTCTGATTGGGAAACACCCTGATGACATGTGGAGACTTATCTCATCCTGTGCAAGAATGACATATTCCCTTCAGAGGAGGTTGAGCAGAGACCTGGAAGTAACTGGAGAAATTGTTTTTACTCTTTGAACATTACAAAACCTGGAAAACTGGACTACAAATAAGAAAACTGACCTAATATCTGCAGAGTTGTGGACTATATTTTGGACTTTAGGATAACTAACAGTAACGTTAGAGGGCGCCATTACAGCGTCTAGTCTGCTGAATTCAACGAAGAAGAGTTTTAAAGCTTGCTAACCAGCTGCTCATGTAAACAACACTGAAGAATGTGATTTGGAAGTTTTATTTTATAACCATTTCCCTTTTTGCTCACCATGGCGCAGCTGGCGGAGAAAGGTACGTCTGTCTATAGTTTTACTTTGCAAAAAATAGCCACATTCAGCATAACCCAGTGACCAGACTTCTGTCGTAACCCTCCCTAAAGAAAATCTGGGCCACTGGAACAACAACTCAGCACTTTCTGCTAAAACTCATGTGATTAAACTGGAAGTTGCCAAAACCGTGAGGTCAGCAAAAACGTTTTGCTTCCTCATGGGCATACTACAGACAATTTGAAGCTAATTCAAGCTAATGCTGAAGTTGTTTTACACAGTTGGTTTTCTCAGTGAAGTAAACACAAAATCCCCATTGGGCTGAGTTAAAGGAAATGTACAATACCAGATTTTTCCTAAAGCCCCCTTCCACTAAATGCACTTCTTATTGTTGCTTCACTTGAATGTGTGTCCTTCACTATACATAATTAATAGATTCTTAAGCTACCTGGGGGATTCCCCTTTTTTTGTGGGAAATCCTTGAACTAGTTATTATTCGAAGCAGAATACTTTTTAAATATGTCTGGAGGGTAGCTTTAATAATTTTCAAAAGCACTGTTTTCAAAAAACATAATTAATAAGAGATGTATTGAAGCTTGGTTGGAATATATATTTTGTATATTAATTTCAGGTGAGATTAAAAAAAGAAGAAGTAAACTAGGATGTTGCATTTGCGTTCATTGCAAGTGAAGTTTGACTCTTAAGTTAAAATAATAAATAATACATTATTCTTGTTATTTCTTTACAGCGTATTTCCGCTTTTTGGTGCTGTTCTTCAACTGTCTGCTGACATTTGGCTCCTACTTCTGCTTCGACATCCCCAGTGTTTTGCAGGATCAGTTCCAGGGGGTAAGCAATAGGTCTAAAATATATAATCAGTATTGAAGGATGAGTTCCCCAAATTAACTCAACAGGATCATTGTAGTGCTAATGAGTAATGACGAAGTCTGTCCTTTGTTTGTGGCTAGTATGATTATAACTAAATCACTGGCTTCCACTCATCTGACAGAACCTGACATGTTCCAATGTGACGGTGATCAACGGCACAGTGGACTGTGTGGAGGGACTGGGGATGAACCCTCAGCAGTACAATCTTCTTTACGCCATCTACGCTTGGACGTAAGTTCACACGTGTGGAAAAAAATGTGGAACACTAATCCATCATCATGTGAAATTTAGAGTTAATTTAAATAATTACTTATGGGTTGAAGTCACATTAGAACTAAAGTCAGTCAAAATTGGACGTGCACGGATCAGAATCTAATCAATACACCATTTTCCAAGTTATTTTATTTATTTTATCTTATGTACCCCATTTAATTTAATAATTAATCTTAAATTACTAATAACTTTAAAGATGGCAACAATTTACAATGTGGATAAGGTGAATACTTATCCAAAGTGTGTGTGTTGTGTGTGTGTGTGTGTGTGTGTGTGTGTGTGTGTGTGTGTGTGTGTGTGTGTGTGTGTGTGTGTGTGTGTGTGTGTGTGTGTGTGTGTGTGTGTGTGTGTGTGTGTGTGTGTGTGTGTGTGTGTGTGTGTGTGTGTGTGTGTGTGTGTGTGTGTGTGTGTGTGTGTGTGTGTGTGTGTGTGTGTGTGTGTGTGTGTGTGTGTGTGTGTGTGTGTGTGTGTGTGTGTGTGTGTGTGTGTGTGTGTGTGTGTGTGTGTGTGTGTGTGTGTGTGTGTGGCCCAAGGTTAAAACATTTGGGACAGCAGTGAGAATGTTATGAGAAACAATTTGTTGCTTAGACTGACCTCGAAGGAAGCTCGACTGGAGAATTAAAAAATAAATCAAGACAACTGTACATTAATTAAATACATTTGACATTTAGCTTGAGCTGGGTTCAATACTTTCTTTATGGTATTTAAATTGGGCTCAAGTAGAACCCCTACATGGATGTGGCTTGCAACACAAAGTGATACCGATCTCTGTCTGTTATGATTTGAAAGTCTCATGATTTAAAGTGTAGGCCTGTGAAGGAGAGGCCCTTGGAAAACAACCTCTATTTTTTTTAACTGTAATTACTTATTTTAAAGAGATTGCAACATTATACTTTTTAAAGAATTGCTCAATTCATTTAACACTTTTATTATGCACACAATAAAAACTTCAACAAATATATCGATCCTGGCTTAACAAGGGATCCAAACTATTTTGTTCATAAGCTTAGTTTCAGAAAACTTGTCAGTAGTTTAACAACTATTAGAATTTGTGTAATGTCTATGTAGACCAATTTGGTTGATAAGAGAAATAATTTGAAGCAGTTTAATAAAGAATGTTAAACTATATTTAAAACTGTAATTGAACTTCAACTTATATTAATTATCTGAATCCAGTGGCCAGTTGGAATAGATAATCAACAAAGTTTCCATTTTGCAGCAACAGGGCAAAAGGTTTCTACAATAATTCGTATTATGTCTGAGTCTAGTTCTCTCTTATCAGCTTTGTCTCGGAATGTGTTCAATACATTACGTTTTTTTATTATTACCATACAATACATAGATTTAAGAATAAATTAAACAAATAATACAACATTGACCTAAAAGAGCAGACAGATTTTGGAACCCTGACCTCCTCAGGTAGGTCTTATGACCAGCAGTGATGCCTCTGAGGGTCTCAGGGTGCAGGACGGGGCATAGGGTTTATAAAAGGTCACAAACATACCAGCAATACAATTTAAGAATGTATTCTTAAAACAACATAATCTTCTTTTCTTCTTACACCTACAGCGCACACCCTGAACAGTGTGCTTCTTGTTTACATTTTCCTCTGCACACTCAGATGCAGGACATAAAAATACTCTTTTGCTATTTATTTTCATTTTGCAGCACATTTTTACTACCAGAATTTTTCTTTACATCTTTATATTATTTATTTTTCTCAAGTCATTTACTTTTGGTGAGTTAACTAAAGTTTAGTTTATTTAACCCTGGCTATGGACTGATTCATTATTAGTTGTTACAAAACATACACCAGACGGCGGTTAGACAAACAAATATAGACCCCCGATACAAACAATCAGACAAACAAACATGAACTCGTAATAAACGCCAGTGTGCCAGCAAAGCTCATCCAGCTCAATTTAGTCCGAATTAAGAGGTTTCAGAGAGGGTAGGGAATTCAATTATTATATTTCCCTAACAACACGCACATTGACCCTACTGTATTACACTGCTGAGTGGCTTATCAGAAAACTACAATGGATTATTTTCTCTCCTATCAACAGGAATGCAGTCGTTGTGATCATGGCCGGCTTCATGATTGACAAACTAGGAAACCGCTGTAAGTCAACTGTAGGAGCCATTGTATGGGTGTTGTTGGTGTGTCAGTTTACTTACTATTTATATTTATACTGCAATATTATTGTGGACACTTGGTGGCGGGGGGTTAGCTGCACTGGGTGTATAAAAAGGGTCATAGGTGACAGGAAAGGACGAGGACACAGGAGGAAAGAGCATACCAATTCCACCAGCCCGGCAGATGCTCACCACAACCATTAAACTGTATAATTAAACCTTTGTATGTAAAACGCTAAATAAACATAATTATAAACTGCACCAAAGGACCGGAAATCCTTTTGTGTCTGCGTCTGGATCACTCTCCAGCCCTCCTGTGAAGTAATGGCAAAAGGATATAGGACATTGGAACATTAAAATTGCCATTACATCAACAAATATCTGCTAAATCTATAACTGATAATGATATCACTTTATGGTAACTCATGGTGAATTCATTCCCTTTTCGTCCTCTCTGCAGTTGGAGTATTTCTGTTCTCCTTCCTGTGTGTTTTGGGCTCTTCACTGTTTGCATTGGGTTCCCACTTCAAGGGAACCCCCTATCTGCTGCCACTGATGCTCACAGGCCGACTGCTGTTTGGATCAGGAAATGGATCTCTGACCAGTAAGGCCAATTTCCTAAAGTCACAATCATACTCTTTCTGGATTTCAACTCAGAGGACTGTTCCTATTAAACTGCTCTTGTTGTCTTCATCAGTTGTTCAGAACCGCATCACAGCGTTCTGGTTCAGAGGGAAGGAGCTGGCCCTGGCGTTCGGTCTGACGCTGGCTTTCTCTCGCCTCGGCTCAGTCCTGAACTTCTTCCTCACACAGAAGTTTGAGGAACAATATGGCATGCAGTGGACACTCTGGGGTGGTAGGTACTAATAAAACAAGTGGATAGAAACACCACGTTTATGACCCGAGTGGATAATAACACAGTGCTTAAGTAAGAGTATTTTTCTCATGCTTTCTAGGTACACTCCTGTGTGTGCTGGGCTTTGTTTCCGCCATCCTTGTCAGCGCCCTGGATAAGATAGGAATGAAGCAGCTGGGACTTGATGGCGCCATCCAAGAGGAGTCCCGCAAAGTGGTACCAAAAATATATTTTAACGAAAAAAACGTGCTTTCCACACCAAGTACACATTTTGAATGTTCATTAACTCCTAAGTAATGTGTGTTTCTGTGTATGTGTAGAGGATTCAGGATGTGAAGCTCCTGTCTCTAAGATATTGGCTGCTGGTTCTCACCATCATGTTCTTCTATAACGGCATCTTCCCGTTCATTGCAGATGCCAGGTAGTGATGTCCACACACACACACACACACACACACACACACACACACACACACACACACACACACACACACACACACACACACACACACACACACACACACACACACACACACACACACACACACACACACACACACACACACACACACACACATATATGTTTCTCAGATTTAAAATGGGTTTTGAATGCCAGTATGCTGTCAAGTAATTTAACATAAGGCTGTTTTTCTACCTGTCCAGTAAATTCATTCAGGATAAGTACGATGGCTACAGTCAGAAGGAGGCGGCTTATATCGCTGGCGCTGTTTATGACAGCTCACTGGTCCTCTCAGCCAGCGTGGGCATCCTCATAGTAAGTATCTGTAACCTTAGCCTGGTACAAGTCTGTCATAAAAAGCAACATAAAACAAGAGGCTCTTGTGTTTTTCTTGCAGGATTTTGTGGGTCTGCGGGGCATTTTTGCTCTGGCCTGTGCCATCTTCACGCTGCCTGTGTTCGGACTGCTGGCCTTCACCTTTGTCCCTCCTCTGGTCTCCACCATATGGCTCGGAGTCACCTACTCATTCGCTGCTGTGAGTTTACCTCAAAAGAAATTATTGAAAATGATAGTGGCGGCCAGTTTATGTTAGTAATTGATTGTCTTCTCAAAGCTTAATCTTCTCAAAGCAGAGATTTTTCTTGTGAAAAACATTTGTTGTTTCTCAGTATTTGTTTATTTTTTGAGCACACATGACCATATAAGATCTAAAGGAAAAAAAAAAGGAAATGTATCGGGAGCCACTGGTTTAAACAATGGACTTTCCTCAACTTAAGGAGAAAACAGAAAAGAACAAAACAGTAATAAGAAAGGACTAAGCTAACAACAAAACCTAGAAATAAATCCAACAAAAATTAAATGACAATCTGTGCTGTTTTCCAGGCCAGCATGTGGCCGTCGATCCCCCTCGTGGTGCCTCAGGCGACTCTGGGAACAGCCATGGGTCTGGCCACCTCCGTACAGATGGTCGGGATCGGTGTATCCAATCTGGTCGTTGGGCAGATTTTGGGCTCCAAGTCGAGGTAGGAATTACTTGAGACCAGGAACATATTGGTAGACCACTTCATTGTCCTTTCTGCATTTGAACTTAGCTGCTCTTTTCCTTTCCAGTGAAACTAAAATACCTCTGTGGCGCTGGCAGAGGATGATGATCTTCATGTTGGCCAACACCATCGGCTGCATCGTCACCTCAGTGGTGCTCAACGTTGTCGACCGCAGACAGGTCAGACACACAGCCTGTTCATCGATCTCTATTTGTACTGTGTGTGTATATTGTCAGCCATCTTCACCACAGGATACAATGTGCTCAGTAAATATTTGTTTACCTGCAGGGCGGGACCCTGAACAAGACAACCAAGAAGTCGCAGCATGCGGAGGGGGAGTCGGACAGAGAGCCCCTCACCCAGGGAGAGGAGGAGCAAGGAGAGGAGGAGGAAGAGGGAGGCGAGGCGGTTAGATCTCCTTCTATCAACTCCTAAATTTGAACATTTCTCTTTTTTATATGCGTTTTTGAAATGTACCACAATTGGTTTTATTGCACAACTCACTGAAAACCATGTAACAGTGGATGATGGACATTGTAATGATAGCAAACAAATGAAACCTTGTTTTTACAGTATTATTTACAACTAAATAGTATCAATACATTTTATTAAATGTTAACTAGGTATTGCTGATTTTTCAGTTATACAGTTAAACAATAGCTATCAACTGTAAAACCATAAGTGAACATGTCAACGTTACCGAGATCACTAAATAATTGTAATATCAATTTACCATGCATGTCAATATGTAACTTTTAGTTTTTTTATGACTTTCTGATGAAGAATTGAAATATTTGTACCTCCTCTCTGTAATTGTACAGTTATAGATTTTACCTTGTCCTTAAAAGAAGGGAGTTTGATTTATTTTACACTGCCAAAGCAGCAAAAGGGCTGTTCAATTTTTTTAAAAGCCAAATCTGTGTTCCATGTCTAATAAAATAAAATAAAAGTGTAATTGGCTTGGTACCATGTGCAGCTTCCCTAAGGCTTTTTAAGGAGTTCCAGCTAATTGTTTTGCTTTCTGGAAACAACTTAAGTGTTTTGGTTCACTTTCATAGCTTTGTTTTTAGTTTATACGTTTAAAAAAAATAAATAAATGTAATACCTGTTTAGGCCTAAACTGAAAAAAGACAGATAGAGTTAGAACATCATGGAGCTTTTCCCTTTTAGCTCTTATCTTGCAATATCGCCTTGACCAGCATTGTAATTTCACATTACGGTCAGTAGGTGGAGCTGTTTACATATATCTGTTTGTTATGGGAAAAAAGCTCACGTAGTAAGCACAGTTAACCGAATTGATAATATTTGGTTTATCAGTAACCTTTTTGTGAGCCAGGTTGGTTATTTGGGGGAGAGCTAGTCAAGTTACCAATGCTTCACATCACATCCCTCATCCTGTCAACAACTGCAAGAATGTAGGCTGTTTTAAAATAGCTAAAGGCAAATATCCAAAAGTTAATATATCATTTTAAACATACACTAATTGTCCTTTATTTTGTATGTCTATTCGGATTCATTGCTGTATCATTTATGGTGATGTTAATCGCTACTTTAGTCATTTTAACACTAGCATTTATCCGTAAGCCTGTATTGCTGAAAATGTTTATTTATATATGGACAACAAACCTATAGTTAGGGTATTCGAGTATATTTACACAAAGAGGTTTCTGTTAGAGCTTGTGCGCCTGAGTTTTATTATACAAATTTGATTAAATGCAGATTAGACTGCCTAAACTGATCCAGACGGCCCTGTCTGCTCTTGAATCATGTTGCGCTCCACAAATACTTCAGTACTCTAAAGTTCAACATTCAGGGTTCATCACCTCCTGTCCTGACCCTGTTCCAGGTTCAATGTAAGCGTCCTAAAGACTGCAGTCCAGTAGATTAACGAGGAGGGGAAAAACACAATCAAATGTTTGATGTTTGCAGACGCAGGGTACTGAAATGTTCCTGAAAATTAATATTTGTGTCCAGCTGGTCCTTGTATTCAGTCATAATTCGACCAAGGATCAGACAGCAAACTCTGATTTGTAAAGAAATGATAAAGGTTTACATAACTGAATGATCTGATACAGTTTATAATCTTCTTAAAATTGTGCCCCAATTACCAGATTATTAGAAGGATGCATCTGAAAGGTCACCGGAAAAAATGTTACCTGTCCTTGAGCTCAGATCCCGTGTTTACCACGGAGATAAACTCTAAAAATACACCTCACTTAATCTGCTTAGTGTGTGGCAGGTCTGCGTCTTTGCCTGCCTGATGGACAATTTACACACACACGCTGAGTCAGTCTCAGAGTCTTAGAGAGCAACGTAACGCCTGACTTTAAACAAGGGGCTTTAGCATCCTGAGACCTGCTTTATGGTTTCTCACCTGGTGTCACTCTGCAGTTTGATCTGTTCGGACGACGGCCTCAACGACAGCAGCATGTCGGGCCTCCTGGGCCGGATCTGCGGATCCAGCAATGAAATGGTAGTGGACAGGGTCAAGAGGAAGAACTCCGTCAGGCGCATGTCAATTATTGAAGATGGTGAACTTGCAGAGGTCCTTTACCTTATTCCTAAACAGTCCATGATGGAGCAGCTGCCCTTCATCAACCCCGACGACTACATCCTGTGTGAGAAATTGTTTAGTTCTGCAGATATGGCAGGTATTGAATTGTTTACTTCCCTATGTAGTAATGTTGATAAGTTGTTTTATTGACTTGTCATTACAGTATATAATTTGGCCATTGATTGTTATGGATCATATGACATTGATTTACATCAGAAAATGCTAAATGATGATTAGATTGAACATCTTCTGTCTTTTCTTATTACTTAAATGCATTTATGTTGTTAAAAGAAGTCAAGTTATTATGAACCCTAATGTTGCTCACAGGTTGTATTATTTTTGCTGTTAACAGGCTTATATACCATCATTCATCCTTTTATATGATATTATATTGAAGGTTTTTGGTCTACAAAATGGACATGTGAGTTTCACAATGTCTGCTCCGTGTACATAAACAAACATTCATTTTGTTTGCGTCCAAAACACCATCTGCCTCTGTTAAATTAAAAGTACAGAATGTATTTTTGCAACAACATTTTCTCTTTTTCATATTAACTAGCATTTTTAGTTGCATGTATCGTCAATATTGTACCTAATTTGGTTGATGAAATCACTATGTAGATTAAAGAAGCCTGTGTGCAAAGAAGGCAACTCAAATATTCACAAAATAATGTCTACAAATATCATCAGCTGGTATTGTAATCACAGAATCATCTGAAGTGAACAACGGAACAATCAAAGTGGAACAAATATTTTTGCAATTTTCTGCAGTGAGCATTTTTCAAACATTCGGCTGCTTTAAAAAAAACGTTCCTTTGTTTGTATTCTTCTCTGGTGCTGTATAGCCAGGAGAAAATACGCTAATAGTGTGAATGCACACAGAGAATGAAAAAGAGATTTAGACTAGAGCCTGGATTTGAAATGTTTCTGATACAATAAAGAAAAGGAAAATAAAATGCAAACATTTTACTCCAAGTTGGACTTTCCTCAATGTACTGTTAGACATTGTACAGCCCTGTAATATATCAAACAGGAACATTTTAACTGCAGACTTCAATCTCTTTTTTTTGTGTTCTACGTGGAAGGTAACAGAAAACTTGAAGTTATTTGAAAGCATTGATAATGTTTCCAGGATTGAATGTCAAAGATTTAAAACACACACACACACACGCACACACACACACACACACACACACACACACACACACACACACACACACACACACACACACACACACACACACACACACACACACACACACACACACACACACACACACACACACAGTCCTGCCCTCTGTGTTTTGGACCACCCCCTCCCCTTCACCAGCAGTCCTGTTAGTTCCTCTCCTCACTCTGATCCGCTGCAGTGAGCTCCCACTGACGAGCAGAAACCAACTGTCATGAAAGAGAAAGGTAGACATTTGTATGTTTGTGTGTGTGTGTGTGTTTGTGGATGTGTGTGTGTGAGAGTGTGTGTTGAAGGATGTGAAAAAAGGGAGTGTGACAGCTTGGGTTTTCTGTTTGTCTTTTCCTCCTTGTCACTGGTTTAAAACTTGTTATTTAGCATTTTGGTCATACAGTCTTGCAGCTAAGTAATTACATTTGTCTCCAAGAAAGTTAACAATGTCAATGGGACACATTACTTTGCTAACTTAATTACTTCACAAATGTGATTGTTTTGAGTTGACTATTGTGATTTTGCTTGAGGTGGCATTTAATTGTGTTAAAGGTCAAAACGAAAATTGCTTATGACTTTTCTTGGATGGTTTTTGTTATCAATGTTTTAACTAATCCTGATGTTTGGCTGTGTAAAAGCTTTAATACTATTGTTGCCAAGTGGGGAAAAGTGCAAGCATAGCTTTCGTAGAGCATCATGGTGGGTTAACCAGCATGTGATTTTTAGAATGACCTCTGAATTGAGCCTTGTCTTTCTTTTGATTTCCATATTATTTCATTAATCATTAAGTGACCACAGTACTTTTTCTCAATGCTATTACTCAAAGACATTTTGTTAGCAATACAAAAGTATGTGTATAACCTACAGTGTACTGTATTAGGCTTAGCTAGTATTTTGGTACTTTGTACTTTACATAGAATGAGAATTAGGTATATTTAAACATCTACATAAAGATTCTGAAAGTAGAAACTCCCTACCTCCTTGCACACAGATGTAGATTTTCATAGCTGGAGATAGTGGAGTGTGTGATTAGCTGTCGTTCTCAGGTTTCTCTCCATTTGCTGTCTTTCTAAATCTACCATTTGCTAATACTTGACACCATATCAGCTTCACATTCTGGGAGAGATCAAGAAAGAGCGGACGACATTTTGGACTCCTAAAATATTTCTAAATGAAGAAAGAGTAAAAACTAAAAGCAGACAAAGGATATACTTTATATATAGGATAATACCCCACAGATACTGTATATCATTCTGTTACGTAAGCGCAATACAATGTGTTCTACTGGCAGAAAAACAACTACAGGTCTAATCAGTAGGAGTATTTCCTGTTGTTGTGTTGGCATCACAGCTCTGTCATTAACAAATATCTGAGGTGTAATCGCACAAAGGCTGGTTTGGATGAATTTTCAGTCATTGTTAGGGTGCCATGGCCAAAAGAACGGGTCACATTCCCAATGGGATTATGCCAAGTTTGGAGATAGGTCCTATACTTTTTACTTTAATGAAAAGACACAGTACGTTTTGTATGCTTTGTTGACTTCATATATCACAAGTGTTCTCTGAAGCCGAAGGTCAAGTTGTTTACATATTTATTACTTATTAGATTTAACAGGAGATTATAGCCATTTACAGTGGGCTTTTATTAACCTTTGGGAAGCATGGTCTCTTAATCTAGTTTGTTACTTCATTCTTGTTACCATAGGGACAAATCTCTCTGTCGTGGGGCCACATACCGATGGTGCTTGACTCAATTTTCTTCATATTGAGTTGGGAACAAATTCTAGCTGTAGGCTATGTGTAAGGACATCTTGTTGGTGTAGTCGAAAGAATGTCAGAGTTAGTGCAGATTAACTGATGTTCCTGTTATCTGGTTAAAAAATGAACTTGTTATGATTTATGTGGAAAAACTATATATGAAAAAAGAGAAGACGAAGCTCATGTGTCTGTTTATGTAGCTGGGTGTCCACACAGCGCTCTCACCGTGCCACATTCTTTCCCCTCTCTCCTCTGTTAATCACATTCAAGACCTCTCAAGTGGGGCTGTGATTAGATTGTACAGGCATCCACAGCTTCTGTCGCCTTATAGACATGAAAGAGACAAAAGCAGAAGGAATGAGGTTCTTGCAAAAGTAAGAGACTAAGTTTGGCACACAAGCTCCTCATAAAGCTAATGTTGTTGGGAGAAGTAGTGGCTTCTAAGAACTCCTGTCTATATTTTGAAGCACTCTAGTTTAGTGCTCTGTGTAGCTATGTGCCAAAGCAAATCTACGGTGGCCCTGAAGTGCAAGACACCACAGCATTTCACAAAACACTACAGCATTTCACAAAACGCCACAGCATTTCACAAAACGCTACAGCATTTCAGAAAACACAACAGCATTTCAGAAAACACAACAGCATTTCATAAAACACTACAGCATTTCAGAAAACACAACAGCATTTCAGAAAACACAACAGCATTTCAGAAAACACAACAGCATTTCATAAAACGCTACAGCATTTCAGAAAACACAACAGCATTTCAGAAAACACAACAGCATTTCACAAAACACTACAGCATTTCACAAAACGCCACAGCATTTCACAAAACGCTACAGCATTTCAGAAAACACAACAGCATTTCATAAAACACTACAGCATTTCAGAAAACACTACAGCATTTCAGAAAACACAACAGCATTTCATAAAACACTACAGCATTTCAGAAAACACTACAGCATTTCAGAAAACACCACAGCATTTCAGAAAACACCACAGCATTTCAGAAAACGCTACAGCATTTCAGAAAACGCTACAGCATTTCAGAAAACGCTACAGCATTTCAGAAAACGCTACAGCATTTCAGAAAACACAACAGCATTTCAGAAAACACAACAGCATTTCAGAAAACGCTACAGCATTTCAGAAAACACAACAGCATTTCAGAAAACACAACAGCATTTCAGAAAACACAACAGCATTTCATAAAACACTACAGCATTTCAGAAAACACTACAGCATTTCAGAAAACACAACAGCATTTCATAAAACACTACAGCATTTCAGAAAACACTACAGCATTTCAGAAAACACCACAGCATTTCAGAAAACACCACAGCATTTCAGAAAACGCTACAGCATTTCAGAAAACGCTACAGCATTTCAGAAAACGCTACAGCATTTCAGAAAACACAACAGCATTTCAGAAAACACAACAGCATTTCAGAAAACGCTACAGCATTTCAGAAAACACAACAGCATTTCAGAAAACACAACAGCATTTCAGAAAACACAACAGCATTTCATAAAACACTACAGCATTTCAGAAAACACTACAGCATTTCAGAAAACACAACAGCATTTCAGAAAACACAACAGCATTTCATAAAACACAACAGCATTTCAGAAAACGCTACAGCATTTCAGAAAACGCCACAGCAAAACCAATGACATTCCCATTAGCTTACACGCTAGACTTTTAGTCAATTCCAATAATAAATGTTAGCATGCTAACACACTAAGTTTACAGTATTAATTTTTACGATTTTTAACACAGTGAACATTTTTCTGCTCAACAGCAGAATGTTGGTATTGACATTGCGAGCATGCTAACATGCTGATGCTAACATTAAGCGTTAGCTCAAGTAAGATACTTGCCAATATAGGCCTACATTAGCCTAAAAGCGCTGCTAGCGTGCCTGTCGAATCTTGCAGCCTGTTTTTTTTCCTACATTTTAAAACCACTCAATAAACTTGACAGTATACTTTCGGTTTTAAAGGAGGATGACATAAATTAGTACTTTAAAAACAATAGGCTATATGGCATTTTCAGGGACTGTAAGATGAGATGTTAAGCTTTCTGATAGGTAACAATTATAATGCATTTCTCATGTTTCATGAATTCCTCCCTCTTTTTTAGGGCTAGCTGCTCAGGATGACCCGGGCTCTCTGGGGGGGAAGCGGATCATCCCGTGCTTCAGGTGTGGGGATTCATGCAAGGGACAGGTGCTACGAGTCCAGAACAACCACTTCCACATAAACTGCTTTACCTGCAAGGGTGAGTACCATCAATAAGTGCACTATTTGACATCCTGCAATCACAGAGTAGGAATATAGTAATTTGAGCCTTTAGCATTAAAACCTTTTATTTTCAGAAGGTTAGTTTTCAATTGAGTTGAATTTGCTTGTCATTTTTTAGACAGCTTGTTCGTGCCATCAAATTCAATTTCATACAAAATATTCTGCATGGCTGTTGTGAGAACCTCCTGGGTTGTCAGACTCAGATTCATTAAAGTTACTTTGTTTTGTGGAAAACATATTTTCTCATCAGGCTATTGTCCCCATTAATTAAACCTGACAAGCTTCTCGTGTTGTTGCCCTTTCATCCCATGTGACGGTGTTTAGAGCACAGAGGAAACAAAGAGACTTTTAGAACAGAGAGTCCTGCAGTAGTGTACGTGAGAAGACCTGGGCATCTAGGGCTCATCATGTGTATTCATGTGTGTATTATGCAGATACAAAATTGTATTTAAAAATAAAACGAAAAACAAAACATGTAAGTTGTAAATGCATAGCTACAGGGGTTGCAACCGGACAGGAATAGAGCTGTGCAGTAATGCCCTTGGCATTCCTGAGGTGGCAGGTTCAGAGGCACAGTTTCGGATATGGGTTGCATGGTATCAAATGTCTCCAAACAAAGCACGGAGGAAACACTGCCTCACTGTCAATAACATGCCAAACACATGAACACTTTAAAAACTCTGGCAGTCATTAGGTCAGACAGCCCAAATTACATCTTTGATGGAGTACATAGTTGCTGTGTACTTACAACTATGAAAACGTGAATTTAATTTAATACAATTCCCAAAGCTCTTCTTAAAGAACACAACAAAATGAAAATGTCAGTCAAAAGTCAACATGAGCAAACCAATACATATAGGAAAACAAATCAAGAAGGAGTTCTGCCTTTTCTAAAAGACAAACATATGTGGTTTAGTCTTATCTAGCAGTATTAGCTGACCAAGTATCTGATAAGTATCTGTAGGAGAGGGACAATGCATTTTTCACATTAATCCATTGATCCAAAGATAATTAAAAGAAAAATGAATGTAGCTTTAATGTTTTCTGTTGTCATCTGTCTCTCCCTGTATGTCTGTGTGCAGTGTGTGGCTGTGACCTGGCCCAGAGTGGCTTCTTCACGAAGAACAGTGACTACTACTGCCCGCTGGACTTCCAGAGGATTCACGGCACGCTCTGCAACAACTGTGGGGAGTTTGTGGAGGGACAGGTGGTCACAGTATTGGGGAAGACCTATCACCCAGCCTGCTTTGTGTGCACCGGTTGCAAGTAATAAAGAAAACAGAATCATGGGAGTTTGGATGCAGAACAATTATTTTTCTTGTGGAGTAAACACTTGTCTCTTTCTCTGTTTCCTAGACAGCCATTTCCTGCTGGGGACTGCGTCACCTTCAGTGGAAAGGACTGCCTCTGTCAGCGCTGTATCCGACCCGTGTCTCCAGTTCTTAGTCCTAAAGACGTCAGCTCTTCAAATAGTAAGTGAACTTTTGAACTATTGATTCTCTGAGCATTAATTCCATTTGATCCAGTGTTGACATCAAACATATTGATTAACGAAGCTTTAAAACAGACCCGAGACTCTGATCCCATGTGGACATAATCAGACAGAGGATTATGCATTTAACAATGGTCCGCTGTGGCCATCACACTGAGTTACCTTAAAAATCCCCACAATCCCCCTGGGATCCTGCACGGTGAATGACTCAGAACAGACTAAGAGATACAGTAGAAAAACTACTCTCCGTATGAACTTGAATTTATCTAGCTGACAACTATATATAGGGCAGAGATCAATAGGATTCAGACTCTTAATACCTCTGGATTAAGTAGCTCTCTCTTAAGTACTTTAAATAAAGGGGTTTATTAAAACAAATCTAAAGGAAACAACATAGACACTCAAATTATATTCATGTATATCCAGAAATCATATCAAAGAACTGAGTTGTTTCCTAATGTTTCCCCAGATCAAGTAGACTCAGTCCATTAAGTTCAATGTGTACATTTAATTCAATTTAAACAAAACGCATGAGCCTATTTAGGTGTCAAGCGTTAAAAGGATAGTTGGGATTTTTTAAAGTGGGATTATATGAGGCTCTTATTCCCAGTAAGTGTATTACCTAAGGAAACTCAGGAATGTACTGCGGTGGATGGAGGCATCAGAAAACATGTGCTAGCCACCTAAAAATATCTATATCAATAAGAGTGTCTGCTGTAATTATACATTTACACTGCTTTACCTTGCTTTCAGACACATTTTTGACAGGTGACTGAAGCTGTCATCTATGGTCTTTTCAAAGCTATGGTAGACTACTTATATACCATAGGGATAATGGGAGTTGCTAGTCTGCTGATGCCTCGATCGGTTAGTTTGTTTTTGTTATTGTGTGACTTTGGTGATTCTGAACCATCCTTTATAACACCAAAATAACACCATAACAACAGCAACCCCTGTACAATGACTGTTTCCTGCCATGGAGTCTGGTTGCTTTGAAGGGATCCTAGATTACAGTTACCTGGGGCTTGCTAACCACCATCAACTGTAGGAAATACCCTCATAAATCACAATCACAATCGGTTTTATTACCAAGTAGGTTTACACATACGAGGAATTTGCTTTGTTATATATTTAATAAATACCCTCCTCTATTGCCCCCAACTGTATAATCATTCGGCAACACTTGTCATCCATCCCTTGGACTCTTACTGGATATGTCTTGTATGTGTTTTCAGACTGCTCTGGCTGTGGCAGATCCATCAAGAACGGCCAGGCTCTGTTAGCGCTGGGGGGGCAGTGGCACCTCGGCTGCTTCAAATGTAAAGCCTGCAGGAAGGTGCTGAGCGGAGAATATATCAGCAAGTAAATACAAATCTGTCATTTAAAAATATTTATTTTTTCTAACAAAATAAGGTTGGAATTAGCAAAATATGTTAGCAAAATGTATAACTTAGACACATTAAAGAATATATGATTTGAATGTAAAGTGTCTTTTCTTTCAGAGATGGCGTTGCCTATTGTGAGAGGGACTACCAGATTCAGTTTGGGGTACAATGTGACGCGTGTCAGAGGTTTATCACAGGAAAGGTCCTAGAGGTGAGACAGCTTGACTTTTTCAGTTTTTCTCCTGGTTGCATGATTAACATAACATTGGCATTTTTTGCAAACATTTTTTTAAACTTATTCTTATTTTTATTATGACATCTTATCTTGAGTGTATTTGTTTGTTGGCCCCTTCTACTCAACACATGTTTTATCTAACCTATTTTGCTTATAAATAGTTTCTGAATTGTTCAATGTGGAAAAAACATATCGGACAAATTATTAGAAAATAATTTGTATATCTTCAACTTGATTTGAGGAGATATTTTAAAGTACATTCAGAAGATTAAGAGTTAGGGTGTTGTATGTTAATTGTTGGTCTATGTGATAATGTCTAAGTCTGAAGCTTTTGCCTTCCTCATCATCAACCTACAGGCAGGGGAGAAACATTATCACCCCAGCTGTGCAAGATGCAGTCGATGTGACAAAATGTTCAGAGAAGGCGAAGAAATGTTTCTGCAAGGTCAGTGTGAGAAATACCTGATGTGGGTGTGCATGTTTTTATTGTGAGAATGGGGATTTAAGCCTGTGATGGATACATATATTAAAAAAAGTTGTCCAATGCAGTCTAGATTTTCAGTGTCTAAACTGTGAATTTATTTTTGAAATACTGTATTTATTTGCCTTTATGTCCCTGCCTTCACAGGATCAACAGTTTGGCACCCACACTGCAGAAGCAACAGCAGAACAGATGACAGTTACATGGTAAAACCACCTTAACTTAACACGTCTACACTGAAACATGTTATATAACTCATATCAAAAATATCTCCGAATACTGGATAATACCCAGCAGGTGTAATTGCTGTTAAAAGGAGGACGCGAGTGTGATATCTTTGCACGTCGCTGTCCTCACATTTTCTCTTCCTTCCCAGGTCAGCAGACCAAAAACACCTTGTCTTGATTTCTTTTTCCCCCATCAAAAAATGAAGGTTAATATCGTGAGCAGACCTGCCGTTTGCAGCGATGCTTTTCTAGAGTGAGCAGGCTCTAATCTCACGCTTTGAGATGAACTGCACTCGCTTGTTTCACTTGCTCACCAGGCTTCAAGTGTGCTAGTTCAAGGCAGCAAAAATATGACTTCTTAAAAGTTACATTTTTGCCTACTATTATTAGTAAATTCAGCCTATCGTATAGCAGCTGTAAAGTATAACGTTGGTCCAATATGTATTACATTTCATGCAAAACATTTTAAAACCATGTTAGCTGTGGCATATAGAATGATGCATGCTTGGCTATTTTATTTCCTGCTAAATATACACCAATATGTGATTATGTAATATGCAAAAGCAAATCCTGTCTGATAATGTTAGCCACAAATAAAGGTGTTTTATTATTGAGCATATTACAATTTGGAGCATTGCACATAAACTGCATGATGCCAGGCCCACTGCTTCTAGTTGAGATCTAAGGACCAAGTTGTGTGACGAGAAATTGCCTGAGCATCCTATGAGTGAAACTAACAGCTATTTTTTTTTTTTAGCCCACTAGATCCTCATCAGAAAGCTCCAGTTCCCGGCCAGGCTCCTGCACCCCGGGGAGTCCTGGACGAACCATCTGTGTAAGTTCTGGTGACGACATCTGCTTTACACAATTCACGTGGCTTGATTTTACATTTGATTTATCATTTATTTGTACAGGCGAGTCGCGTGGATAAGGTGTCTCTCTTGCAAGATCTTTCTTTATGTCAATGAAGACAAACATTTTAGGAAAATAGCCAATGTGGAAAAAATTATATTTAAGCATAGTTTTACAGCTTTACCTTGACTGATCGGAAAGAGTTTTAATGCCAGAGGAAAACAAATTGATTTCAATTGTGGTTGACTAAAAATCAACCACATGTTGAAAAGGAATTTAGATCAATTTGAATTCAATGGCAATTCTGAATTTGATTACAAAAACAACTTGTTGCTTTTGGTATCCTTTAGTTTCCTCGATCCAGTTTATTATGTTCCATAGACTGTAATTACTTGAGGAATAAACTTTCCCCCTATCAAAACATGATATGAGCCAGAAACAACCTACCTTACTTAGATTTAAAAGACAGAGAAATGGAGAGTAAAACAAAAGAGCTCCTAGTCACAGATTACAGTGTTAATCTGTTCAGCTCATGTGCCAAAAACAGTTTTGGTGGGATTAAAGTTTCATTCCTCGAAGTCTTGTAATAAACCACCTCTGACCTTTCACCTGATGTAACCCATGCTGTCTGCTCCTTCCTTGTCCTTCCTTCCCCTCACCCCCGTCCTCCTCTCTCCTCCCTCTTCCTGGTCCCAGGCAAAAGTAGATAATGAGATCATTGATTACCGAGATTTAGCAGCCATTCCCAGAGTCAAGGCTATATATGAAATAGAGCATCCTGATATGATGTCTTATGAGTCTGTGAACGACAACTCCTCTACTTTGGACAACAAAGGCAACAGACAGGACAGGCAAAGCTGTGCAGAGGTAACGTCAAGTTTTTACCGGCCAGATGTTTGTGTCTCATTGTTTTGGTGTTGGTTTCTTGGTTTCATGTGGAAACCTATAATCAAACCTTTGGTAATTGTTCTTATTCCTGATTTGATAATTTTGCTGATGACTTCCTCTTATAAAACATTTGAAAGAGGCCCTATTATGCTTTTTAGGGTTTTCCCTTTTCTGTAATGTGTCTGATTTCTTTATGCCTGAAACGCCTGAAATGGACTCCTTTGTTTACTTCTGTAACATAGTGACATCATGTAACACTTGCGCTTCTATTGGCTAGCGCTCCAACACATTGTACGTGATAGGCTAAGAGGCGGGACATCTCTAAGTGGTTGACCAATCACAACAGAGCCGGCCAACTAACCAATCAGAGCAGACTGGGCTCTGGTTTAAACTTTTTTTTTTTTCTTTTGTCGTTCTGATTTAGTCACCAGGAAGCGTATCTGTAAACACAGAGGTGAATATTTGTTTTAATAAGAGCAGACGTATTTAACACACAAAATAATGTTGATTTGTTGTGCATTCACACTAGTTTTGTGTCCATCTTCTTTCAAGGAGAGTTTTGAAATCAGAAAGTCCATGCCAACATCTGCCAGCCAGGGATCGTTCGGGGTTCATTCACTGCACAATCGTCACAGCTACACTCCAACTCTGTCCAGATCACCGCAGCACTTCCACCGGCCAGGTGAGGAAAACACATCAAAGTAAAATGATCTGAATGTTCTTATCACCTTTTCATAGATATTAGCCCACCTCTGCTCACGTATTCTTTTGTTTTACCACCTTCCCTTATCTGCTCTGCTTCCACAACTCCTCCTTCCACTGCTTTCGTGGAATAACACACAGGATTGATGCTTTCTTCCTCTTTATTATCTGGCAACAATGACACATGCCCCACTCCCCCTTTAAGTCACAACTTTCTCCCTCACACTAAAGGTAAGAACCCCTGCTCTTCTGCCACCTTTACTGCATCCCTTCCCCCCTCCTGGTATTGCCTTACCTTTTTGCTTTCTTTTGTATTTCCTATCAAACACTTGTATTTAATACCTAACCCACCATTTTATGTTCTAAAGGGACTATGGTACGTTTGATAAAACAATAATTTAAGACGACAAAAGTTCTAAAAACAAACTGATTTAAGGTTCAAAGATGGATTTATTTTAGGACGGATGGCACAGAGATGTGATGTATTTTATTCTTATTCCACCATCTAGTGGTCAAATTTCATTGATCAATCGCCCACTGATCATCCTTTTTCCCCCCAATTTGCATATTTGACTTGACCCTACTTGTACTTTTCTCTTGTTCTGCCACCTCTCTAACTTCTTCCCCTGAAAGAAAGAATCCTTTAAATAAATCTACATCAAAGTAGGTATTTATAAAACGGGTTTGATTGATTAAATAAGTAAATATTCCTGTGCCTGTTCCCGACATCACTCACACATTCCTCTAAAGCCGTGCCTATTTATAGAAGTGCTGTGAAGCCTGTTTTATCATGTGTGTGTGGATGAAATATGAAAAGCTCTGACCGCTAATCGCTGGCATGTGTTTTTTGTGGGAGATGAAAATGCCTCACAAACTACACGGCCTTGATTTTGTATAAGGATCGGTGTATTGTCTTTATATTCAATAATAAGAAACATTAGATCCTTAAAATGATCTCGTTGATGTCTTCTGAATCTGTACAATAACATGAAATTACATTTAAGAAACATCTACAAAGAGGTTTTTGTTTGCAAATGTAAATGTCATTATTGCTTAAGCTTTTGGCAGTTCTGGCCTGCTTTTTGTGTTGTAAAAGTCATTAAAATGATTGTAGATATACATATACATTATGCTAATTCTGGTTCCAGTCCTTTTCAGAGAATGTCCTCCAAATTACAAGTTACAAGTAGTTACAGATACATACCATATTTAGACATTGAAAAAGGAAAAATGCACTACAGCAGGTTCTTACTTCCAATGTTCATTTATGTGTGTTCTACTGTGTGATATTTAACAATGAATCACCTGCTAACGTTGCATTTTTTTTCTATCAGCAGACGAAGGCTTTAATATGTACAGACGACCGCCAATTTATAAACAGCAAGGTATGATATGACCCTTTTTATCTTTTTGTCCTTTTTCAAAGTCAGTTAAAATGCTGCTTGAATCTTTTAAAGCCTCTGATTATTATCTTCGTGATGTTTCATTTCACAACACAGAGGTATTTTAATCGCCTGGACAATACCTTATTATATAATTTAGTCGTAAATCGAAAAATAGAGCAGTACTGAGAAGTGTGTTTTACAGATCAATTAGCAAAAGGCTAAAAACAGAACCAGGGGAAGTATATCTGAATTAGTAAATCGGATCTTATTTGCACAAAGAGCCGAGTCTGGCTGTAAGTCGTCTCATGAGGATCTAATCTGTCTGTTTCACTTTCACATAGAGCCAAATTCCTCCACATCGCAAACAGCCTCTTTGCCTGGATATGGTCGCAATGGCCTCAATCCGGTAAGAGCAACCTCACTGATACATAATCCGTCTGTGTGAACTATTGCGTGAGGCTACTGGGTGACCTTTTGATTCTGTAGGTGGAATTGGTGGCTCTAGAAACACATTATAAAAACCAAAGGAGGTTTGTCCAATTTACAGCAGTTACTATAATGAATGAATGATTGTTGTTTCCTCTGTGTGCCCCCTGTCGGTTCTTCTAATACAGCCACGGTCAGCTGATTACTCACATTACAGCAGTGACAGATTCAAAGGTAAGTATTTAGACATCTTTATTTTTATCATGGACTTTAGTAATCACTATAATTATTTTGGAATATTAATTCGTGTTGCTTTTTCTTTGCCTTTCCCCCCCCCCCCCCCCGCCTTCCAGACTTTAAGGTACGTGAAAATACTTTAAATCTCTGCTTTTGCTTTCCTTTTTTGTTTTCTGCATTTCTAAAGGACTGGCCTCACCACAGTCTGCATGAGCATGTTTTATCAAGTAACTCAATTGAATTCAAATCTGTAATTCTATAGCAGTGGCTACAGCTTGCAGAACTCTTCATTAATATGTATATTGCACGTATTACATAACTAACTCTTACCCCACATTTTACAAATATATCGTACTAGCAGTAATTTGGCCGTTTATAATTGAAGTGATTAATCCTATCATGACGTTTTCCCATTGCACGTGTTTGCATCATTCTGTAGCTCATCCATGACGGTCAACATCCATTAGCACGAATGGACAGAGGAGTGTCCATGCCTAATTTGTTGGAACTGAAAGCAAGTATTGTTTGTATATTCATGTGTGCTATACAAGAGTTTTCCCTGCAACGATGTATCATGTTCTGCACCTTCAGTACAAATAATACATACAAATAACAGAATACATGTTTCAAGGACAACGTCATTATTATTATCCTTTCACTATAATAGCATCACCCTAAAGACTGAGGCACAGTTACTATAGATACTATATGACGGTGGCCTTGAGGGTCAGAACACAACAACATATACAATACACATTATAGGAGAAAACACAACTCTCAGAAAAAACATTTTAGGAAAAAGATTAAATCATTTTAGTTAATGGTGGCCATGAGGGTCCAAACACAAACACATTGCCTAAAACACAACAATATTTCAGTAAATGATTTCATTTTTGTGAAAACGTTTTATTTCTGGGATGTTGTAGTGGTTTAGCACTCAGGGGCCACCGTACTATTTAACTACTATGCATGACAACAGTGCAGTGGTTATACAGGATGCATATTTGCATGGGACGTGATGTTCTAACTCCATCTGGTATCTCAATAGCTGGTAGGGAAACCACACAAACGATTGTGTTTAGGTGTAGCTTCTGCAAGAATCGACTATGAAAGGATTCTCAACCAGCCTTTTTTTTGTCAAGGTCTACCCGTATGAGCTGCTCTCAGTTGGTAGTCGAGGCCGAGTGAAGCTTCCCAAGGATGTTGACAGAACAAAACTTGAGGTAAAGTAACATTATTATTATTATTAAAGTGGATAAACATGCTGCTTAGCATTATTTTTTATCTGTATTAAAACACCTTCACTTCACATTTGCCGAAAGGGCAAAATAATTCTTAATTTTACCCTATAATAAATGCATGGCCTTGTGTCAATACTACACACATCATGCCTTACACCTACATGGTTGTTAATTAATTCCTCGACAGTGACATCATCTGCTGAAATATTTTTCTGAAAAACCAGTTGAAGACATTAGTTGTTTCAGTAGAGTTTTATTTTAGAATAGGAAATGCACCAAACAGATGATCTGTGCTGCGTTTCAACAGTCCATGTTATTCTTTACTGCTTTCCTTTGCAGCGTCACCTATCCCCGGATTCATTCTTTGAGGTCTTTGGCATGGGCCTTCAAGAATTTAACGTGCTTCCACTGTGGAAACGAAACAACATGAAGAAGCGGGCAAATCTCTTCTGAATGCTGCCTGATGCATGCTTTGACTCATTGTTAATATGCAGTATATATTGTGTTCTGAAGACCCCTTAAGTTTATTTCTAAAAACTAGGCACAGTATTGTGTTTCCCAGTTACTTTATGTGGGTTATTGTTTTGAATATTGTTCATATGTATAATACCTCAAATCAAAAATGAACGTGAGAACTCAACTTACTATAAGGCCTTCGCTAATAAATAGCCATTATTTTATATTTTCAAAGTCAGCCCCAACTCATTAGGGAATATGTTTATATTCGACGATACAGCTGTTTACAATCTCCAATTATCATAAATGCAACAGGAATTGTGGCTTTTTTGTGGCAAACATGGGAAGAAGAGACAGTTAATTGTTTCAAACCAACACTTTTTTCCATGCAGACAACCTAACCTAATCTTAACCTCTAAGATTTTCATTGACTTAACTTTAAACAATGTACAGTTGTTGAGTTCAACTCGATAGCAAATGGCTCATATTTCATTTAGTGTTGATTGTGCATTACGCTGGTTTATGATCAGTGACAACATTTTTAAAGTATGGGTTTGGCATTTTCACTTTTTTCTGAATTTGTATAGACCAAGCAATACATTTAGAAAAAAAGTGGCTAGGGTATTTACAGGCTGTGAAGCTAGCTAAAGTGAACTTGTCCTAATTAAAAGCCTTTGTAGATCATTATTGTACCCTTTCTGAAAAACATGTCATGATACCTGATGTATACTGAAGAAAAATACTGTTTTAGTTCTTTTTATTTATTTAATCACACTTGGTTGTCTCCTGAATACACAATTGCTTAGCTATAGCTTAAAATAAACCGTTTTGAGTGAGTAAACGCTCACTCAAATGTGCCTAATCGGACTTTGAACGATTAGGGTAATTTGACACTTTGTTTAAAAAAAATGTCCCCTGACTTTTTACTGTATGTGTTACCTCCCATCACACCACCTCAAGCGCCCTAAATAAAGTCTTGCACTTCTTACTTAAGTTGAGCAAATGAATGTTTCTTTATTGACAGAATGAGGTTGGTGAGGCACATGATTTCATTATTTATTTTTTTAGCATCTCCCAGGAGAATCTTCCAGTCTGGATCACCAACTTGTAAAAAAAGAAGAGACACTTTTTCAGTCAAAATCCGTAATAAGATATCAAGCACGGTAAATTATGATACCATGTATATCACATCACAAAATTACGGAGCACTTTACATTTGTAGTCATAAAGCTATTTGTTTTTTCCATTTCTCTTAATGTTATTCAGTCTTAAACCAACAGATGGTGCCATGGAGCCTGAAATCAAAACACCACTTCATCATTGCTTTGCATGTTAATAATGAACATTTGACAAGCTTTTTTTTTTAAAGCTTGTATTTCATCATTATATTTGCGAAATTATTTTTCTTTACTTGCATCTACCAAAATGTAGTGTTTATAGTGTAAAAAATGGCTTCAATCATAGTCCCTTCCATAGTAGCTTACTAGAACCATGAGGACACATGGGATAATGAAAGCAGATTAAATCATCATAAAGTGAATGACATTCCTGCTTTTTATCAGTCATTTACTCATCTGTCCTAATCGAATGAGTTGATTAAGCAATGGTTTTAAAGTGCAATTTCAAAGGGAAAACTATTAAGAGTTTAGACAATATTTTATGTAATATAAAGGCTGGTAGGCTAGGACAACTATGTGTATTTTATGGCTTTAGACTTTTGCATGCACACATCGCAAGAAAGATCAAATAAACATAGTCATACAGTGTTATCATGTTTATTTAAAAAAAGTAAATAGTAAAGTCTCAATCCATAATGCATAATTTTCATCTGAGGCAACAGTATCCAATGTACAGTATGGAAGTGAAAGAAAGAAAATAGTTGTTCTGCTTTTTTAGTTCTGTTTGAAAGATTAGCACAATAAACAAAAAACATGCAAAATACCAGCAAACAAAACATTATTACTCCTGAAAAAGGCAACCTGAATAAATGTATGTATTTTCAGTGGGGACTGAACAATATTATCTCAGGCTAACCTTGATAACATCACAGTTTCACACAGAAGTTGTTGTTTTTGTTATCATGGGCTCTTTAAAGCCCACCTAGCTTGAGCGAAAGCATTGGAGGATTACGAGGCTTTCTATTGGTCAGTTAACGCACACGCTCGGTTGTGGGCGTTTGTGATTGGTCGACGTTGCTGTCACTCACCACTCCACTCTCTCCTGAGCACCTCCCCGTCTCTCCACCAACTGGCTCAGGCGAGGATTTTCATCGAAAACATCCACCGCAGACTGCGTACCAGAGCCGGGGGGAAACGGTGCTACGACGAACGGAGAACCGACGCTATGGACCCAACAGCATGACAGCCGACTCCATGGCGTTTTTTAAAGTTGGTGTTTAGAGGCGTTAAAAGGATTCAACAGCAATGAATGCGGTATCACTTGTAAGATAGAGAGGGGCCAAAGTGGACTATCCCTCCCTCGGTAGATGCCTTCCGCCCGATGGAGGCTGACGGGACCTTTGCAGCGAGTTCGAGGCCCGGAGGGTCACCTGAGAAACACCTCGTTGCAGGACGCAATTAAGGACAAGACCGTGCACACCTGTCTGCGCTTTCGAGGACTTACTAGACAAGTTCTTAGTGAGCACAACAACAAAAGTTAGCTGCGGGAGGCGAACCCCCCCTGCACAAGATGACTATCATAGATATCACTTAGCGAGAGGTTACTCACCGCCTCAGGTAACACAGGACAGGTGAACAACGGTACTCTTTAAAACGGACTGCACACTTTTTAAAAGTCACACCAACTAATTTGACTGCGAGAATTCAGCAGGTTTTTTTTTAAGTTGTGTTTTTTACTCACCAAGAGTCAACCATGTCACTCAAAGACAATGCTTGTCGGAAATTTCAAGCCAACATTTTCAACAAAAGCAAATGCCAGAACTGCTTCAAGCCCAGAGAATCACATTTGCTGAACGACGAAGACTTAAATCAGGTGAACAAATAACATGTCATACTTGTAATTACTGTCTGTGTAAGCTATATTAATGATGCAGTGAAACCCTGTTTGTATCACTCCGTTTGATGTGCACATTTCAAATGGTTTGTCATGTGTCAATAGACCATGAAGTGCAAAGGTTAGATTAATTGGACATCATTAGTTTCCAGCCCAAGGGCGCATATTGACCTCAATTCATGCAGATATGGCTCCACCCAGCTCCATGCTTTCCACACAGTAGCTTCTATCAGCTGCTTATGTTGACTACTTTCAGTTACAATCATATCTCAGTTGTTGTTTTTATATTTCCCTCTTTAAAGTTCGTATAATGTCCAATCCTATGTGTATTATCCTAATTTCCAATGTCCAATGCTAGTTCAAAAATAATTGGAGACTATGAGGCTGACATAATCTTTGCACTATTAATCCAACATGAAGCTGTTCCAGTAATGCTTCCTATACTGGCATGCGTTGTTGACATTGGCAGGTTGTGAAAGTTGGCATCAGGGCAGTTGAACTCTGGCCTTTATTTGGGTTATTGCCTCTTGGTAAGCTGTTAACGGGACAGATCAAGAGTCCCCATTCTCCAGGCAGTTTGTGTGATGACACCCCTGATGCTTCTTAAATTGGCTTCAAGCCGACATAGTACTACATTTCCCGTAATTTCCTCCCTCATGACCAATGGTTCCTCTGTTGGGATGGAATTACTCTTGGGGGTATTTGTCCTCCTCAGTGGAATTTCTGACCCACTGTCTATCAACTTTATCCTTTGGTGACCGCACCCAGTGAAAGGTTATCATCAGCGGTCAGACACTGAAAACCCAGGATGTTTTAGCCAAGTTATTCATCATTTGTGTTCAGTGTCGATAAGATACTGAAGGCGTGTGCATTTTTCCTTTGCATATTTCCAGCATTAGTTTAGCCTCCCCACCAATACACCACTCAAAGCCCATTGCTTTTGGTGCAGTTTTACAGTCATTTATGATGTGGGGTAATAACACGTTGAAGGGCCATTTCCAAATGAACACACTCAAATGGCTCCGTTTAACCCACTGAAGCATTGAAGGGTTCAAAATGACCTAAATTCATCTTGTCTTTTCGCTCTTGGGAGGACTTTCCATTGGGCTTGCTGTCAGGTCACGTGAGGGGAGATGGGACACTTGGTCTCAGAGTTTCTACTTTGAAGAAGCTAGTGTCTCAGTATTTGTGTGAATCCCTTTGAACACTTACTGTTCTTTCTCCTAGTCCCATATCTAAGTATATTCGATGAGCTGCGATTCTTAGGGGTGCAAAGAAATATTGAGTTTTGTGATACTATATCAATCCCAGATTTCTAATAATTGGTCCAAATGCAAAGAAGTGAGAAGACAGTGGCCTATTTTGTGGTGTGTTCAAACCCCCATCTGCTAAATGCCAGTGATAGAGGACGTCCATCCATTTGACTATTCCACTCTGAGAAACGAAGAGGCGTAAATGGTTGTGTGTTCTATATATAAGGACACTTTTTCTAAAATTAGAGTTAACAAATACAATACATTCCCTTGCCTACAGTATTGCAATACATTGAATCGTTATCCCTGTATTGTGATATCACCTGATTTTTGAAAAATACACAGCCCTAGCAACTCCTATGCGTCACCTCTATGGTTGTCTTCCAAAAGTTGGATGTTGTTTCTCTTTCAAGTCTGCACACACTCTTGACTCACCAAGGTTACAGGTTGAGACTCCTGATTGAAATGTCCTGTTATGTCATTTTGTTTACAAAGTCATTGAGCTGAGAAATGTGCTGTGCCTCCTACAATCCAAGCGAAAGAGGATTTAATGGTGGATTATACTTGGCTTTACATGCATGGAGTTATGACTGTAATCAAAACCACTGATAGAACGACAGAGAGGTGCCAGGCGGCTGTAAATGTCAGAGCTTTTCCAAATTGATTTGTAGACTGTTGTTCCACAGACTTGGGCGTGCAGTTGGATTACGTAAGGTACTTAATTTGTTAAGCTCTTTAGGTGTAGGTGAGATTTGTGCATAAATATATTTAGTGGAATGATTGCCCCTGTAAACAAAACCCCTGCAGTGGTGTTGCAGGGATTTTGCTGGCTTTGTAAACAAATGCTGACTACTACAATGGCGAGTGTTCAAGAACGCCCCAGAACAATTTAAGAAAGACTGCCAGGCCAACTTGCATTTCTCAGTTTGAATTGCAAATCTGGAGCCACAAAAGCTCTCAGGCTCTGCTTCTCTCTCCTGTTTCTCCTCCACTGTTTTCCTTGCTAACTTCTGCCTCTTCGCTGCCCCCTCCACCCACCAGTCCACCCACTTAGAGGATCAGAGGGAAAATCATGTGTGTGTTAGCCTTTCCTTTTTTCTTTCTTCCCAGGGAAGCATGGCGCTCTGGAATAAAGCCAGCTGGAGAATGTAGCCTGCTCAAGAGAGCTAGTGACTAATACACACCTTCGTTGAACTAAAATCTCTGTGTGTGTGTGTAATCCTGTCTGATACTGGGCACAATATAAAGCCTCAACTATTATCCTCCAGTTTCAGCTACAAACAGTTCAAATGTGCACAATTAAACAGATAATCAATATGTTAAAGTGGCTGTTTTGGTGTTGTTTTAATGACTTTAATGTTTTTCTGTCGTCAGGCAAAACCTATATATGGAGGATGGTTGCTGCTGGCTCCAGAGGGAACGAATTTTGACAATCCGTTACACAGATCTCGGGTAAGTGGTGCCTTTGCTGGACTAGAAATTGATTATGGTTAGAAGGGAACATTTTTTGTTTCATCAGCTCTTTTTGACCTAATCATAATAAACATTTGGTGCTTCAGGAAAACAAAAGAGTATTCTTCAAAAGAAAAACAACCTTATTTGACCCAATGTCTATAGCTTTTGCTCGGTTCAGTACTTAGGATTTTGTGTTGTACATCTTTTAGTACAAAATGCCTGATATTCAGAATATTAAGGCTTCTCAAAAGGCAAGGGGGAAAAATGCAGTTTGCTCTCCAGCCCTTCTTTTAATTCTGTTATCCGTTTTGCTACTATTTTGACATCCAACAAACGGGAGGTCTGGTTATTGTGGCTCCTGTAGCTGTCTCAGCAGCTTCCTGTGGGAGGCTCGTCCCCCCTATCAGAAGAATCCACACTATCCAGCAATAATGAGCCTTATATTGACTTTATTTCATGAATCCTTGGCCCCCCCCAAACATCATGTAATGGGAGACGTGCTCTGTTGCACCGCTTCCTTTATCAGCTCCCAGATTATACTGTGGTGGTGCATCCCAAAGAGGAGTAGTGGGAATGTGGGGGAGGAGAAGGAAGGAGAAGTCCCAGTTCTCACAGCCACACTGATGGCTTCCATATGGGGTTTTGGGAAAAGCACCTCTGGACCCTTCCACTCAACTACTGTCAACAGGCTGCTGCTGCTTTGACATACCACTGATGTGTTCTGCCTATTCTTACAATCAGCTTTTCCCCGCTGTGTATAATTGGTGGCCTGTTGTGCTGAGGTGAGCAGGCTGGACCATGTTTTGACTGACCAACAAACAAATAACAGAGGGAAAAGAGCTGACGTGTTGGCTGAGTCATGTTTTAGGAGCACAGTTTGTGGGCCTGTGGTTGTAAATGTCTATCAAAAACACAGTGTGACGCATATCTATCACGCTTTTACTGGAAATGGCTGCAGTGACCCTTTTAACATCCCTTGTGGCGCGTATCAGCCGCCCTATTGAGACCTTCAGATGCCTTTTAGGTTGCAAAACACTTCTTAATATTTCATGGATTAGCCTCAGTTGGAATCGGATCCAGGGATATTTAATACTGAGATAAAACGGTGAGTTAGGATAAGTGGGGAGCAGTGGAGGGATCATCAAGCCAAAGAAGGAGAGGAGATCAATAAAAACGTATCATTGGCACGAATATCAGCAGAATTGTATCCAAGAAATAAAATGACTCCTTATTTGGTAAATTTGAGTTTACACAATATAACAGGCTTCACCTCAGTAAGATTGGTTCCATTAAATGTGTTTTGGGCAAACACAGATACTGATACTGGTCGGATAATAGTTCAATGTTGTTTGCATTAACACCATCCTGTAAGACAGATTCAATCCGCTGAGACATTACAGTAAAACTAAACGGGGCTTTTACTTACTGTATTCATTGTCTTGTATTTCCTCATACATTTTTAAAGAAAAATGCATCTTGAATTCCAGAAAGCCTGAAAAGCATGTGATGTGGTGAATGCTGAATGTGTGCCAAGAACTTGGATGCCACTGCATAGCAACTCTTTCCCAAAGGCTCGCCCGCACTTATGTATTTACTGTTTGTGTGAGCACCAGTATAGCGGCCAAGTCTTTATACCCTGAGGAGTACAGTATATAACATTAGCATTCAAGAACTTCATTGGAACATTTACAGATTAATTTACTAATCCAATTAATAACACCTGGCTTTATAAATATCTGTCCATTCTTGTAACACTGTTTGTCAAACTTTCCTGGCTAGCATTATCTGATGTATAATAAGTAACAGCTTTCCAGTAAAACACAGTGCTAAATGTTTGCACATTTCCACAGTGCTTTGTTATTGATGTAATTGGATGTGGCTTGCTGTTATGATATCTGTGATGTGATCATGTGAGTAATTCTAGCATTTATTTTTTTGTGTAATGCAGAAATGGCAGCGGAGGTTCTTCATCCTTTACGAGCATGGCTTACTGCGCTACGCTCTGGACGAAATGGTAAGTGAACCCTGACAGCTCCTGAGTTTGGTTTGCTTTGAAACAATTTTCATTTTAAAATGACTGAAATTTGAATAATGGCCTGCTATTACATACTAGCTGTTGGCTTGGTCTAGTAAATGATGGCTATGATGGCTTGAGTGGTCAAATCATCATCAATTACCGTGCATCTACACCGCCTTAAATGGCACATTGGCACAACTACAGTTTTTACCAATTATACTTGTAATTATTCCCAATGTCAGCACAATATCTATCAATTTTTTTCATGTGATAAGGACATGGGAAGTGTTGAGTTTGCTTGATTTACCAGCCTAAAATATCAACATAATTTGACGGAAAAATAAGAACGGATCATAAAAAACTTGGCAGCTCATTTAATTAATAAATACATCTGCATCTCAAAAAGGAGCTGGCTCTCTTTGCAGTTGAGTTAAATAAACAGGCCAAGATTATAATTGATCATTTACAGTAGTTTTCCCTTTTGCTTGATTCACTACATAAAATATCTCTAGACAGTTAAGTAGCTCGTAGTAATTAATTCATTTTGACTGGAGTAGAACATCTGATTTCACGCTTGTACGTTTCTGTTCATAAACAGAGTTTGCTCTAAGTGAAAGCGTTTTTCATGATATACTTTAAACACTGGAATTGTTTGATAGTTTTGGTTAAAGTGTAGTTATTTTGTCACTAAGCATGTGGTGTTTTTCTGAGGAATACCTGGAGCATGTGATGGTCTCACCAGGCGATGGCCACACCGTTAACACCAGCGCTTTCTCTCATACAAAAGAGAATTTTGTGAATGTGTTCAACTTTAAGCCAACTAGCACAGCGGTGTCAAAAGGAATGAAGTGACACCATATGGTGTTGATAATAAAAGTCATGTGCTGAGCTTTTTGTGTTTGTTTAGTTTTAGCTTATTGTGTAAGAGCCCCGTGCTATACTTCCTGTTCTTAAAGAAAAACTGGAAAATCCACTTGATGTCAGGAACACGGATGTCTTTAGTGAACATTAATGCAGTCTGATATATATCAATAGTTATATATGTAAACTGACTGACTGTTCTTATAGGTTTAAACACTAGGCTATATAGTTTGTCGGTTCTATATGTACTGCAGCATATAGGCACGCTGGATATTGATTGACCCGCTCCATTTTTTGTTCTATATGTGGATGGTGCTTTATAATGAGCTGAAAGCAGGAGTAGTGGATGCAGCACTTGCTTTTTTTTTTTTTTTTACTCTTTCATACTGTATGTGGCATTCTCTGGCAGAGGAGAGAGATGCTGGGAGGGTTTATGTAATAAAAGCAGCAGGAGATAGGCTGCCGTGTAGATTGTATTCATTACTCAACCTTCAGGGTCATTACACCCTCCTAAAGTAATCTGAATGGCAAGGTTAGTATTTGCACAGTGCATCCAATGGTGTGTTTTCCTATCTGAAGATATTATTGAACGTAACAAGCTAAAATACTGTTCTGGCCTGAATTTCGGCTTCAAACTGAATGCACTGGGGAATAATGACAGCAGAAGAAGCATGGGTGATGGGTTGTTTACTGAGGGGGACAAAGGAAAGTGGCGGATGTCCTCCTTCCATTCATCTCGCTCCCTCCATGTCACTCTTCATCTTTTCATCCCCGCTCTGAATGCAGGATCAAAAGGAGACGGGGGTTGCAAGGGTCTAGAGCTGGAAATATCAAGTGACACTAAATATAGAAGCTCTCTTGTCAAACCAAACGCATTAGAATAATTGTTTAGTGTTGAATACAGCATGCACAAAGTTGGCTAATGGGCATACGTATCCGGCACTCGTTTTCCACGGACAAAGAGGTAAACTGAATTTAATTGGTATGGTTAGTAACTGCGAGTGGCATTATGGGTTTTTATAAACTCTATACCTTTATTGAAGGACTTTAAACCTAATGACGTAAAATACTTTGCTGCAGAAACGTAGTATGAAGCTATTATTGATATTATTAAAGGTAGGGTAGGTAAGTTTGAGAAACCAGCTCGAGATCGCTAGAATTTGAAAATACACAACCGGAGAAAATCTGCCACTTCCTTACAGAGCCCCTCCTCCAACACACACGAAAGCGCACATGACCAATGAGGGCACGAGATAAGTTTGTGCCCCGATGGAAGGCTGACAGGCAGGTAGGCCATCCAGTTATTTTAGCCGGGCCGGCTAAAATGATTGGTCGTACTTTTTACAGTACCACGGCTTCCACAGATGACATTTTTTTATGGATTTTTTGTCAAAGCACTTAAGATATTCATTGCTATCGGGATGTTAAGAGCATTCCATGGAATATAACAAATTCCTCGAGATACAAAGTGTATCTCGAGCCGGTTTCTCAAACTTACCTACCCTACCTTTAACACTGGAGCACTTTGAGTGTGTGACTCTTTTTATTTTATTTTATATGAACATTTGAAACCCTTTTTTGCAGCATTGATGTGCAATTGTCCATTCTGGATGATGGCTATGGTTTAGAAATGTGATACCCAGCTATGTAGTATGCATACAGTTAATTTGTTAAATGCCATTTAATGCTTCAGATTGTTAAAATCAACATACAATACAATAACAGAGACCAACTTTAAGATCGGTTTAAATGGTGTATTATGAATGACATTAGGTCAAATCTAAACACTGCCAGCTTTCACCAGTATAACATCGCTCCAGACCACATCAGAGCCTCCATCTGAGAGCACTAGTTGGGGTTGTAGATGAGGAGGTGCCCCTCTGTTTTCCTCCCAGCCCAGTTTTATGACTCTTGTGTCTTGGCTGTAACCAAACCCAGATGCACTGCGGTCCCAACCTGCAGGATGTGGCACGACTCTGGGGGAAAGGAATGGGTTAGCAGAGGCCTGGGAGAGATCATAGTTCCTACAGCCATCGATTTAGGGTTGCCCACCTAAGGGGAACACCCAACACGATGCACCACTGCCATCATTTCATCCTAAAGCAGCTATGACTTTGAAGAGCCGTTATGTGCAAGAGACAAGTGGTGGAGAAAACGTAGCTTCAGTAAGAGCAAGATTGTGAGAAAATGTCTTCTGAGAGGAAGCATGTAGACGGTGAATAGCTGTAAATGTTGGCCTGCAATGAACATGTGCAGCCATGCAAGGCTAATGTTTTAGTACAGCTTTCATAGCTCATTCTTGGCATACAGTAGGCTTCCAAAGAAGGGAGTTAAAGTTTGTTGTGACCAAGATAATTCACTAACTTTGAATAAGAAATGACATAACTCTACTCCCAAAGTCTGCTGTCAAACAGGGTCTAGTATCTGCTGAATGTACAAGCTAGATTCTCCCAGAGAAAACCCAACGCAGTTATTTAAAGGGAGCGTTGTCAAGGCAACAGGTTTTGTCCCTTTTGTCCAGCAACCATTGACCATGGCATGTGTGACATGGGTCTGGGTTATTCTCTGTTTTGTGGAGGGCTCTGGCTGTCTCTGTCCTGACTGTAGGGATACAGGACAGAACGCTCTGGAATGAGAGCACGAGTGTGTGGGCTGAGGTTTTCTCCAGGCTCAGTCTTATGGTGAGCAAGCCTTTCTACAGTAGCTGTAGGAAATAAAATAATCAGACACAGCATTGAAACCAATGTGCAAGGATGGATCAGACGGAGTTTGTGCTGAGCTGCACATGTTTCAGTGTGTGTGTGACTAAATGCACCTGGGAATGACGGTGCTTGACTGCAGAGGCCGTGTCATGAACAGGTGTTGCAGGGTTTGAGAAACCCTCAGACTAAGCACTGTTGAGAGAAATTGGACTCATGTACTAATTTAGAGGCAAGGAAAAGACAGATATACAACCTGAACAGAGGCCACCTTAACACGACGGTGAGAATAAGCTGTTTTAAGTGATGGTGATGTAAGAAACACACATACACACAAAAAATCCATTATCACGTCGTGGTGAGGGCAGCTATGTGGGTGTAAAGAACTATCCGGCTCCACTTTAATGACATGAGTGCGAGTTAAAACGATCCAACACCCACACTCTAATAAGTGCTTTGCTATGTGGTCAGAAATACACCACACAACACCTAGCTCCCATTGACCTTGTGTTGACCTAATTGTAGCCTTTTCATACTGACACACACACACCAGACGCACACACCTCATCATATGATCTCGGCTGAAATATTTTTCTTTGCTATGTCTCAAGATCTGTTTATTTTGCAATGAAACTCTGTTATTATTGTTGACAGTGCATTGTGTTACACATTTCCTCATTATTTGGAGGCCATAGGAAAGAAAGTGCATTTTGTTGTTCACATTCTTGTCAATTAATGCATTTTAGTCCAGATAGTAGAAGCAGAGTATACCTGCAAATAAAATGAGGCTACCTATTGAGTTGCACTGCACAAAAGACCCATTCAGAGAACCTTGAATTGCACTTTGCCTTTAGACTGCATTGAGTGCAGTTGACTGCCTGCACCACAGCCATATTCCTTGTAAAAAGGAGAACATGATGTTCTCATGACGTCTTAGCTGTTAAGTCCTTTTCATTTCATCTTAGCTCAATTAATTTCCTGTGTTTACTGGAATTGAAGTAGTGGACCCAGTAGCACTGTCCAAGAACTGCGAGTTTTGAGAAACTTTCCTTCATTTCCAACACATTTGTGCATTCTTTTAACTTGAGGCACACCATTCTGCTGCCTCTCTCCTGAATCTTCCAGACATGAGCATATACAACCCAATGAGCAATGTTGGCATGTCAGGCTTGTAAGACAGTTTTCATGCTGAAACATGCATAAACTCTCTGCCTTCTCAGTGAACAAAATGAAATTCAGGACTATTTTTAACTGATTTTGAGTAGCTTTTCTCTTGTGTTGGTTTGAAAATGAGGGGAGCTTTCTAGGGAATGGATGAGTGGGCAGGGCCTCTTTGCTGTGTTGTTGCCTTCAGGCTCTCTATGCAGGGAATAAGTGGAGGCTGACCACCCCACCCCATCAAATTAGGGATACTTATAGGGGAGCTCCAAGTCTTGTACTCGCAGCAAGCCATGGGAAACGGAGTGGAGAGGGAAGTATAGACTGCTTGGAGTACACACACTTGTGTTACAGTTCATGAAGGAAAGATCATGAAGTTCAAGAGCGAAAGAAGCCGCTGATTTAGAGGGTAAATAACAAATGAGAAGTCAGTCAAAGCTTGTGTTGATAAGACTGTGTAAATCCTCCATATTGGATTATTGTGCGTTGTTTACTAAGTGTGGGTCCAGGGTGAGGCGTATGTTGGTTTTGCAGAGATATGGTGCGTGAGAGTCTTCTTTAACCCCTGCCCTTCCTTCCCCATGGTTCTAGTAGGAACTGATCTGCTGGAATGTAAACAGCCATGGATTACAGTGGGGTCACTGTTCCCATTGCACAAAGCCACAAAACCATGGGAACAGCCATTCATACAGCTTGTAATCATCAGGGTCTACAACACTGTAACTGCCACTCAACCCAACGTCCCAAAGCTGTAGTCCAGTTAACTATATTTATAAAAGAACATTCTCATGTTTTTGTTTTCATGTACAGAAATAGGGAATTGTTGTGGATTCTTGTTGCTGTTTTATCCCAGGAAATCCCAAGCTACTGGCTGGGGAGGCTGACCGCAAAGAGTCTGCAACACGCAAGCCATTATCCTCTCCAGTTTTGAGCAGCCACTGTGCAGGTAGCACATCCAACTAGTATAGGAGTCGAAAGTGCATTGACAATTACGGGAAACCTCACCAGCTTTCCCACCCACAAACACTGTTGTTTTGAAACAAAAGTCTTGTAAATGTTATGGTTGAGCAAACCAAACCACGTCTAATTGACTGATTGTAATTCCCTAACTTCATTATTATTAGAACACAAACATTAAACTGGGGGAGTTTGCAAGACTGTGACTACCGGGTTTCAGTCTAAACCAACTCCAGGCCTCCAAACGATTTGTCCGTCACAAGGACTGCTGTGCATAGGGAATTGGGAATAAAATACAATTAAAATCCCCGATTTTGATGATTCTTGACAGTTCTCTGAGCTGATCCAATAATACACAAGGCCACCTCATGCGGACAAGATCCTGTGTGAACAGATCATTTCATGGAAACAAAAATACTGTACCACACCCACTGCTTTCCTGTTTAAAATAGATACTTTTATCAGGAAACAGGCACTTTTATGTGGAAGTGTCATCCTCGTAAGTGTCATCAGAGAACACAGTGGCTTATCATTTGAAGCCTTGCAACTTAAGACAGGACTATATTTAGCTTTTTTCCCTACATGTCCATGCAACTTGGCTAGGTTTTGTCTACCCAAACAAAGCAACATGTATTTCAGCCTCAGTCTTCCTGTCAGATCCAAGCCTCGTAGTCCACTTTACTCTCACTTTGATCTCATGACAGTTGATCAACTTGACAAGGCAAACAACAAACTACAAGAGAGCCACCTAAAGCATTTGGTAGTCTATGAAAGGATTGATTATCTTAAGCAGAGATTTGAATTCATCAGCTCACATTGATTGCTTATCAAGGGCTTTGCTGACCCAAAATACATCTCCACTTCCCAACTAAGTGCTATGCTTTCTGAAGAGACATGAGTCAACCAAAACCAGGAAAGTCTGGTTAAGATAAATACAAAAAAAAAAGGTCTGACAGACATTGGGCTAAGTTGTATTTTCACTTGATCAATGACCATTCTGGCCCTCTGTTGGCCTTTTGGTTTGACTTTCCAGTGTTGTCTTATCTGTGCTCTTTAGTCTTTGCCTCGGCTTTAGTCACTACATCATTCCGGATGCGGCAAAGATAACAATCTTATCTCCAATTTTTCACTCTTTGAACTACTTCAACTTCTTAAGTCAGACGTACAGTAACCCTGTCTGGCTCAGGACCAAATCTACTCTAGAAACATTAAACTCCTGTGTTTGGCCTGGATGTCAAATGCTGTTCTACTGTATATGGCAACACTTTAGTCACTTTTATTGTCTTTTTCTTTAAAAGTGACTTATTGTTAATAGTGTACAGACACACACAAAGCATTACCCAAACATGTCCCCAAACAACCTGCTTGGAGACCCAACTTAAAGGTGGGGTAGGTAATTTTGGAGAAACCAGCTCAAGTGCGCTAGAATTTGAAAATATACAACCGGAAAAAATCTGTCACTTCCTTACAGAGCCCCTCCTCCAACACACACGAACGCGCACATGACCAATGAGGGCACGAGATAAGTTTGTGCACAGATGGAAGGCTGACAGGCAGGTAGGCCATCCAGTTATTTTAGCCGGGCCGGCTAAAATGATTGGTCGTGCTTTTTACAGTAGCCTACTACGGCTTCCACAGATGAATTTTTTTAATGTATTTATTGTCGAAGCACTTCATATATTCATTGCTATCGGGATGTTAAGAGCATTCCATGGAATATAACAAAAAGTGTTTCTGAAATAAATTACATACCCCACCTTTAATTGTGTTATTTTTCAAATGTTCACAACACTCAAGGATTACATGTGAAAGACAGGGAGACATTTTCAAGCTTTCCAACTGACCTCCCCCTTACCCATTGCCTTTGTGTATGTGTGCTTTAGCCAAAAAGCCCTAATGAGGCTATAAATAGTGGCTTTGAATTACTGATTCAATTGAAATTATAGTTCAACAGCATTGTTCTCGAGCTTGCTCCTTCAAACAAACAGAAAAAGGGGCTAAGCTGTACCTCTTTGATTGAATGAGCAGGAAGTGCTCCTATTGAAACGGGGCTGAATTCATTGACATGTATTGACCTGGAAACACATAGACAAATTGGTGCAAGTCACACCACATCAATAAGTACGCCTTTATCTTCTCTTACCAACACATTTAAACTTGTGCACAACAATGAACCACATTTTGGTGCTTTATTTGTAACTCTTTACTTAAGATTTAATTATAAAGTTCTACCTATATGTTAGACTTCAACTCATGGAGGCTGTGGAGACAGTCCTCGTGTTCAACCCTGTGGTCTAATATTATATTGGTGTTCACCGTTGCATGAGCCTGTGGACAGGATCATTTAACACAGGGCACTAGGTCTATCAGCACCTCTAGAGAAATAGTACTGCTCCTTGCAAATGGTTTCTCATAAGGTATCCATTTTCTGTTTTTGTGGGTTGATGGCAAACTCTCTTTAAAAATGTTCTTGGAGAATCTGATTGCCTTGTTTATCTGAGCCAATTATTTGATGGCGGTCCAATGTTGCACCATGGTGAGAATTGCTTAAAATACTCTTTTATTAAGGATGTCTTTTAACCATCCTTTCCTTTGTACCCTCCTTCATTTTCGTATTCTTGTTTTAATGATTTCCAGCCATTCATTATCCAGAGAAAGGCTGGTTCCAGGAGGCTTTGGCTAAATCGGTGTCCACTCTCACTTCCATGGCCCCACTTTTACTTTCCCATTACTCATTTCAATTCACTTTCCCTTCCCTTTACCTCCTCACTTTATCCTATTATGCCACTCTCTCACATCTCTGTCTTTCATTCCAGCTCTCCGTGGCCAATAAATCATTTGTGTTGTAGAGAGCAGCCAGCAGTATTGTGTAACTTCTCTCCCTCCAAACCCTCCCTTGTCTATAAAACCAAACATGGCCGGACTGACTGCTCGCTCAGTTTGTTCTCAACACTAGACCCAGGGCAAGAGGTTAGCCAGCTCTGAGACGAGCACTAATAAAACAGTGGGGTAGGGGTCTGCATGTGCGTCAGTAGGGGTGTAGAGACAATGGGACTTATCAAAGTAAAAATACTGCTGTTGTGAATTACCAGACACACATTACTGTAGCCCACAAGGTTATTGTGGTCAAATTTGTAAAATCACAATTTCAACTTCGCAATTTATACTTGCAAGCAAAAACATGTGTGATTTTAAACTTGTAGGGACGTGTTTAGGTTGTGGGGACTGATGTCAGAGATGATATTTGCATCCCTGCAGCATTAAGTCTTAGTTGGACAAAGGGAAGGTGTAACCTAGAAAGACACTCTGGGCTGCAGGAGTGAGTCCTAAAACGTGGAAGTGAGTTAACATTTTAGCACTTTCATGCAATTTACACCTCAAAAGTCCTAAAAATAGTGTTTGTTTTTTAAGTTTGTCTGTAAAAGTATCCTTCACATTTGTTTCCCACCTTTTTTCTGCTTTTATCCTCAATCAAATAAAGAAATCCCATTTGAAGTAACCAGTAGTATGCTAACGTTTATGCTCGAATAGAGCCTCATTAGACTGTTGCCTTACGACAGCCTGCAGAAGCCACAGCTGCAGTCGACTGTCTTTCCGATCTGCAACAGGTGCAGGTGTATTGGATGACCTTTCACCTTTCACCTCAGCTTGGTGACCTGCCAATCCAACCACCTGTTAAGGTTGGGGCTTTGCTGCCAAGCTATTTATAGCAAGAAAGAAAGTGGGCTCTTGGAGATAGGCCGGGTGATGTTTCTTGTGAATACAATAAACACGGATGTAACATATATGTCATGGTAGACAAATGTTGATAGAGATATTTGATATCCTGCCAAAATAACTCCCAGTAGAAAATTCCCAGGCCTTGTTTCGTTGGTAGGTCTTGCTTGTGAAATCCACACAACCTGCATCACAAAATGTTGGCTTGTTGTTAATTGTTGTTGGGTGAGCCTCTCGCTCTTTAATAAACCACTCCAGCTTCCCCGGGACTGGACAGAAATTACCATTTCAAGCAGCCCTGGCCTGCCTCCAGACTCGGCACCTAATCAGCTTAGTGATCTCTCCTCTGTGCTTTCCTTCTGCTTTAAAGAGAGAGCAACAAAAACAGCCCCCCCTATGAAAAACTAAACAAAACTGCAGGTCTTAGAAACTACTACCTTCTGAGTAAAGGAACAAATGCTGAAACATTGATATTTTATGCAATTTTTAAATAAAGCACTACCAAAAAAAGACTTTTAAAGAAAAAAGATCAATAGGAAAGACAAGCTATTTGTCTGTCTATATTCAGTATATTATTGTGTATAGCTATTGGCTAATCCTTTGATATATTGGAGAACCTTATTATCTATATCATCTAAAATAAAACTTTTTTTTTGTCTTGTTTAATTATTGTTTGGTTAAACATTTTCTGGTTTAACTTTACATTTTTCAATAACTTACAGTATTATATTTGGAAAAGTTTTAGTTGTCCGTGTTATGATTTATACAAAAGGTTTGGCCTATTTTGTAAAGCTATCAAATGTCTTTGTCGAAAACATATTTATCCTAAGGAGCGGTGGCAACTGTAAGTGCTATAGCTTACAGACTGTATTGACTGACATTTTGAATTTTAACGATTCTTTGAACATACCACACACCTAGGAATGTAATTTGCTGCAAGCCTTTTGTTACCTGATGAGTCTTCTCTTATCCTCTGAAGTGATCTGCTGTCAGTAATGTTTAGGTTAACTGTTAACCACCAGACGTGTGACTGTAGGAATCTGCTCTTCAGCTCTGTGGAAAAATGACTAGCTCCAAATCTGAGGTATAAGCTGAATACCCAAAGGAAAATGTTTCCAATCCCTCCCACATTTCCCCTTCCTTTCTGCCTGATGGGCTAATTTGCGTTGACTTAGCAAAGCTTTGGCAGATTTGCAGTCATAATCAAAGAGGTAGTTCAAGCCTGACTGCAGGTCTTATGTAATTTCTTCACACAATGTAGGCGTTGTAGCAGAAACTAGTTAAAGGAGTAAATATAATTCTGTGCCTCTTTTTATTTTGATAAGAACACTTTTCATTTTGACCCTACAACACAACAGCATATAATTGGTGCCTAGTCATCTTGGCCTACTTTGCAAGGTACTGTGTCAGAGCACAGTGTGGGACGCTGCTGTTTTGGGGCACTCTGTGATCTTGCAGCAATTGTTTTCTGCTGTGGAAACAAAAAGCTGATCCTCGAGCTACAACTCTCGAGGATTTACTGCTCTAGAAGTCAGTGATTGAACAGGGATTTATTGTAGAGAACATTAAGACACTTGATAAAGAACAGTCCAATGTGCAGGTTATCTAGATGTCATCATTATTGGCCTTGGAAGAGTAGCAGTTTCAATGAGCGGATATTGATGTATATGATAATGGAGGTGTTTTATTATGACCTAATCATGTTGTCAGTGTAACATGCATTTGTGAATGTTGTGCCAAGGCAAAGGATTGAGATAAGTCACACTTCACTGCCTCCATGGTTCACTACCCTGACTGGGATGTGTGACACCTAATCTGTCTACTCTAAACCCTTTAGAGATAGCCAATGGCAACAACCAAGAAACTGTAATAACTGAAGTTGCAGCTTGAATCCATTTACCTGTTGGATTGACAATTTTGCAGCATATGCCATGCCATGCCTGTAGAAATGTTGGGTCAAAAATAGTGCATACAATAGCACAGATGCTTTCACCACGAATGGCTACAAAAGATCTCATATCCCAAGCTTATCAACAAGCTAATGTTGCAGCTGAAATGTTCTCCAGGTCACAAAGTCAACCTCGCATGAATGATGATGTGATACCAGTTTTCAAGCACAGTAAATATTCTCTTCCCAGAGTATATGATGGGACCAAGGTGATGATGTAGTACATGGTTTTAATAATACTTTTGCTTTTCAATGTTTGCCATTTCAAACCATGAGCTGGTTCAAATAATATTTGCCTTGATTTACAATATGTTCTCATTTGTTTTATCAGTACAGTTTTGAAGCTTTTGTGCTTTTCTTTGCCATAGTCCACTTTGGACTATATGAAATATTTCAGGATTGCACTTTTAACCCACTTGAAATGTTCTCACTTGCTTGGTTTCAAAACATAACAAATGCCATAATCTGTTCATTGGGGACCATAACATCAATGATATTTTTCATTGCTGTTGCCGGCCACTATTGCTCATGTAAACCTACTACTGCTGCGCCCCCTGTAATCTCAGATGCACCCCAAGTCATTTTGTTCTGGAACCGGGCCTGTACATGGCCATATACTAAACAAAATACAGAGCCCATTCCGTGTTCCTGTTATTGTTTACTTCCTCTCTGCCTTCTTCTGGTGATTTATCTGACGTCCAGCGCTCCGTCTTTTAACCTCTTTTCCTTTCTCGTTCTTGATCCTCCTTAGCAACCTTCATTATAGTCCTTGACAGTGGTCTGTACTACTGGATTAACAACGTGTCACATGTTAAGAATTTACAATCAGAATCGAATATTCAACTAAGCCGTGTAATAAAAGTTGTTACTAGCCTTAATGGCCTACACAGTTGTTATGCTATACCACATTGCCCTTCACTGGATGTATAGCTGCACTAAACTACATATTAGAATTTAAAATACCTAGCCATTCTTTTGCGGTTATTTTGGTGAAAGTAACTCAAAAGTAGTGTAACTCATTACATTTCAGAGACAGTAATATTGTAATGTAACTTATTACTTTAAAAAGACAGTAATAAGTCATATATTACATTTTGGAAGTAACTTGCCCAACACTGGACATAACACAGTTGTCATTCATCACAGATGAGGGGGAAAGAAAACAACCATAAGAACAAGCACATTCACACATTTAAACACAGTAATTGAATTAGGGACGGTCTATATTATAAGTCATAAGTGTGCAGAGAGTTGGAAAGCGGAGAAAGGAAAATGTTTCCAGTCTGGAAAGCCACACACACTCTCAATAATTCTCCTTAGTCTGCGTCTGTGCTGCCAACCCAACGTGACACAACTCGATCCGAGCACCTGTTTCTCCAGCCGGCCGATCTACTCTGTCAGCACCCAGACATAAACTGACTGCTTCTCACACTGTCATTGTATACATCACACACATATACGTGATAAAGCTTCAATTACAATGCTCTATGAAGTAGGATTACAAAATAATGTACCGTGCAGATAAATAATTGTATTTTTTCAGTGATTTTGTTATCTGGGCTGTTGCATCAGATTGAACGATTCTACCCTTTATTGGAAAATAACCTGCTGTACTATAGCAGAGCAAACCATCTTCATCCTCCAACTCTCCCTCCTCTTCCTCCTCCTCTGCATTTGTCAGCTGCTGGCCTCCTAACACTGCATTAAACCACCCACATCCTCTCACCGTTCTCCGTAAGAGGAGCAGCGCTGCTACCACCCACTCTCCTCTCTGAAATATCTGGTACAAAATGTGTGAGATGCGTCGTGTCGGGATATTTTTCTTTTCAAATATCTCGCCTTTAACCTGCTTTTGCCGTTAGCCTTCACTGCGGTGCTGTAGCATTCATCTGAACGTCTTGAATGCATACCAGTGGAGTGAGGTGTATCTAAAAATGCCTGAAGTACAGTACTTGGCCCTGCAACAGAGATGTCAGATACCCACCATATGGTTTAGTCTGATTTCTTTATGTTTGTCTTAAGTACAGACAGGGGTTAGGGTTGGCATTATAACGGAGGCTAAGGTAAATACCACGTGTGATTGTGCTGGCTTAACGTCTCAATATTGGGATCAAATGATAGGACTGTAAGGACTCTGGAGCAGTGATGATTGTAATCTCGTCCCTGACCAATCTAGTTCCTGGCCTGATTGCAATGTATATCTGTATGATATCGTGGAAGGAAAAGAGAGACGGTGGTTTGATTCTTCTACATAGCAAGTCCCGAGGTGACTCCATCCGTCTGGCACCTGAGGATATTTCCCCCGCAGCTGGTTGTTGGCATGCTCATTGGTATCACAATTTGTGTTTACCTCTGTTGTCTTAAGTTGCTAAGGAAAGATTGATTGCATAATGGCTGTTATCGGTAATGAGCAGAGGATGTTGGACCCTGAAGAGACCTGATTCCAGGCCATGTTGGTGAGTCAGGTCGAGACGCTGCCAGTTCATCAGCTTTCCTTTTGGCTTCCATGTCTTCAATGATCAAAGTTAAAGAGCTTTGGATGCAGGGTGACACACTCAAAGATCCTGCTGTTACACGTTTAATACAGAGTAATGTAACTTAACGAGAGAAGTTTCAGCTTTTGAATTTGTCACCGCACATGTTGGCAGACAAACAGGCACCTAATACCAAAAAACAGATGTTGCTAATCAACTTACAGGTGTTCATAACACACTTTGACATTGAGCAATCATGTAGGTGTGTTCATACTGATAGAAAGTGAATGAATAATGGGGAGAATGTCTTTCTTTTGCAAGATGTTGCAATATCATTCCCTCACGATCCTCTTAACTGAGTCATTTTATCTGAACTCTGGATTTCCATGACTAGAAAGGAGTCCGTCAAACCCAAAAATGTTGATGGCAGAGGAAGAGAATTTGCTTCTCAACCAAAATTGAGAGTCAACGATCTGCCGGCTGCCAAAAGAAGCAAATATTTCTCTCGCTGTGTCATGAGGGAGAATGGGATGTTTTGCTTAGCTGCAGAATCGCCAAGAGTGAAGGAAGCCAACGGCGCAAAGGCATGCTAATTACCATTTTCCAAACAGAGAGTTGGTTCCTAATGAACACTGTTGTAATGACACACACCATCTGGCCCAAGATCACAAGACCTACAGTATGAATACTATATGGTAAGGAGAGGAGAAAAGGGCCTAAACCGAGCAGTTATATTCCCCAGTGGGAAAACTAGGAAAAGTGTCTCGTTTACTGGAATTGCATGGCAAAAGACATTTCATTGTTTTACTTTAGGCAGTAGTAAATCCCATGAAGCTGTGTTGTAGCTTTAAAATTGTTTTTTTTGTTTTGTTTTGGCACTCTAGTGTTGGCTTTGATTCTCAGAACTGTTGGTTCTTATAGGAATCTTAATAGTTTATGAATTATGTGTTTTAATTTAAGTCATTTTCATGCACTTGAAAACATTTCTATTTGATGTTTGCTATTAAATCCAACAAAAATATTTACACATTTCAAATTTAAATTCTACAACCTTTCAATACACTTCTGCCTTAGTTAGATTGTTTTTGTATCTGGCACCTCTAAAACATCTTTGGATTGTGAGTTCCCTGTTCATGTTTTTGAAACGCAATAGTCAGGTAAATATATTGTATGACGGCTTACATTACACAAATGTCCTCTGCCTTTTAGTTAGTGTTTCACAGATGTATATCCCATACATATTGGTGCTGATCCAAGACGTCCACCTGCCTCTCCATCTATCACACACTGACCTAGAGAAACCCAATCTCTTTCTGATTTGTCCCCGTCTCCCCTTGAGACTCCGCTCCATGTCTCCCATCCAGACAGTATTCATATTATTGTCTGAACAACTTGAGAGACTAGAATACGTTTATGCTCGTTTCATAATTTCCATGCTCCGATCAACAAAAGGACACTTGTTTGGGCCCCTTGTCTCTCAGTCATTTCCTTGTTGAGGGTTAAGGGGCGGAGTGGCTCTGTGGACTGTGGCGGCTGACAATCCCACATTGTGTGAACTGCTGCTGCTTCACAAAGGGCCCATTGTGGAGAGCGGTGGCCCGGGAAGAGGGGACCGGGTCTAGGCTAGGTGACAGAGAGGTGTGGGTTCAGGGGGCCTGGGTCTGGGGGCCAGGTCCAAGGTAGAGGCGTCTATTGGTGCTTATCCCCGGAAAGTGCTGAGGCAGGGAGGGTGCACACGTGTGCTGCTTCTGTACATTTACTGTACTCCCACCCGTCCACCTACGTTGTGTAAGCACTCCAATCTCTCTCAGAGGTGAAGCCCTTTTATGAAAATAGGTTTTTCAATCAGAGCTGTTGTCAGTCTCAGATTTATCATCTGCAGAGAATCCGATGTGATTATAAAACTGGGGGGGGGGGGGGGGCTTAAGCTGCTTGTACAACTGTTCCCAGAATTTGAAATATTTTGCTGTTTATCCTCCTCTGACTCGAGCTCGAGGACATGTGTGGAGATTTGTTTACTCAGACAGATGGCCTTGCGGTCCAAAGTCAGAGTCCACAAAATCCCTTTTTTCTGCTGCACTGCTGTGCCTCTTGACCACCAGTTTGAGACTTAATCTCCCTTTTTTTTCTCCCCCTCTGTCCCCAAAAGTCCTTCCTCTCTCCATGTCTGAGTGTGACAGGGTCTCAGGTCAAGCTGACAACCGTCTCTCTGGTCAGTCTGAAGCAGGCGTGGGCCCTCTTCCAGCTGTCCTGTCCCACGGTCTATTTGTCCGACTGTCTTTCTGTCTGTCAAGCCCGGCTGTTGCCCTGGCCTCTCACCTTAATGTCAAGAGCCCTTCATTTTTAAAGCATAAGAAGTTGAACCAAATGATGTAGACTTACTGCCTCTGTGGCACATTTGTTTTTACTCTAGAACACAAAGAATGTAAAGGTTATGTTGTTTCATGTTTCCTCCGATTTGACACTTAGTTTAACCAACCTGTCACTGTTTTTGCTTAAAATATGCTTTGCCAAACTTGTACTTTGCTTTGCCCTGCTACAATTTAGGCTGTGGTAAAAGAGTAAAGAATGAAAGTGACATTTAACAGTAACAAAGTCAACAAGGTCTCTCATCTGCCCTCAGGGTTGGATTACCACTAACTGTTAACTATTGACTCCTCTGTCCACATTAGAGCCTTCCAGTGCTGGCAGGCTATGGTTATGCTGCACAAATTGTGTCCTTGCCTTAGATTTATCTGGTCACTAGCAAACCTGAACGTGATACCTTTTTGATTTAGTTTCCAGCTCTGTCCCCTAATATATTCCGATCTTGCAGCAGACTGTCATTTATCATCTGTGGCTACCTGGTACTTAAAGCTTGGAACCACCGTGGTATTTTGGTGTCTATAATTCTGCCTGTATGTTTAGTGAAGTGAAGGTAGGGCCCTGAAGCTGTTCAAATAGCCACACATGCCCATTGTGCTTAGTTATGCAGTACTCGCTTACTTCATTGAGCAAATATAAATCCCTTGGTCAACATAAGATTATCATGGCTTCTCCCATTGCTAGTGTAAGTCATTTGGAGGTCAGACAAAGCAAAAGTCAGTTTTCTGAAAAAGCAATATTTGTGTGCAAATACTTTCCTTCTGCAAATTGCTAGTGTCTTTCAAAGTATTCATCTGCACAAGTATTTTACACTTAGAAAAGTAGAAATGTATTTATTTTATTTGCCAAAATGCCTGATTAGCACAAAAGGTTCACTTGCTGTGCAATAGACTATAAATAGATTATCTTATCTATTCAAAGTTAAGCTAGCATGTCTCCATTCATTGTAAATGAGCCGTGCTTACAAACAAAGCCACTGTGTGCTTATATAAACTTGCATGTGAAAACCTTTTTCAAACAAAGTAGTATTATTGTGGATGTCCTGTGGTCATGTTATTTATGGCGGTCGAATGGTAATCCATGTACATAGTCGGGTTTACACCTCACAGCTACGCAACAGACAGATTAATCTCAAAACCTCTCGGTGAACCTGCACGGTTTTAAAAATGGAACAGACAGTCCTGTTCACAGGTCCTTTCAGGCTCTTTAAAGCGCCGCAATATACAACAGAGCTGTGAAGATTTGGGCATTAGCAACACTGTAAGGTCTATTTAATGTTCTAAATATTGTAAATTAGTGTGATTTAATGCTCTTTTTGTATGCAGCTTATTCTAAAAACAACCATTATTTAAAAGCTACTACAAGTGCATGACTGTTATGCACTTATCCTAGATTGTGTAGTGACTATTACACAACTACTATAATGCAATGCCAAGTCCATCAGAGTTGTAAACGACAACCTATTTCCCCCGTCTAAAATCAGCCTATTTGTTACTTTCTTTTACAAAAGGAGATTGTAAAGTAAAGTGCTGCATATGCGATGCCATTATGTAATTGGTGTCCTTTTTAAAGTGCTGAAATACACAACGCAAGAAACAGAAATATCACAACGAGCGCAAACAGGAACATTCGATGTGCACAGACTGTGATTATATCAGCTCGTGGTGTGCCAATCTTGGCAGGAAAATTGATGCTGGGGTGGGTTGTGTGAATAGACCATGTGGAGGGATACGTGGGCACGTCTGTTCACTTCCCCACTTAACACTTTCTCTGTGTGTCCCTCTTGTGTAATGCAGCCCAGCACCCTGCCACAAGGGACGATCAATATGAACCAGTGCTCTGACGTCATCGACGGAGAGTCCAGGACGGGGCAGAAGAACTCACTGTGCATCCTGACCCCGGAGAAAGAGCACTTTATACGTGCTGAGTGCAAAGAAATTATCAACGGGTAAGACATAATAACCAGGACTTGGATCGGTTAAAGAGGGCATATTCTGCTCATTTTCAGGCTCATCTTTGTATTTTGTTTCACTACTTTGACTGTGACTTTAATCTTCAAAAAGGTCTTCTCATACTGCCTGTCCTGCAGCACCTCTTTTCACCCTCTGTCTGAACTTTGGGATTTTAGCCTTTGCGAACCATTTACATGCACACAAACCTAAATAACACACTACAGGAAAGGGAAAACCCCCAAAAGCATAATATGGCCTCCCATTACTAAGTACATTTACTCAAGTACTGGAATGAATTACTATTTTGTCAAACTTTGTATTTAATGTACTGCTACTTTACACTTCCACATCAAATATCCCACTTCTTACTCCACTACATTTATTAACACTAATAGTTACTAGTTACATTGTACATGCTATGCTGATATGATGCAGTACTGTACTACTAAAGCACACAGTATACACAAAATCATATGTACATTACATTACTGTTGTTTGTATTATCATTACATGTTGATATTGTTCATGATATCCTTCATTTATGGTTATCTTCTTTCATTGCCTGATTTGACATTACATAATATTGTTAACATGGTTTTTTAACGTGTTGCTGTTGCACCACCTTGTACAGTTTGCTCTGGAAATACTGTGTTTTGATTGGGTAATGCCATAATATAATATAATATTCTAGAATAATGTACTACTGTGGAAAGATCCTTTCTGCATCACATGACTTTTAGTTCTGGTACTTAAAAGTACATTTAGCTTGCTTACTTCTGTAATTTTACTTAAGTAACATTTGGGCCTTTTACCTGTATTGGAGTGTTTTTAGACTGTATTATTTATACTTGTACCTGTGTTAAGGAACAAATTGATAATCAGCTGTATTTTCCTATAAGGCATTATAACTGCCTCAGCACAGTTTTTGTTGCTCTGTATTTTGTTTTAGTGGTCAGGGATGACAGAGACTTGGGAAAGGGAGAGTATTTGTGCGCAGCTGCCTTTGCTGCCAAACTGCTCTGCCCCCTGCTGTCTCTGTTGCACTGTGCGTTTCAGAGCCTAGTAATCCACACTGCAGTGACAGTGCACATTCTTGAACTGTTCCCTCTCCCTGTGTCCACAAACCTCCCCCCCCCCCCCCCCAATATGCCTGGACTCAGAGCCCAACACACGAGCTTCGGTTTATTCGGTTTGCTATCTTCTGCTTTTCCTGTGTGTTTCTGCACTGTACGCTCCCTCCCTGGATGTAGCGTACATTATATGGCTATTCTGAGGGAACTGTGACTCACAACACCTACTCTCCGTTATGCTACCTGCTCCATCTCTGCACACCTCCCACCCGCTATCCTCTGGCTCCCATGTGTTCGTTCCGAGCTATCACACAATCATATTAACCTTTGCCAAGGCTGCTGTTCACTGATAGTGATGTAACAAACTGGCTTTAAAGAATGTATTGTTTTCAATCTCCTTACATTTGATTGATTACATTACAGTATAAAAACAAGGCTGCATTGTTACTCATACAGAGTCACATGTTTGTATTCACAGTGTGACACACTTTACAAAGTGGGTGCAGCCGAAGATATTTGATAATGCATGATTGTTGCGTACCAAAGTACTTAACATGATTATTCTAATCATTAAAAAGCCAGGGTTTTCTGTATTGCAGATAAGGAACATTTCGTTTTTTTTGTTATATTTTATCCTTCATTCTTTGTTTTGTTAAATTGAGTATGCTAAACCTTCAGCAGACTGCTCCCGGGTTATTTATTCAAATGATTTTTACTGAGGATACGCATTGATTACCTTGTGTGGAAGGGGGATTGAGCATCTCTGAGTGTGGGAGTATTATTTGTGCAGTAAATAATGTATTTATGCTTTAAAAGACAATGCTTGACTAAATCCACCCCAGCTAATAAGATAATAGTTTCCTTATGAATTGCCATTTCAGTAAAGAGCACACAAACGGTGCCAAAAAACAGACATAAATTATAAAGGCAAGTCAGATGTAGAGTAACCAAGCTTTAAGATGCTTTGTGTTGCCACCTAGAGGATTAAAAGTGACTACATGTTTTATTTCCTGCATTTAGCTCAGTGTTTATTTAAGAAGTAGAAGTGTAGTTTTATATTTTCCTATTTCAGTATTAGCTTGTACAAATGCTTTTATAATGGTTTCATTTTCCTGCAGAGAACTTTTCCGTGTCATATTTTGATCGAGTACAGGTGCAGGGTGTGTATAGTCTGCATTCATTGTCACAGGAACAATACTTGACTGTTTCACTATTCGTAGGTGGCAGGAGGCTCTGACTGTTTACCCCCGGACCAACAAGCAGAACCAGAAGAAGAAACGCAAAGTGGATCCACCCTGTCACCAGGTAATGCACCTACTTACACACTCCAGGGCAAAGTGACGTATCTTGCTCACACTGAGGTAGCGTCACTGAAAAACTAGGTCTAAGGGTTTGAGCCAAAAGTACAAGTATTTCTAAATAAAAGACAACATTTGGGCTCCCAGTATTTTCTTGTTCACACTTTAAAGGTGGCTACCCCCATACATCAGCACTGAGCTAAAGTGAGCATTATAAATCATCCACATAGAGTGATTGTGCCATTGCTACAGCTGAGAAAGAACATCTTTAAGGACAACATGTGCCTGGGAAATATGCAGCATGGAGGCTCCTCATTCCACTCAGTCTTCACCAGCTGTTTTCCCTCCAGAGATAGAGAGATGTATTGTTTTTCTGCCGGCAACATGATGAACAGTTTTTGCTTTGCATATTTGCATTCTTGAGTCCCGTGATGTGGCCGTCTCACTGCGTGCCACATACTCTTTAAATTAATTTGTACCACTGTGTTCATAGCACAGTGGTACAAATACTGCCAGTTATACCAGCATGTATGTTCTTTAACAATGTATCTCTGTTATAAAGATGCAGAACAGGTGACGTTCTTTTAATTTATAGAGCCACCTGGTAAGAAGGCAGCAAACATTGTTGAGCTATCAAAATATTCCTGAGCAAACATCCAAGGATGAGGATGACAGCTGCCTGCTAAAATAACATTCAGCAATGTGACCATGATCCGCTCTCCTCTCAGTTCTCCCTTGCGCTCTGTGCTGTTACAAAGTTGTGTCCAGCAGCTTTTCTTTTATCTGCAAGACCCCCGAGTCCTACCTCCTCAGTTCCCTTATTTTCATTTGACATTATTAGTCAGATTCAAGACTTCCAAGTTGAGGTCTGTACAAAAAGCCCAAACCAACACAGTCTAAAGCCCTTTCTTTATTTTACATCACCTGTGTGCCATTGTGAAATATTGTTAGATCACTTCCCCTGAAGGAAAGGTATTTCTGTTGTCATACCTTTATAGAAGTACATTCCGATGATCTTGTTTCCCTCCTGTTTCAAAAATTACAATGCTGTGAATTGTTAGAAAAATCCTCAAATGTTCATTGAGTATCCTATAAACTTTCTGATTACACATCGACAGCCTGAGCTCTTGCACACTTACTGAGAATTAATGTCAAAGTCTGTGTGTCTGTAAAGCTGGACATTAAGACTTGAATCTGCTGTAGTGCTGTTCGTTATTGACCAACCTGCGGAGGGACCCTGAATGACAGCTACCCTCGAAGAACAATATGTCTAGAAGGATTCTATAAATAAATAAGTAAATAATACAAAGTTCAGCATTTTCTATGAAATCACAATGCAAACTTCAGTCTGATTTCTCCATGTTAGACGGAGATAAAATACAAGGGTAAAGCTCTATTACTATGAAAACAGTTTTAATAGAGAGATGAAATATAGGAGTTTCAGACCACCTACCGTGGGATACAGCTCTCCCCCCTTCCCTTCCTCCTTTCTGATGCAAGGCCAAATGTGTGGTGGGTGCACACAAAGTTCTCTCTGAAGTTCATTGTCTGGCTCCTCTAATGACGGCGCCCTGAATCCGACTGTGACCTTGCCGGGACACTGACGGGCTCATTTGCAGCGGGACGAAGTGACACAGGGATGACCTTAACTCCCATGTGGCATCCAAAATACTTTTTCTGTGTAAATGAGTATACCCTCTCTACACTACGATCGCATTCAAGCTCCATTAACGTCTGATATGAGCTTTAAAAAACAATACCTTGTACGCTCTTAAGCAAATATTCTATCTTTTTTGAAAGTGTGTGAAATAACACTCAAGCAGTCAAGGCCAAGTGACACAATTAGGCCTGCTAGTGTGATTATGCCATTACTGCTTGTCTTTTTCAGTTTCTATCATCGTCTCAGGGGTTGTTTGGGGGTGGAAATGTGATATAGCGTGTCACGGATAAATAGGTGTAAATACTAGCAAAGAAAATGTTTACCTACTGGGTCGTGCCCCTAAATTGAAGCACCTGACCTTGCAACAAAATTCCATGATGGGAAACATACTATTGTAACTGAAAGGAGTTTTTACTTTCTTGTGTTTGCTCTCAAGAAACACATGTGTTTTTATGTCATAAATATGTATGAATTTGGCCCTAAACAACAATAAAACGAAACGCCATCGTCCAAATAATACAAAAACTATCAAATCATCGAGACGTATTGTTGGCTGTTCTTGGATTGATAATAAATCAGCAGGACGTAGCATTAACATCAAAGGCTTTTGTGATTGGCAGGGTGGAAGAAATGCAAGCCAGTGTTTTTCCACTGAAGACATGAATGGACACCCAGTGAGTTCAGCTCGGCCAAACCTTTTAGCTTCATTCTTTTGAATCCCCCGAATACATTTTTACTTTTATAATCACTATCAATCCATGTGAAGGAAATGCTTTTCTGATTCTCTCGCCAATACTGAACGGGTGATTCTCGTTATAACGGCATGTTTATGGTGATTTTAAGTAGGCTGGATGATAAGCAAATGTTTGAGGGCCGCTTTTTCTTTGGAAATCTTGCTTTCTCCTGTTGTAAATTCTGATTCCAAAGAGGGCCTCTTTTTTTGTACTGGTGAAATCACGCTTTGAAACTAACAATGAGTGAGGCAATGAAATCTTATTAAATCAAATCTGCATCTACAGAAATCCTCCAATAATACTGATGTGTTTTCCATTTTCTTTGTTAAGCTGTCAATCACTTTTTCTCTCCACATATCTTCCTTCTCGCTCCAGAGCATTTTTGATTGTTACCTATAATTACATTTGTATTGTAATGACACTTTGATATTGGTTAAAAAAAGAGAAATAAATGGAAAAAACTGATTAATCAAGTGAATGTATGTGCCACTACACACTAACACTGTCATAGTGACACTCAGTTAATAGGGGAGTGTGGGGATAGGAGATAACTGGGCTTTGCAGATTACTTATAACAACTAATAAGTGACATTAACTGCTTTAATGATACAGTAGTGTCTGAATTGGCTCAATATTGGACCCTAGTGCACTTCAGATGAAGCATTAAATTGAGCTGATGTCCAAATATTTTTCTTTAAATTAAGCCTTGATTTAAAGAAAATATATTTTCTTTGAGTTTTCGCATTTACTTTCCAGTGTTTAATTTCTCTTCAATCCTTTTCCTTCCTCGTATTCCTTTCCGTAGTTTATCTGTAACCTTGCCTCCCATCATGTAATTTCCTCTTCCCTCCCCCTCCTCCCATCCCAAACCCTCACCCAGGAGCCCGGCCCTGCCAAGGTGACGGTAACGAGCAGCGGGGGGGGCAGCATCCCCTGCTTGCCCAGCAGCATCGCCGGCGCTGAGAGGGTCCCGATGAGCCGCACCACTCTGTGGCAGGAGGAGAGCCGCTGGAGCCGCGCCTCCATCCCCTGCAGCCGCAGCGCCTCCTGCCTCAGCCAGCTGGGCCAGAGCCAACCGGAGTCCAGTGTCACTACTCAGGACGGTGAGGGCAACGATGACAAATTCCTCAACATCCTGCACCTATGCTTCAGTTCTAGTTTCACTTACATAATGAAAAATAGGTCAACAAAAAGGAGGTTTGAAAATGTGCTGGTCACGACTAACATAAAGACATTGGCACATACTGCATCTCTTTTAGTTACCAGCTCAGCAAGATGTAAAAGCTGCAGACCTGGGCTTTAAGGGACAGTTCAACCCAAAATGATCGCCTAAATAACCTTTTTTTTAAACTTTACATCAATTGTTCTTCAGAAATACATAACCTTATTAAGCAAAAAAATCCACAGACCTTGTTGTGAGCTGTTTCATGTAAGTATTGTACATAAAACAACTCGAAGCAAGGTCCGTGGAGTATGTTAAGTAAGTCAGGATTGCTGAAGAGAGACTTTGCTGTTGAGTTTTTCAAATGTATTTTTAAGGAGCTCTGAGCACCACAAAAAGTGCCATCTTGTTCCATAATATTAGAGAAAAAGCAGACATCTCTGTAGTATTCATCTCCAACACTTGGCAATTTACACCAAACAAATGTAGATTAATAAAAGACACAAAAGGTCAGAGGGAAAACTTGACCATCAGCCTTTTCTTTCGTGCTTTATTGTTTTGGGAAGAAAGTGACATGCCTTACTCTTTTGCAGTATACAACAGATATATTTTAAAGCATGAACACATTTTTGACACCATATATGTGTCTGTTCTGGGTGATCCATATCAGTTGAACTGTGTCTTTACTTCAGATGCCGGACCCATGAGCACTGGACGCAAGGTACGAGTGGAGAGCGGTTACTTCTCCCTGGAGAAGACCAAGTCGGAGCCTCAGTCTGCCCTGTCCCCACAGTCTGCGCAGCCGCCCCAGCACCTGCCGCTGTCCTCTTCAGCCTCGTCCTCCTCTTTAGGAGCTCTCAGTCCCAGGTACATCTCCGAGTCAGACTCCCTAACATCCCCTTATCATCCCTCCCAAGATCCTCTCCCTTCTCCAGGTGCGCTTGTTTCCCCCAGCTACTCCACCATCAGCTCCTCCCAGAGCTCGCTGGACTCCGAGCCCAGCGGGAGTACGCCCACCTGGGAGGGACGCTGTGGTGGTGGAGGCAGCACCGGGAGTGTGGGTGGTGGAGGAGGCAGAGTGGGGAGGCCTGGCAGGGAGTACACTGCGCTGTCTGATGTGCCTCGAGCTCGCAGAATGAGCTACCGTGAAGCTTTCCGCTCAGAGAAAAAGCGCCAAGAGCTGAGGGCACGGACACGGAGTCCCGGCAGAGAGGAGGTGGCTCGGCTGTTTGGGCAGGAGCGCAGGTAAGAGGGATCAGTGTCATGCTCTGCACAATCAATAAGTTGCATTTAGCATGGAAAACATATGTGCAGATTCATTTGTGATCAAAATGGCAGCGAATCATGATTAGTAATCATTAATGAGCCACTGGTTGTCGGCCCTAGACATAGCCTTAAAGGTCCCCTATTATACTGTTTTTCATCACTAATTATAGGTCTCAGATATATACACAACATGTCTCTAAAGTGTTTGGCTCCAAACATCAAACAGATCATTGTAGCATCCCATAATCCCCTCTGTTTCAGCCCTGTTTCAAAAGTGCTGATTCTCTGTCTGTTACTTTAGATGAAAATAAGGAGCCCCTCCCCACGCCCCTCTGAGAGATATTTGGGTAAAAAGAACACAATGGTGCTCTAGGAGGAGATTCAGGTGATAAGGTGGGGGGGGGGGGTTACCTTTGTTGGTTATTGGCTAATGGTTACAAAACCCCCAAAAAAACCTTATGACATCATAAAGTGGCCAAAATCTGATCAGCTCATTTTCAGACAGGCTTTAATTTAAATGGATCAGGACAAAAAGTGAGCATGTATTTTTTCCTGAAACTTTCAGAATCTCTTTACACAGGGGGGACACATGTTGATGACATGAACAAGTGGATTTTGCATAATATGTGACCTTTAAAACATCGAGATAGCATTTGATTTATAATCTGAATCTCATGCATTCAGCTGTTCAGTTTTTAGCACCACCCTGTGGCTGCTGTCCTTGAGACTTTCTTATATCTTGAGCAGCTTTTGCTATTTCTGCTTCAACTAGCTTAACAGTGGTTTGCCATTAATGATTTAGGGATGCATATGCATGTTTTACTTTCTTTTCTATTGATCTTTTACCTTCTGCTCTTGCTACTTTCCTAGTTTCTTTTCTTTTCTTCCTAGGCTACTGAACTGAGCTTCTCAGAGCAAATGCTCAACCAACCCCTCCACCCCTGTCCCTGCTGGTCACCGCTGATTCCTGCTTTCTATCATTTCATCTCTGCACTGCCTGGGAGCACACACACACTGTTTCATATATATGATTTATGTATACTGTACACAAGCATACTGGTGGTTGGTACTGCGGGTTTACATACAGTCTGATTTTTATCTTTCTGGTGCACGCAGACGCACACGCACACGCACACGCACACACACACACACACACACACACACTCAACATACATAATAACACGTGCAGAGTCTTAAGGTAACACCGACTTTGTTGCCACTGCTTCTACTTCTGCAATTTGTTCAATCCACCATCCTAGTCATTTTCCGTTTTTAATCTCTCATCATATAACACCTAATCTTTATTCTTTTATGTATTTCTGGATTGTTCTCTTTTGGGATGTTATCTCTATCTTGCACATTGTAATATATGAAAGGGACTTTGAGTCTAAAATGATGTCCAAACTTCCTACGTGTTGTATCTACCAGTAATGGCTGCATTTCATTCTGCACAATTAACAAAAGATGATCAATTACGGAGATTGTTTTTGACTCAAATGAACTTTTTTTATCATGCTTATGGTCTTGATCTTACGCTGATTCTGCCACCATTTGGCTGTGGCTTTTACGAACTGTTATTTTTTATGCTGCACTATGTAATGATATTTCACTTATTGCCTGACAATACTTTTATGTTGAGTAAGATATTGTTTACTGTTGTGTTTTGAGTAAGTCTTTGTAACAAAATGGTCCTTTTGTGTTTCTTAGACGTTCTCAAGTCATTGGCCGATTCGAGGAAGGCCAGTCTGAAGAGCACATGGACACAAGCGGCTCCAATGATCCCTCGGCTAACCCCACGCTAATCCAGAGACAAGGGCGCAGCGAGAGGCGCTATCTGGCTAGTAAACATGTATGCATTTCTCTTTTCTAAACACATTTAAAATAATTTGGTGAATGGCATATGTATACAAATCTCCTCACTTTAAGGAATACTTCTCATTTCTAATAAACATTTGATCTTTAAAGGACCTGTCCCTGGATGCAGGAAAGGACCGTTCAGTCCCTGATGTGTCCAGCTCCACTTTTGCTAACTTAAGAAGAGCCAAGTCCCTGGACCGCAGAGTTACCGAGTCCTCCATGACTGTAAGTACTGATCACACATCTCAAATGTCAACAAGGGGACTACGAAATCATGTCAGGGTCCCATTAAAGTGCTTTGTGATTAAAGATTGGGATGCACAGAGACCTTCCCAGCAATGGAAACTGCCAATCAGAAGTGCTGCAGCAAAGATTGAACCCATTATACTAAGCTTTTTTTGGTTGTTTTCTCTGCACTGCTTAATCGTATTTTATTGATATGGTCCGTCTGGAAACTTGAAGTATCCATATCCTCAAACATCGTCCATGTCCGCATATATAATATTATATTAGCAAAGTCTTCCCAAGTGAGATTAAAGAAGCCCTAAAGTTGCCTAAGGTTGCTCTGGTATCTTCTTGACGTCTGACTCCAACAGTCTGACACACTGCGACTGATCCTAGGTCTGCTCAGTGCTGCAGGGGTGATCCAGTCAGTGTGTGGTCGAGCTGCAGCTGCCCGAACCCCCGCCCACTCAAACACACACACATTCATGTACACACCACGGCCGCACACGCTACTGATAATTATAAATAGCCGACACAGAGGCAGCCTCAGTCGTGTGTATGTCCCCGGGACAGAAGGAAAGACACAGATTGTCAACATATGCTGTGAAGGCAGTTAGCCATCAGAATGACTCTCTGCCAGGCCGTGACTCCACACCTGATGAAGCTCAGCAAAAACAAGGTACTGTTGAGTGAGCAGAGGCCAGGCTTTTGGACCAGTGATTTGACTTTTAGAGTCTATAAACAGACTTGAGCTTAGTTTCAATGTGCAGCAGTTTGTGTTTCACAGGGAAAGTCCAGCTCCCGCCAGTCGGCCTTTTTTAGCTGGAGCCACGTATCTGCACTTTTTCTTCTTTAGGCTGAGGTGGTGACCTATATGTAAACAAATGCATTTAATTGCAGTGGTGCATATGGAGATGTCGTTTATGTATTCTAGTTACATCAGTGATAAAAAGCTCTTAGTAAGGACTTTAAATATAGTGACAAATGTGCAAAAAATGCTTTATTTCAATCCTTTTTGTATCAATGTGGTTGATATTGAATCAAAGATGGCTTCTAAGTGGCAGCTGCATTTCCTTTTACTTTCAATGAGTTCATGTAGTAGCATCACATCATATCACATCACTCTATTCTGTCTTCGTTGCAGCCAGATCTGCTGAACTTCAAAAAAGGATGGATGACAAAGCTGTACGAAGATGGGATGGTATTTAACTTTTATTTGAGGGATTTAATTAAATTGGCTTCTACTGGATAAACCATATACTCATCCAATGTATGTTGTCTTTTCCCCTTTAGTGGAAGAAACACTGGTTTGTCCTGACTGATCAGAATTTGCGATACTACAAGGACTCAATAGCCGAGGAGGTAAAACACATTTTCCAGAGACTGTGTGCTTTTATTTTGAATAAATATGCAAATAAAAAGGCTTTTTTTGTAATTTGTCTTTTTTTTTTTCTTCCCCTAGGCTTCATTAATGGATGGTGAGATCGACCTCTCCACTTGTTATGATGTCAAAGAGTTCCCGGTCCAGAGGAACTACGGCTTCCAAATCCTGGTGAGTTTTGATTCTTCACGTCATCTTGTGCCGGGACATTAATCACCAGCAATGATGAAACTCATTGTCTGCAAACATGAGCTCTGCTGTCTCCAGCCAGTCTATTAACAGCCGTTTGACAACATGTGAGGCATATTTAGGTATCATGTTTGGTCTTTCCGAAACGATTATTTGTCTTGCTTGACGGATGCCACTTGACTTGTCATCTCTGCGAGAGGCTGACATCATTGTGGTCTAAATCTGCTGCAGCCCCGCGTGTCTCTCTAAATCCACATCCTTCACAATATTTTTACCTTCCTCTTGCAAAGTCAAAAGTCAAAGTCAACTTTAATGTCAATCTTACTCAGTTTGTGTTTACAGACAGAGAGAAAGAAATGACGTTTCCAACAATCCCGAATGTAAAATCCTATATACACAATCAACAGACACATTTACACATATGCACACATTAAGATAAAATAAAAACACAACATATAATATATACAAAATAACAGTCACTTCAATATCAATATATTTGGTGCAAGATTGTCCATAAAATGTGCATTTACTGCAGATTGTCCATAGCAGCGTAAAAAAAAGTGTCTTGTGCTGGATTTGAGTGTCTGTGTGTGTGTGTGGGGAGTTATAATCCAGTGGGGGCAGGGGAGAGGGGGGAGAGAGTTCAGCCTCCTGACAGCCAAAATACTGTTCTTTAGTCTGGTTGTGCTCGACCTCAGGCTGCGTAACCTCCTCCTTGTCCACATTTAATCAACAACAGTTTGGTCATTTCACTCTGAAGTGTAATTGCACAACTGTTGTGCAGTTCTGAGGATGCTGCTGTGAGTCCTAGGACAGAACACTTTCGTCATATAATCCTTTCACCATGCCATTAAACATTTTTAGCACTTGTTGCTGGCAAAATACTAACCAGACGCATATAGTTGCAATGCAGTTGAATCGTTATCCATTAGATGTCAGTGTGGGTTTTGTTCCTGCTACATATAGATTCAAACTGCATCAGATAGAGATACAGAGAGCTGCAAGGTCACTTCTTTTGTTTACTTTTGCTTGAAGCAGCTTCCCCAGCTATTTTTCTCTGGGGTAATTCCGAAATAGAAAAGTGGAAGGGATCGTTGTCTCTTTGGCTGAGAACAACATGGGTTTGGTGACGAGAAATTAATAACCTCAGTATTTATGTCCACTCCCTCGGCTGCACGGTCAGACTGGAAGAGGCTGTTGTTCTGTCATTACAGTTAAAGCAGTGAAATAAAGTACCCTGTTTCTCAAACCCCATTATTGTGTCCTTAGAAGCTTTAATGAATATACTTTAATTTTGTAGAAATCACTTGACTTCCACTAGAGGTCCTGTACATGTATTACATACAAAGTCATGCTGAAAAACTAAAGCCATTAAGCAAAGGGTTCCTCAGTTTAAATGAATATTTCCTAAATGTGGATATCCTTTGCTTAATGGCACAGGGAAACAACTATATGACATATGTGTAATTGTACTGTTTACTGTATGTAACAGTGTTTTATTTGCCTCAGCTATTTTTTTTATTCTAGAGACTATTAACATGATATGGTATTATTAGAAAACCCCAAAACTAAAGGTTGCCTATAAATGATTACAATTTCAGTCACTGTAATAGATAAGCAGCAGTTTTGTATAAAGCAGTTTCCCACACGTCCTAAACTGCCCAGAAGTGTCCTTAATTTATGAGTAAAGGAGAAGTGAGGCCAGTGTTTTTGTTCTCTTTTCCAGTTTTCTTGTCATTGTTATACTGTTAAAAAGAACTGAGCTATGAGAAGGGAACCTGAGTTCGGAGAACCAAGAGAGAACGTAGAGGTTTAGATGTACTCCTTAGAGTAGGAAGTGTTCTGCATGAGAGCTGCTTTTTAAAAATCATCATTCGTAAGAAGCTACTGCACGTCATCTAATGCAGTAATTATAATTTGTCTACCCACCAGTAGCAACAAATGAGTCTATCCCCTGAAACAAAAAAAAGCCTTACATCGTCTAGGCAACGCCACATTTCTTCTATTTGAGGCTTGTGCAAAAACAAGGGCTTTGTTTCAAAGGTATTTTAATCGGCGTGTTGTCACATCCCTGTCACTCATGTAAATGAAATGCCTTTCTGTTTTCAGTGTAAAGAGGGAGCGGGCACCCTGTCTGCCATGACCTCTGGAATCCGTCGCAACTGGATTCAGGCCATCATGACGAATGTGCGACCCACTATTGCCCCTGATGTCACTCGGTAATACCCAAAGAGGATTAACGCTTAAACCACTGGGAGATGAAACTACTGCTTTTTCTCACTCATTTGATTTAAATCCCTCTCTCCTCCTCACCCTCTCTTTCCCTTCTCTCTCCTCCCCCCCCTTCAACCGGTATTTCCAACCTGCTTCCAGGAAAAACATCTCACTGAAACTGTCCGTTCTGAAGCCCAGGTTGGAGTGCTTGTGTGTTGAATATCTCCCCCTCCTCGAACAGTGATGTAATTGCTCAGCAATGTCAGTCCCAGCGTGTTTGTCGTCCCGCCCTATGTCATGTGATTGTTGAGTAACGTCTCCTTGTCAGTCGTGCCACTGTAGACACACACTTCAATCACATCAACATACGAGAATAACCTTCCCGACCTTCTGTTGATCAACAGCAGAGCGTTTGATGATCCTTGTAGTGTGACGGTCCACTGGGTGTCTTTTGAAGATTATCACAAAACAACAACAATTTCGAGGAGATAGAAAAGGCCTTTAGTGAATAGGGAGAAGAGGGTCTATTTTTTTCCTGTAATTGCTCAAAAACTGTTCTCCTGAGGATTTCTTCGTGTCTACCTAAGCATTTATTGTTGTGCTTTAAAAAGCCATGTATTGCCTTTCAGACGGCTCATCACAAGACACTGAATACACACTATGACCTGCTTTCAAAGATTTAAACATTCTGCCAGTGTATCTTAGGCAACTCTCTCCAAGCGGAGAATGCGTGTTATTTTTGCAAAGACACCTCTTTCTCATTCTTGAGCCTTGTCCCTTCTCATTTTCCCCTTACTCATACCTCCCTGACACCTCCACACACAACGTGGCAAAAATAGATTATTCCGTCATGTTACTTTGCCCCTCAACACCACCAAGTGCCCATCAACACATTCTTAACATTAAGCCACTACTGTATACAAATAGCAGCTAAAGGCGACGTCTGCCATCAGGCTTACCCCAGATCACGACTGTTAAAACCGAAGCTGCTTTCAGTCTGTTGCAGGGTGCCATATAAGCATTTTGTTGTTAATGATTTGACTTTGAGGCATTTTACTGATTATCATGCTTTTAATGCACAATTTAATGATGCTGTTCTGCAACGAATATATGCATTTGTGTCTGTCCGGCAAAGCTTTATATAAGTGTATTGGAGCTTGAGCTGATATATGTGTAAAAATTCCTCATGTTTTTCTGGTAACATCCTCTTACATATATTTTTCCTTTTATTGTGCCTTTGTTCATACAGATCCCTCCCTGAAGAGAAGGCAAAAGCCAACGTGATGTTAGAGCCGTGTCCACAGGCCTCACCTGAGCTGAGCACAAGTCCTGAAGCCCCAAAGTCCTTCGTCCACACACAGACGTCTGGAAGCAACGCCTCTGGCCCTCTCTCCGAGCAACGTAAAAGCCGAGTCCGTGAGCGCAGACGAGAGGGTCGTTCCAAGACTTTTGACTGGTCCGAGTTTAAAATGGAGCAGACAGAAAAGCGAGCAATGGAGCGAGCGGACACAGTGGACCTCACTTCATCTTTCTCTACAACGTCCTCATTTTGCTCTACCTCCTCTTCGCCTTCCTCATTAGCGTCCTCTCCTATCTCTACCTCCTCCCTCCAAACCTCCTCTCTGTCAGGTGCTCACCCACCTTCTATGACCCCAGAAGCAGAAAAGGAGAGTGTCAGGAGGGGCGTCCTCCCACATGGCACAACCAGTGCCCAGCACATGCCAAATACTGTTACCGTCACTATGACTTCCACGCTTAACACGACATCCCCAGTACCGCCATCGATACCTGAATGCCATGAGCAAGGAAAGATGGAAGTAGACCACCCAGCACCAATGCATCCTGCTAGTGAAGATAAGAAGACAAATAAAAACCCGGATGTCCATCAAGAGATCGAGCAGCGGTGGCATCAGGTGGAGACGACGCCGTTAAGAGAAGAGAAGCAAGTTTCTATCAACACAGCTTCAGGAAACTCTAGTAACTCTGACAGATTGCCGGCTGATGAGCTTGCTGCGCTGCTAGACAAAGAGGTGCGTTTCTTCAGTATGGTCATATTTACATCTTAATGGTATTGGAGCATCTTGTCATTCATTGTTTCTTCAATTTCTTTCTTTTGGCCCAGTTGGGAGAGAAGCAGCAGGAGCTGGACCGACTGCAGAAGCAAAACTATGTTTTAAAAGAGCAGCTGGAGGATGCACTTGGGAGGGAACACAGTGCCAGACAGGGCTATGTGCTGCAGGTACTACACTCACCATCCATACTGCAGGATCAGTATTGGTTTATTGACAACATGCACAAATAGCATTCCAACATTTATTAAGAGAAATCAATCCTGAGTCAAACGTGGCACAGTAAAAGTTTGTACCTGTATAGATTATATTTGTGTTATAAGGTATACTAGCTCATGATATATCAGATGTATTATGTATGGCTACTGTAACTTATATAATATTCTACTAACAGGTGTGGGTGCTTTTATCTCTGAAACTGATACGCATGGTTGTGGTGTTCTTAGCATGAGTTTTCATTAACTGTCTTTTACGGAGTTTCACATCTCCTGGGAAATAATTGATTTGATCCGATATGCTTGAGGTAAGAAACTTGATCAAGGAGCCTTGCGCTGTGCTTTTTCTCTCTTTGTCTGTGCACCCTTTCCAAGCTTGATTTCTGCATGCTTATTGGTGTTTCAGAATTGCATACTTTAACTGCTTTTTTACATTGTGCATTTTTAAGTTACTACTATTTCTCATAGAATCAGAATGTCGTTTTTTGTTGAATAAATCTACTTAACTTTGCGAAAGTTAAGTAGATGGTCTGCTTTTTATTTATTTTTTATAAATCATTATATCAGTGACCCAGCAAGGTTTTTGTTTTTTTGGAAGTGGGGGGGGGGGGGGGGTTTCATTCGCACCTTTCCATTTTCAAGTCACCTCTGAAAAAGCACAGTGGAAGCTTGGGAAAAGCTTCAAAAGAAAGCTTCAAATCAAGAGAGGAAAACTTATTTTCCTGGTTCCCCCCGAGATGTGGTTCTCCGTATATGGTAGGTGAAATAAGGATGTAATTAATACAATTGTTTCATCAATCTTTTTCAAGAGTGCAACATCCCCTTCCTCTTCACCGCAAAGAGTGCCGTGGCAGCGCCTGCACACGCTTAATGAAGATTTGCAGGGCGAGTTGGAAACCCAAAAGCGAAAGCAGGATCTTGCTCAGCAGCAGATTCGGACACTAAAGAGAAGCTACACAGAAGCGCAGGATGCGGTAGACCACCATGAGTCTGGTATTCAGGCTCTGCAGACTAAACTAGCATCTGCAATGGCCGAAATCTTGGCGAGTGAACAGGCTGTTGCCAGAATGCGCAATGAGCTCAAGCTAGAGCAGAAACGTTCAAAGGAACAAGAAGATGAATATGGTCGTGGTGAGGCCACACTACGTGCCCAGCTAAAGGACAGTGAAGAGAGACTCCGTGAAGTAGAAGCCAGCCTCTTAGAGAGAAACCAGGCCCTCAGGCACCTGGAGCGCCAGCAGGCCCTGCAACGAGACCATGTTAGAGAGATTCAACGGCTCCAGGAGCGGCTGCAAGAGGTCACTGCTAGGATCAATGTTACCGAAGAGGGTCAAGCACTGAAGGAAGAGCGCCTGAGGAAGGATCAGCATAGCCTGCAAGAGAGTCACGAGAAGGAAAGACAGAATCTGTGTCGAAAATTAGCTGAGGCTGAAACTGCACAGAAAGAGATGGAGGTCCGTGTGCTAGAGGCTGAGCAGCAGGTGGAGGCCTTGTTAAGAGGCAGGCAGGCTTCTGGGGCAAAAGAAAGCAGGGAGGAAATGCTGAAGTTGCAAGAGGAACTGGCCCAGAAGACTGACATGGTGGAGTCACTAAGGGAGAGTGTGCGCAGGCTAGAAGAAGAGAAAGGCCATCTCACCTGCCGCTGTCAGGAGCTCCTTAACCAGATAGCAGAAGCAGACCGTGAGGTGAACAAGCTTCGCAATCGCCTCGAAACAGAAGAAGCTGATTACTACACCCTAGAGCACTCCTATGAGAGGGCTACTCAAGAGTTTCAGAAAATGAGCCAGTTCCTACGAGAGAAAGAAGAGGAGATCCGGCAGACTAAGGAAATGTATGAGAGGCTGATGGTACGCAAGGAAGAGGACTTGAAAGAAGCCCTTATTAAAATGGCTGCACTTGGCAACAGCTTGGAGGAAACTGAACAGAAGTTGCAAGCTAAGGAGGAGCTTCTTTGCCATATGAGTCCAAATCTCTTGGATAAAGTTGAACCCTGTAGTGCTGAAAAGGATCTGCAGGCCAAGCTTGTAGTTGCAGAGGATCGCATAGCAGAACTTGAGCAGCATCTTAATGCCCTGCAGCTGGGCTACGCTGACCTACGCATGGAAAGGCAGCAAATCCCAGACAAGAGCAAGAAGGCAAGGCTTAAAACATCCGCCTCCTTAGCAGCAAACACAGATCTCTTACTTACCTATGACAATTCATCCAAGACGGAGAACTCCCAAGATGATAAGGAGTCTCAAGCTAAGAGACCAAGGATACGTTTTTCCACAATTCAGTGCCAGAAATACATAAGTCTCGAGGGCATGGACACTATCAATGCGAGCACTGCAGACACAACACAAAATGAGGATGTTAAGGAAGATACTGATTTTAGTAAAGGGAACATCTCTGATATTACTTTCTCTCACATTAGTGACCCAGAGAAGTTCATTTCTATCATACACGCCCTAGAGACTAAGCTGCTAGCCACCGAGGATACACTCAGAAACCTCACACAAAATGTAGGAGAGCAATCCAAGCAAGCAGAAGATGCGTCTAAGAATTATCTAAAGATGACAGACACAAATCCTAACCCCAATAAGGAGTTTAGTAATGGAAGTGGGACACAGAGTAGTGCTGCCAATAAGCATTATGCCAAGGCTCTGTTGTGTGTGGAAAGCAGTCGAGAGAAAGTCAGGACTATTCTTAATGGCTCTCATGTTACCACCGGTTCACAGCTGCACTCATTGTCAGAGATAGAGAACCATTTGTTCAATGCATCACTGTTCATCCGACAAGGACAAACGACTGAAGAGCAATCACCAGTTGTCCATACAAATACAACCCCAGAGACTCTAGATAAAGAAGCTTTGCACCTCTTTGCCAAAACGTTATCATTTGAGGCGGTTGTTCTGAATAAAATGGCTTTGTTATTACAGACATCAAAGTCTGACCTCCTACAATCTCTTACCGAGATATGGGAAGACTTGGAGAACATTCAAAGAGGTGACAAAGAGTGCTTGGCTATAGTTTATGCTGATGTCTTGACCAGGAAGTTGATGTTAGAAAGTTCATTCTTGAAAGAATTGGAGAAAGCTGAGACGGATGTTGCTAAATCCAAAGAGGAAAGTGTTTCAGCTGATGTAGATGTTGATTCCACAGTTATCTTTAACACTTTAATTAAAGCTGAGCTAGCCTACTCTATTCAAAACCTTAACATGTGCTATGAAGAGAAATTCAAAATACTGAAAAGGGAGATAACTCAGGCTCATGATAACCTGCATCAAAGGGAAATAGCCTTGAAAACAATTATTGAAGCTTCCAAAAGCCCTGATTTGATAAATGTAATAAAAGAAGTCAAAAATAACTTTGAGTTTGGTGAACAAAAGTTAGCAGACATTTCCCCCCCCCGAACTAGCTCCCTACATGGAGCAAATTGAAATGGAAGAGGCTAGAGACTTGGCTGAGGAAGTCGTAGACAGACATTTGGCTAGAGAAATGCCATCTTGTGGTATTAATTCTATTGAATCGCTGCAACATGCACATGACATCTTGGCCAATGAGCTTCAAAGACAAGCAAAAATCCTCCATAAGTTTGCTCAAGAGATAGAAAATGGTGGAAACCATCCTAGACTGGCTAAAATGATCCACGGTCTTCTGGGCCACCAAACCTCACATGGTTTAACAAGTACCTCTGTCTGTATGCGCGACGCCCTAATCCAGGCTCAGGTAGCTTATGTGGCATGCAGGTTACAGGCCATGCATGAACAAGACGTGGGCTGGTGCAAACAGACAGGTCAAAACATGGATGCTCTTGTCCAACAGCACGCCCGAAAAGTCAACACAATCCAAGAAAATTATGAAGCATCATTAAAGGAGGAACGCTTGAACTTAACACAAGCAGTTTCCACTCTCAAGAAGGAGAACCATACGCTCAAGAGTGAGATCAGCAAACGTGTGAACCAGCTTTCACAGCAGCAGGACCAACTGGCTCTCCTGGAGGAACGTTTCCAGAAGGACACTGAAGAGATAAAACAGAGGCATAAGCACGAGCTAAGCCAAGCTGAGAAAGGCCGAGCCTCCACAGAGCTGGCCCTCATGGACACTACAGCTGGCAGTCAGCACAAGCTAGAAGTCCTGCTGGTGGACATGGAAACCATGGAGGAGCGGCACGAGGGTCACGTGAGGAAACTGGAAGAGCAGTTTGAACAGCGGATCTGTGAGCTCCAGCAAATCCACAAAGAGGAGATTGAAAAGTTACATTCCCAGTATATGGAAAACGTTCAATGTATCCAACAGCACAATAAAGGTCTTGAGGTTTACAACTCGCCTCCTTGTGATGAGGCCCCTACACCAATGGATGAGGAGGAGCAGGGGAAGGGGGAGGATGCACATACCAGGTCAGAGGTGGACTCCATGCTGGTTCTGAAGGACCGGATCCAGGAGCTGGAGGCTCAGATGAGCACCATGAAGGACGAACTGGAGAACAAGCATCTAGAAGGAGATGTGGCCAGCCTGAGAGAGAAATACCAGAGAGACTTTGAAAGTCTTAAGGTTTTTGCTCTTTCATTATACTGTAGTGATTTTTGTTATACATAAGTGAGAGAGTATTAGATTGAAAGTAAGATAGCATAATAACAAGCTGCTTTTGTCCATTTATCTACTAATATGCACAGAGCGATTGAATTGGCAATGGCTTGTTTCGAGATTGTTTGTAAATCTCTGAATCTTGCATCATAGATGGCATCAGTTTGCTTACATCGCTAGAGCCATACTAGCTGCATGTTTCTAAGGTTTGTAAGGTTAGGCGCTTTTATCCACCCATTTGGTTACCTTGACTTTAGATTTACAGCCAGTCAAGAGTACCATCATTTGATTGTGATTGGTATGAAATGTGCCACAGCCATCCATGGTACCCAGGTGATGAACCCTAATGACTGTGGTGATGCCCTGAATCATCCTGTTGTCTTATCAACGTTTGGATGAATTGTCAACACGTCATTTTATGACCAAATACCTGCAAAACTAACTTGAAACTGCAGGCTTTAATGCTCTCTGTAGTTGGTACAGAACTCATGGAAATACAAGTTTGGCATTATATAGACCAAACCGATGCACGTCAAAAGGGCTGGATCAGGGTGGGACATCCCTGGTAGTTTTACATAATAAAGCAAGGAAATATGTTGCAGGTTGTTTCTTCTTACAATCCTGAATATTAAAAGTGTAACATGGCTCGATTGCCACAAACATTGCTTCTTGATTTGGGCATTAACAGACAAACCATTTCCTAAATTCAATTATAGAAGGAGGTGCAGTCTATTAATGACAAAAATGCAGTCGATGATGGATTAAAATGTCACAGCTTTACCTCACTCTCTTACATAGCTGGGCTTCACATCATTAAAGCTTGCATGGATTCTATCACTGATTTTGCATGACACCATGTAGCCTAGTGGATGATTAATATGTATTGGACTTCATGAATAGTCACAAATTAGATTATACTGTAGGTGGTAAATGCAAAGGTAACTTTGCAATAACATATTCTTTATCCGTTCTTCCTCTAGGCTACGTGTGAACGTGGCTTTGCAACAATGGAAGACACACACCACAAGGTAATAAATGACCTCCAGAGGCAGCATCAGAGGGAGATCGCAAAACTTATGGAAGAGAGAGAGAGACTTTTGGCTGAGGAGACTGCTGCCACAATTGCTGGTAATTAAACTGTTTTTTCACCCGTGATTTCTAAACTTTAAACAAAACCAGCGTACAATAATTAAATGTGATTCCTTTTAAATGTAGCTATTGAAGCAATGAAGAATGCACACAAGGAGGAACTGAACAAGACCCATCGTTCCCAACTGAGCGGACTGAACGCTGACATTGATGAACTGCGCTTACAATACGAGTATGTTTTGAATACGAAAACTATTAAGATATTCCATGTTAAATATAACAACAATTAAATCTCTATTTAGGTTTAAGAGCCCTGAGGTTTAAACATGTGTTTGTGTTAATAGTACTACTTCGGTGGATTTGCAGATAATCCTTATGTTGTTGCAGGATTGGCAATTATAACAATTTGGCAGCTTGTCAGCGGCTGGAAAACTGGAGCAAATAAAAATAAAAGCTTTTAAGGAAAATCCCTTTTTTATGATTAGGTCCACCTCATTCTAGACTTGTTTGGTCAACATCAAATGAGAACTGTGGTTAATATTGTGATGACGTGCCTGTCCAGGGAGGAGCTGCAGTCGATCCACAGAGAACTGGAGGTGCTGTCGGAGCAGTACTCTCAGAAATGTCTGGAGAACGCTCACCTGGCCCAGGCCCTGGAGGCCGAGAGGCAGGCCCTCAGGCAGTGTCAGAGAGAGAACCAGGAGCTCAACGCTCACAACCAGGTTGGATTGCACACATGCACATGTACCTATAAAAATCATTTCTGTCCATGGATTTAAACTAAACTTTATTCTCTCCAACAGGAACTAAACAACCGACTGACTACAGAGATCACTCGGATGCGCTCCTGCTTCAGTGGAGAAACAGTAATGTCACCACTTACCCAGGGAAAAGATGTGTATGAACTTGAGGTATGTCTAAACACAAACAATGCAAACACACATGCAGTAAGGATTGGAACTTTTGCCTTCTGACCGTTCTGCCCATCTTGTAGGTGTTGCTACGAATTAAGGAGTCAGAGATCCAGTATCTTAAGCAGGAAATCCACTCTTTGAAAGATGAACTGCAGTCTGCTTTAAGGGTAAGCAAAAACAATCTTTAGATAGATAACATATTAATGTTTGTGTATTTTAGTAATGCTGCATTGATGACTTTTCAACAGGACAAGAAGTATGCCACAGAAAAATATAAAGACATCTACACAGAGCTCAGCATTGTGAAAGCAAAGGCTGACTGCGACATCAGCAAACTGAAGGAGAAGCTGCTCATTGCAACAGAAGCTTTAGGAGAGAGGAACGTCGATGGAACAGTCACACCTGGATACGGTAAATACGAAGTTTAACCTTATTTTGCATCCCATTGGATTTACCAAAGTATTTCTTACCAGATAGGGAAATGTAAACAATGTTTAAATGTACATTTTAAAATGGTGTGCATATACAGTCATGGTTAACTGTATCAAAGATCTACAGAATCGCCCTGTTTGTGCTCCATGTAATTTATTATGATATATTTGGATTTGACATAAAGGTGAAGCTCATTTTGAAGTCAGCATCATTAACCCTTAAATGCATGTTTTTCATTCCTATCCCTGTATAGAGAACCCCAGGTGCACTGAACCTCTATAAGGTTCATATTAAACTATTTTGGCTAAACTGTAGTGCTTTTTTTTTAGATATCATGAAATCAAAAAGTAATCCAGAATTCCTGAAAAAGGAACGATCAAACGCCGCCAAGCAATCAAGAGGCCTAAGGTCAAAGGTGAGTGTCAAGTTCTATAAAAAATGTCTCTTATTTACAGGCATCTGTCCCAAATTCAAACATACACATGGAGTAAATCCACACACTTTTAAGCTGCCACTTGAGTTGCTGTGTATTGTAAAGTTGTCATGTAGACTTCATCACTGTCAATCGTTCCACCACACACTGTGTTGCACAGTTACTCAGGAATTTTTTACTGAAAGTCTCTTGTCCTGTAAGTTTTGTCATCTTGTCTATTTTGTCTATCAGTCTGTCATTGAACAGGCATCATGGGATAGCTGACACTCCCATTGTGGGGTGATTCCCCCCCCAAGCCCCGCCCCAAGATGTTCTGTAGGTATAGCATGATGTAGCCCAAAGCATGCCCCTACCACCCTTGCATGATCTCCCCTCCCTCCCCCTTAACCAACCCGCCGTATCACAGACCCTGAGCATTAGCAAGCTAGAGGTTTTTGAAAAACCTTTTTGATACTGCTCAAAATCAGGTGAATGTAAAGCTACAGCCTGCTGATTAGCTTAGCTTAGCATAATGACTGGGGGAAAGGGAAACCTCTGTAGCCAGGTGAAAACTAATAAGTTGACAAACCCCTTTAAAGCTCACAAATGAAAACATGATCTCACTTGTATAATTGGTACAAACACTGAAGTTTAACATACACATCAAACAAAAAATCTAATTGTGCTAGGTAGTGAGCTTTAAAGGGGCATGTGGGCGGATTGTGTGTTGTTGTTTTTGGACCAAGCCAGTCTAGGTGTTACTTTATAAATCGAACTCTTAAGGATATACAGTTTTATTTTACATATATATTGTATTTAATGATGTAACCTGTGTATTTACTGCCAAACTGACACTTTTATTGTAAAAACCTTGTCTGTAATTGTTGTCTATGTCTGTTTGTGAGTTTTGAATGTATTTGTGCATTGTGTGCAACTCTTTTTCGTAGATCGCACATTAAAATATAGTGTGCTGTCCAGATCAGAAAAAGTTGACAAACACAACTGTTTTGGTATGTCTGTGTATGTCTCTTGTTTTCTGCACACATGCGTTTGTCAATTATGAAGAATAAATAACTTTATTTTTCTCTTCTTCTACAGAGCCTGAAAGAGGGACTTACGGTGCAGGAGCGTATGAAGCTTTTTGAGGCAAAAGATTCCAAAAAGATTTAAATTTTTAAGAATCTGCAGTTTCAGTTTTTCTTCCTGACCTCAGTTTTCGGTCAGATGGTACGGCCATGCCAGCATTTGCTGAAGACTTGTATAGGAAATGGAAAAAAATCTGTTACGGTCAAAACCAAGACCTGCTGCTTCCATCCCTCTGATTAGTGGTCATATTTTTGTTAGATTTTTTTAGGTGAAAAACTTTTATTGAATCAATCCTGTGTAATTTTTCTTTAAAAAAATCCATAGACGTATAATCTGTCCAACATGGAGATGTGTCAAATAAGCTGTGAGAGGAATACATGACAGCCTTTTTATTGATCCTCTATAATGCCAAAACGACAGCAATACACAGTATAAATAATATATATTTCCCAATATGAATTAAGTATCTGCTGTATTTTATTATTGTTACAGTTTCTATATCTAATAATTTTTTATGTGTTTAATGTTGCACCAGTTCTGTTGTACATAACTACTGGATATATGTTAGAGTAAGGTTTGCTATTGATTCTTGGGGCATCTGCTGTACTATAACTATGGTTTGATTGATAGTGGAAAACAATGTGATGCTAACTTGCTTATGTATGAGAGTTTTATAAAAATGGAGTGTCTGTGTGTGAAGGGGGATATAGAGGGGTGGGATTGCACTTATCACTTGACTACTTGAGGAAGCTTTGTTTTATTTGTCTCAAACTGGTGTAGTGACTTCAAGTCATTTATTGCAGTGCAACCAAACACCCTAACTTCTGTCAAATTTAGTGGAAACCCGTGACTTGTTAGTGATACTGGACTTTTTTTTCTTTGAACCTGGATTTGTGTTTGCTCAGTTTTGATTAGCGTGAAAATATCATCTCAGAAAACAGGAACTATTTAGGACGTTGCATGACTGTACAGTACCTTTTTGAATTGCAGAATGGTCATGTTGCCTCTTTTTCCTACTTTTTTGCTTCAGTGTGGAACTCTTTAACACTACTAAGCTTTGCTTTGCAAGTCCTACTGTTTAGGTGTTGAGATTGAAATGTTTTACTGTAAGCGGCAGTCTTGAAGCACTCGGCCCAATCCCTGACCTCTCACTGAAATCTAGTCGTGCCTCAACTGAGTGAAGAATATAAACATCCATGAAACCTGTGCAGCTATGGATACACACTGTATAGTATTCAAACCATGCCTTGTATATATATATATGCTACACGGAAGACTTCTGTGTTTTGTTTAAAACTTGGACCTTGCTCACTAGCTCTATATTAAATATATATGAATATTTTTTATTTTCATTTGAATGTATAACGTCAAATAAATGAAGTGTTTGGAAGTTTGAGTTATAGTTTTATTTTTTAGACACTTTTTTTTTATTGAAGACTCCTTAGTAATCTGTCGTAGATTTAGCATTTTTCCAACACAACAGTAATGTTAAAGCAATAGAACAAATGAATATATTTTTATTTTTAATGCTAGCTTTTATGGTATAAAATGACCTTTAATCCTTTTAAAAAAAAAAAACAGACTAGTTCAGTCTACAGAATGGTTGAAATATCAAATGTAAAATGGACTTAACTGCCCTTACAGTGAATTTTCTTGCTACATATTTCTCCTTTTGCTCATGAGAAAATACATAAAACAAAACACGTCATTTCATAAAAACAGCGCACACAAAACTTTAAAAGCCAAAAAAAAAAGGTAATTACAGTGAAATTATAGAACTTTGCAAGTCCTCACTTTTTATGTGGAAACCAACTTCATATATCAAGACTTAATGCACACTATTATTAACGGACCATTATAATCTTCTCCGGAAAGTACCCTGCTGTGAGCATGTTCCACTTTTTACTAGGCAGCAATGATGTCAACAAGAAGCGAGCCACAACTAAATGAAAACAAAACTCAGTAACTCGAGTAACGAAAAATTGCCATATTATGTTGGATTGCATCAATGCATCAGTCAGGCTGTGAACATTGAATTAGGGATAGGTTGAATATGTAGCATTCGTTCTAGCCAATTAGACGTGCCATATCATGTTCTCCACCTCCTTCTCCCTCCTCCTCCTCTTTGTCCTTCAAAGCATCGATCAGTCTGACCCAGAAGGTGTCCTGCTCCTGTGGTTCCTCCGGCCACAGCAGGTAGGTCTTCTTGCGAACAATCTTGCATAAACGTGTGTAGGGAGACAAGCAGCGTTCAGGTATCTCCTCCAGGAACACCAGCAGCAGGACGTCACTGCCATCGTATAAAAGCCTCAGACTGGCCAGCTGAAACTCCATGGAGCACCACTCGCTTTGCAGGAAATTACGCGTCACCACACAGATGGTGTGGCGAGAACCGTAAATGGCGGCCTCGATGTTCTCCAGGACAGCAGCGCCGGGTCGGAAGTCTCTGTGGTGGAGGCACAGCCGGAGGGGGGGTGCACCTGCAGCAGGCCTCTCCAGGCTGGGAACCAACTGCTTCATCACCCAGCCCTCATCCTTAGAGCTGTAGGAGATGAATGCATCATACTGGAATTTGGCACTTCTACGTCCACGTAGTTTGGCCCTGAGGACGAGCAGCAGGTAGCGCACAGTGGGGCCCTGTGTGTGCCAGGCCAGACACACACATACAAACAAAATGTCCACAACAGAGCAGGCGATGAAGAGGGTGAAGGAAACATATTCAAAGGAGCAAGCCTTTTCGTCAAACTGCCAAAGGAAGGGAGATTTCCTTTCCTCGTCGCACCGAATGTCGTACAGGAAGGACACCTACAAGGGGAACAAAATAAAATAAATGTACAGCTTTGTGCTTTTAAGTTAATTTATAACATACATTAATACTTTTTTGAGAATGTCAGCAGCTTCTTTTACCCTTGTTTGATTGTTGTGGATGGCCCAGTTCTTGAACCAGGCATTATCACAGTTACAGCTGATCGGGTTATCTGAAATGTCCAATACAAGCAATCTGGAAACACACAGGTAAACACAAAGTTTTATTAAATTCTAATTAACCCCAAATACCTCTCCGCCTGTAGGCTATAAGTGGACACAGTAGCAGTTCCTACATTCAAATGGTTTGCTTACACATTTGCATGTTTAAAACCCTTACTGTATTAAATGTATAGAATTAGTTTTGGTAGTAAGCTATCATGCAGATAGGTTTGTTATGTCTGGACATACTAGTCCTTTCAAATCAATAAAAAAACAGTCTATGAAAAATCTGATTTGAAAAGCATATATAATTTATATATATATATCAGATTTGCCTTCAGACTGAACGAGCCATCCTCTCTCCAACTCTTGGCAAGAATACGAATAAGGGTTATGTTACAAATGTTTAAATATCCTTTCATGAGTTGCTTGCATTGACATTTTATTATCTCATCACCTTGGCAGAGCATCCATCATGCTTTTGTCCACAGTGTGAAGGTGGTTTGACCAAACTTTGATATACTCCAGTGAGTTATCTGGAGGCAGCAGGTTAGCGGGGAAAACATCGAGGTCTACTCTGAGGGTCAGTAGTTTCAGACTTTTCAGAGGGGAGAATATTGCGCTCAGGTTGGTCTTTTTCATAGCCACTCCGACTATGAACAAGTTTTGCAAATTGATCAGAGGAACAAAGGCGTCAGGGTGGAATTCTAAAATTCTGCTTTGTCCAATCTTGAATGCGCGAAGTCTGCTTTGACCTTTGAAGAAATTTGGTCCAATGACACCAATGCATTCACGTCCGGGCCCCTGGTACCGCATGTCCAGAAACTACAAATTTGACATGGAAGTTAGACAGATAAAGAGATCATCAGATTGAACAATAAACACTCTTAATATATTACTCTTGAAGAAAATGTCATACCTCAAGGGAAGTAAGGTTGATGAAAGGGGCTTCATTGAGCTTAAAATGGAGGCGGTTGTTGTACAAAACCATTTTCCTCAAATTGGTCAGGCCAGACAGAATATTTGTTGACAGCATCTTTATGCGGTTCCCATTTAAGCTCAAATATCTAAAGTACAGATGGATGTGTTACATGAGTGGACAGTGAGGAAAGTTAAGAGAAGTTGAACACAAAAGCAAACTCCTTACCTGAGGTTGATAAGGTCTTCAAAGGTATGGTTTTTGATGAAAAGAATGATGTTCGAGCTGAGGTTGAGCTTTATTAGACTCCGCAACTTACTGAAGGGGTTATTCATGATGTATTTCAGCATGTTGAACTGCAGGTAGAGCTCCTCAAGATTATTAAGTTTGCTGAATACATTCTTTCTCAACCAACTGATTTCATTTTTAATGAGAGACAGGCGAGTCAGCTTCTTCAGAGGGACAAACCAGTCGGGGTGAATGTCACGAACTCTGCAGCTGTCCATGCCTAAATTTGTAAGGTGGGTCAGTCCTATGAATGTATCTCGCTGAATGTCGGGTGCATTTCTATTTAGCTCCAGTGTTTTCAGTCCTGGGTAACCATCAAATGTAGTACGAGATATCTGCTTCAAACCACAGTTGTTTAGGTAAAGTGTGCTCGTATTACCCCTGCCCAACTGGGTAACATGTTCGAGGTTTGCATGATTAATTATCACCATACTTGGAGTGTTACAGTCCATAAGGCTGGAGTTCGTCTCTGGTAACCTGGATCTCTTCAAGTCGACCTGCATTCATTTAAATGTACACAATGTTTTTTTTAAAGACATTAAACAAATATATAGATTTTGCATTATAATTAAGCGCACAAACCTCAACTCTATCAAGCTGTTCCATTCCTTTCAGCAGCCCGCATATGGTCAATGGAGATTCCTCCAAAGACAGAGAAAATGAGACCCAAGAGAGATTCCTTTTTGTCTCTGCCGAGAGTCCCATCAGCACTTTGGCTTTTACTCCCTCACAAAGCAGATTTTTCAGCCTGGGGTTGGAGGCAAAAACGTCAGAGTGTAGCTCCAGCTTTGGGTTGAAAGACAGAGAGATGTGCTGCAGGGCAGGAAAACAGCTCAGATTTATCATCCGGATGCTGTTTGAGAAAAGATCAAGACGCTGAAGAGTAGAAGATCCACCAGAGTCTCCACAGCTGAGACTCTGGAGAATGTTATTGGACAGATCGACATGTTGAATCGCTGGTAGGGAGTTAAAGATATCCGGAGAGATTGTGCCAAGTTTGTTTCGATTCAGAAGCAGGGTTTGTAGCATACTTAGCGCATCAAAGCTACTAGAGTTGATGTGTGAGATGTTGTTTCCGGTAAGGTTGAGTAAATTCAGGACACCCAGGCCTCTGAATTCTCCTCCTTTCAGATCGGCCAGCTTGTTCTTGCTCATGTCCAGGTATTTAAGCCCAGACAGATGACTCCATGACCCATGTGGGATGACATTGATCTTGTTCATGGACAGGTTTAGTTGTGTTGTGTTATCTGGGATCTTGCTCAGGACGTCAGTGAGGTTAGCTATGTTCTGGTTGCTGCACCTCATGTTGCCAGTCCCGGGGTAGGACATGAAGCAGCTTTTAAAGCCAAAACCACAGCAGCCCGAGGTGTTGAGCAGCAGAAGGAAGAGGGCAGTTCGCACCATCTTTCCCTGAAGGCTCTGTTTGCTGATTGCAACAAGGATGTGAAATAAAAAAATATTAGTTCATAAATGCGTCATGGGTTAAACAAACCATAATCTCATAATTTCCTAATCTTTGCTTGTTGGGGACAACGAGATGCGCTCTCTTAAATACGAGTGGATTTAATCAATTAATGTTCTTTACATTTTGAGAAATCATAATTTTTTTTAACGTAGGCTAAGTTTTTTGCTGCAGCAGCCAAGTAATTGGCAAATATTATGAAAATCGATAAATGTATAAATACATGTTGCATGAAACATGTGAAAAAATGCTGATTTTAGCCCCTCAAGTTTGGAGATTTCCCGATTGTAGTGACTTTCTTAATTTTAGTAGGGTAAGGGCTTTGGACTGATAAAACAAGACATTTAAAGACAAATACTTGACATAGAGAAACTGGAATGGCAGAAAATTGTTCATGGAAATAATTAATATTTGTAGCCCGAACTATAGGCATTTTGCATTTTACATTTTACCTTGACATTATTTTTTCATAAAAAAGGTTTACCCCCCCTAACCTTCATTTCTGTATGGGGGAGAAAACCCACTAATATTCATATGACACTTTAAAGTTACATCTAAAATACCTTTTTACTTCTATTACTTTTTTGTTCTTCTTACTTAGAGTACAGGGTTACTTCTTCTTACTTTCTTAATATGTAAATAAACTTTGATTTCCTTCAAAATGTAATAATATACAGGATGTTGCAGCCTAAACAATTACAAAATATAAACTTACCCTTGTCGTTCTTCTTATGCTGCTTTACTTTACCTAACTGCACTTCCTATTTTAACTGGCTTCAGTTCTCTTTGCATGTCTAAATAAACCCTAATCCTTTTGAGGAAGGATGTTATTGTTTAGAGCTGTGTGTATACCACAGTCTATGGTGTATACCCAACATTTTCACACGTCTAGGTTGTGAAATGGCGAGTCATGGTAGATATTATTTAAAGATATACTGATTATTCTGTCTTAGTTTCATACTAAGAAAATGCTTTAAATCATGTTTTCCACAAGAGGGAGCTATCTACCTGGATCCTGCATCTAGTGAAGGCACATCAAACATGGTGCGTCAATACTTTAAATGTATAAAATATCCAAATTGGCATTTAGCAAAAACCCATAAACCACTCAGAGACACTGTGCCAGCATTTAGATTGTAATTGTTTTGGGGAGATTTACCTTTTAAGAGACCCAAAGTGATACTAAACTGTTCTTTTGTGTCACCTTTACCCACAACTACTGTAACACTTCAGATAAGTAGGCAAATGGGAAAAAAACAGTATTGTTCAAGCCAATTAACTTTATTATTTGGTGAGAATAAAGATAATTGTTTTGTTAATTTTTTAACAAATCGAATTGCCCGTGGGCGTTTTGTCGTCCTTCTATGTGATGCTTGAATAATACATATATGCATGACGTAAATTACTTTTTGGTACTATTTGTTAGGAAAATGGCTTCGTTTTGATAGAATATAGCCAGTAAAATTACAAACAGATTTACGACTTAATTCAAGACATTCAACCAATATAAAAACTCAATAGATAACTGTTGGATGAGACAGGCATGTTGACCTCTTCATGCTGAACATCCACCGTGGGCTCCTCTGGTCCTGGCGGCTGACCTTTGCGTCTGTGCAGTGGGTGTGAGGGCGGGGAAGGGGCCAGTGGACCTGAGTCAGCCCTGGGGGCGACAGGTAGTCCGCCGTTTAGTCCGCGTGGAGCTTGGCCCCGGGGCCCTGACCTTTGCAACGGGGCTCCTTGATCCACGAGCAGAGGCACAGGTGACCCCACTGATGGAGATGTAGCTAGAGGAGCTGCTTCACCTTTAGCACACAGGCTGAGCTGCCAGTATGAGTCCGTTTGTCTCTTATTTAGACTTTAAACGATAGTAATGACAGCCTTATAGTCAAATAAATAATGTTAAAATAGCCTATACATTGTTTTTCCTTTATACAATGTACTCCATTCCCATTTTTCCTTTATTTGTTCATAAGAAATAATGAAACCCTTTGTTTTTTTAACTTATTTTATTCAAAGAAATACAGTGTGTATAATACAATTTAGTGTCATGAAGTGAAATAATGCAGTCCAACATGACATCATCCATATAAAAAACATTGACCCTTTTTAACATTTTACTCACATTTATTATATTACAATATTTACACATCCATTCAAAGAATTGTCTCTCAGTGTGATTTTAATGGACTTAACAGTTCATGGAAGTTACTGTTAAGTGCTTAACAAAATATTTGTTAGGATAATCTTATTGTAACAATCAATGTAGTGCATTTTGTAAGACTTCTTTTCAAAATTCATTCCCGGTTTGTCTTGTAAGGTGCAACATGTTTGAGGTCTTTTTGACGTTAAACTGAGGATGAGTGGCAGTCCTCCTCAAAGCCAGTGAAATGTGAAGGCATGCCAGTAATAATGGGCATTTAAACATCTGTATTTGAGTCACTTATAATACAGTCAGATGACCAAAAGTTCAATTGTCAGTAGCCGTCAAAGGGCTCGGAGGATGGGCTTCTAGTCGCTGTATAGACAGGGGCCTCTTTTGGGTTTTGCCGGAGGAAGGGATATCGGTGAACACCACTGATCGTCCGTCGGGGCAAAGCAATACGCTGGAGTCCGCCTCACACTTGGTGGTTCTGCTCGGCCACAAAGCCTCAGCAGAACTGGGCCTCATGCCGAGACCACCAGGAGAGAGAACCTCTGTGTTCACCGCTGACGCCTGACTCATCTTGATCAGCATGTCCAACGACTGCTTACGACTCTCCAGCGACGCCTTCATCGCCTTCCTCTCATTCTCTTCTTCCTCCTTTTTCTCCTCAAGCTCCTCATCCTCCTCTTCTGTCTCTGTGGCGTTGTCTTTACCGTCCTCTCTTGTGCTGCGATCTCCAACCACATCCGTCTGGTCCCTCTTCACCGACAGGTCGAGGGGTCCGTCGCTCTGGCGAGAAGACCTCTCCAGAGCCGTGTGGATGTGGGAAAGCTCGCTGCGTATTTTTCCCAAGTGTTCCCAGAGGTGACGCTGCGCGGGAAGGTCCTCTTTCTCCAGGTGGGAGATCTTGCGCTCAGCTTCCTGGTACTCCTGCAAGGCCTTGGAGAGGTCACTGAGGAGCGCAGCCACGGACTCTGAAGCCCCCTCCCCTATTGTTCTGGCAGCATTCGGGTCCTGTCTATTGGGACCCCCACAGGTAGACTGAGAGGTTGTTTCACTGCTGGGACTGGTGAGATGTTCGCTGTACCACAGATCAGTATGCCGTATCGGCAGCTGAGCATCCTGAAAACTGAGGATATGAAAGGTTTAGGACTTTTGCATTTGTAAATATGTAACATTTAAAACTACAAATCAACCAATTGCGTTATTCACTTTAGATAATGATGGATAAAAGTGACATTTGTGTTGCTACGTGATAAAATAAGGAAATTGTATTGACTTGAAATCCTTACCTTCCATGGAAGAGAAGTTTGTCTGCCGTCATGTTCAGATTTGATGCAGTCTGAATATTCTTCAGAAGGTCCAAAGCAAAACCACCCATGTTCGGCTTCTTCTCCAAAGGTGCCTCATGGTTCCCAATTGGGGCCCCTGTCCTTTTGAGGCACCAATTTGCTTTGCCCTCCTTGACTGTAGCCTGCAGTTTATCGGCCAACCTGTACCCGTGTTCGGGGGAGTCCCTCTGAGGCGACACCCAGCCAGCAGGGGAGACAGCGGCTGCCCCTGGCCGCAAAGCAGGCACTTTCCACAGATTTACTTTAGGCTGAAAACCAGACGAGGGACTCGCTTCTAGACTGTTTGTGGACGTCTTGAGCGCTTTGCTGGCGTCGCTTTGACCCGAGGCCGGTCCGAACGCGTGCTCGCACAGGAAGGGGTAGTAGAGGCGAGGGGGGATAAGAGCTCTGTCTGTGTGGGTGCTCGAGGCCGGGTGCATCAGCTGAGCGGCCGACGCCAGGAAGGGAAGCTGGGCGAGCTGAGCGTGGGTCTGGGCGGCGGTGGCGGCAGCGGGAATAGCTGAGTTCATGTAGGAGAAGAGGCTGGGGGTGATCGGGTAACCCATCCCGAGCAATGACAGGTTGAGTCCAGTGGGATCCTGGTAATCCATCAGGTTTGGCGGAGGAGGGTAACAGGGGATGGAACTACCCACTCGGGGCTGGGCACCTTCAGCTTTGGCCTTCGTGTGGCTGGACGCCAACAACCGCCACTGCTCCGACAGCAGACTGGGAGCAGTCAGATATGCCTTGGATAGCTTGTAGTGTTTCAGCTGGGCTTCTACTTCTACTGCGCGCGCTCTTAAAAGCTGATCTTCCAGGGAGAGCATGTCGGCCATCAGAAACTCAGACTCTGGCTGTTTGATTTTCTTGGTGGTGCACTCTGCAGCGTCTCCTCTCTCTTTCCTCAACCCAGTGACCTCTAATCGCTCTCCTCGTCCTCCTTCTTCCTCATCTTCTGCTCCCTGGCTTTCCCTGTCCTCACCTTCCTCCTCCAAGGACTTTCGTTCCTCAGTCCGTGTCATTTCTATGCCATTTTTCCCATGTGCCTGCTGAAGGGGTCGTAGCTGTTCTGGGTGCAGGATGTTGCCCTTTTTATAGGGCCAGTCGGACTCTATGAGCAGGGACAGAGAGTTCTTGCACAGGCTGTACTTCATGTGGTTGTACAGGTGGGACTTCTCCATGCAGGTGAACGGGCACTGGAAGCATTTGTAGTTGTATGGTTTGCCCCATGGCCGGGGAATGTAGTGAGGCTTCTTAGGCTTGCGTTCCTTGTGTTTGCTGATGGACGTCACTTTACAAGCGTCGTCCTTGGACATGATTGAGTCTTGATATTTTAAAGATTAAATTGTAATAAAATGGTGATGATTCAAGACAGATTTTAAGATTGTATGTCTTTCGTGCCAGGGTTCATTTAATTGTTTATCCTTCTGTTGGGTCGATGAAAAAGAGCATTTCTTGAACCTGCGAACACATAAGACAGTTTTGTATGAATAAAATGATATTTCAAAAACATCAGCAGCAAAATAACATGTTAATGTATTTGTTCTGAGAAAAAGGAACAGCTTGCAGGAATGCAGATTTGTAAGGAATATAAATATCCACAATAAAGTTATTTGTGCACTGAAGGGTGCTATATATCATTATGCACATATGTGTGTTAAGAGAGCACATTTGTTGTCTGCCTGCGCTGAGCGTTGCCACTAACCTAACTGCAGGGAGGCCTAGCTGCTCCGTTCTCACTGTACCTGCCACTACTCATTAGTTCCAGTGCAGCACCAGGCGCTAGCAGGGTACGGGGCTGGGGGGCAAAACAGGGGGGTCTCTGCACCTGTGCGTCGGGCCCTCAAAACACTAACAGGCGCGCTTGAGCTTAAGGCCCGACCCTCGGAGGCCGGCTACAGGCGCAGTGTGGCCAGGCTGAGGGGCTGCAGGTATGGAGGGGAGAGGAGTCGGGGGTTTGAGGCCTGGTTCCTAATGAGAGCCTGGCGTCGTGCCTAAAGGGCGTCATTAGTGCCAGGACGGGGATCTGGGTCAGGACACGGTGAAGTTCAACTGCTCTCCTGTACTCTGCATGTAGAGTTGGGTCATACTTTATTATACTCAATTAGCAATATTAAAATGTTTTATAAGAGAATACCATTTAATTATAGATTATAGATTGTAGACAACGTCAATTTTTAAAACATTAGTTATTGTGATGGTAACTATTTTAGAAGTTGTTGTGTCGTACAAGCAGCGATACATCTAATGCAGACATTCTCCCTTTATTCTTTTAATTCAATTATTTTATTTTGTCTTTCTTCCATCTTTGAAATGTAAAGCTAACAGCTTGTTCCTCTGAAATTCAGAGATTTAAACAAAGCGAGTTGTACCTTAAGATTGACTCATGTTAAGTGTTCGCTGGCTCTCTTTATTTTATATATTACTTTATTTAGGATCCTCTTAAAGGACATTAAAAGATTATATTTTTGACAATCTACAATATCAATAAAACTAAATGAAATACAGAAAGTCTCACATTCATAATCTCTCTTTTCACAACTTCTCTCCTTCTTCATCATCTATTGGCATTCTTTTAATTAATTTCTTACCCCCTAAAATACATTTTAATAAATGTGTTTCCATCTGTTAAATTACAGAAACGTTGTGATCTTTTTATACTTTAAGCCTGGCTGTTGGGAAAACCCTGCGGTGAAAAAAGATGTGAGGATGAGTGTGCTCCTCACTTTAAAACACTCTGCTCTGAGGCTCTTATTTTGTCTTTTTTTCCCCCAGGTCATTTCAAGATGAAAGTCTGTGTGACGTTCAGGGTCCAAACTGAAGTAAAGATAAACTCATGGCTCATGACAAAGTTTTGATATAAAGGGCAGTGAAGCAAACACAGGTGATGGATGCTCTGTGATATTGAGAGACAGCAGACAAGCTCATCTATAAAGCCGCAGCACGCAGGCTGATGATGGAAGACACAGTGAGACTAACTCAGGATGGCAGGCGGTTACAAACTGCTCTCCCAATTGGACCCTAAGAATTGGCCCGTTTTGTGGCTGACCATTTGATTGGCTCACTTGTCCGCCCCGGGGCTCTGACCTGAGCTTTGAGCTCATAATGGGGCCTAACAGCTGCTGCTACCATCCAATCAATAAAAATCATTTTTACAGTAGTTTTTGCCCCTCTCCTGGCCACTGCTATCCGCTCGCCTCTCCACTGAATGTGCACTTTGGCCCCCCGCCGCCCCATATCCAAACCCTGCGGTCTTGTTTTAAGCTTTTAGGGCTGATCAAACAAGCCTAACCGCTTCAACATCTATTGTTCCAATTAAAGAGGTTCACCACACTAAAAGCTTTGACATGCAACAGCAACCACACCACTGACCGCCTATGGGACGGGCTGTTTGTACAGTAAGTAAATGCATCACTCAAACTGGAATAGTTTTAAAAGCTTTTTATAAATGCATACTTTAAGTTATAGTCTTTACCTTGAAGGGTTGTCAGAGTGATGAGTTGGTTGTCTGGAAAAGAAGAAAGATTACAAAATTGTCATAAATCATCTGAATCTCGGTTTCTTTTTCAATATAATAACAACTGTTGTGATCAATTTAACAATTGCAATTAAACTTTTTTTTTTAAATCATATTTTTAAACACAATAAATTAAATAATTGTATTACTAGACACATATTATTAAGGGAAATGTATATTTGATAGAAAAACCTCACATGATGCTGCAGATAATGAATTTATACTTCAAAGGTTTTAATCATTCTTTTTCAACAGTAAATGCATTAAAATAACATTTTATAATCATTGTTTTATTATTTCAAAATGAAGTGGCAATGCATTGCATTATCTTAACTTAACATTTGCATACACGGAAATAAAAAAACGGAATACAATTTTTAAATAGCCACATTCAGTCTTAAAAATGAACCATCTAACTCCATTCACAATCAAAATGAATCTCGTATTAAAACCTCGCACTTAAAACTACAAAATAAAAGTCGTGCACTTTACAAACGTTTCTCAATGTGTGCAAAAACATCATGCACCAGGCCTAAGTAACTTTATAAAAGATAACTTAATCTTACTAAACTAACCTGCTTGCATGCCACAAGCTGTTTTAAAGTGATAAAGAAATGAATGTACCGTACCTGGAGAGCGTCCCGGTCTGTCTGCACTGAGAGGGCAGCGCGCGCTAACAGGCGCGCAGCAGCGAATCTGCTCATATATATTGACTGGGAGCATTGCCCGCAGGCACTACAATACAGCAGCTCCCCCCTCCCTCCTCTCCCCCCTGGATTGTCAAATGTGGTCTCTACCTTGCAGCCAGGATGCAACATAACAACTTAAACAATATTGGCAAAGGCAGTTTGGTGATGGCTCCTCGTTAAAACGGAGGGTGACGTGCCATTTGGCGTCTGGGTGAATTTCTCAATTTGTATTTATTTTTTAAGGTAGCTTCATGGGTGTTTTTAAACCAAATGCTTTTCACTGAAATATTAAACTATTACATGTTTAAATATGTTTTGTGGTTGTCTGATTGTCAGCTGTTACCAGATGTTTTAAGTCTGATTTAAACCATTTTGAACTTCATCTGAAAAAAATAACATTATACAGGGAAAATCATTTAAAAGAGGTAAAACCTTGAATATGACTTATTATGTTAAAATCTCAACAATCATGTACTGAAAAAAATAGACTTCTGAAAACAATATTTTTCGCTCTCATTCTCTTTTATATATTTATTGATTTTTTTATGTAACAATCCAAAACAAAATGCACACAATAGTGACACACACAATATAAGGGAGATGAAAACCAAAAACTATTTATTGTAACAATTTCTTGTTTTAATTGTTCAAAATAAAATACCTTATGACAGAAATTACATCAGATAAAGCTAATTTCCAGCAGGTATAACTAGAATAAAAACACATATTGTTTTGTTTTTTTCAAGGGCTGCAAAAAAATACGCATGTTCTAGGTTTACGTTGCATTTTCATATGGGAGAGCATCTATGGCTTCTTCTGCTCTGAAATATTTATTTAAGGACTTGAAATGACCCTATACACCACGGGTTTTTCTCTGAATGCATTATATTAATAGCAACTACACAGACCCGTTCATTTCTGTGCTCGTGTGTTTCTGTGATGTGTGTGTGCTCCTCACTGTCTCACACGGTCAGTATCAGTGTGTTTTTGGGGAGGCTGGGGGTGCTTTCCACTTCACTTCACCTGCATCACCAACAACATCAGGGGTGTAGTTGAAGGTGTGTGTGTGGGGGGGGGGGGGGGTTATTAGTGCAGTGGTACAGGGCACTGGATGGGTTACTGACATGAGCTGTAAGATCACAACCACAGGCGATGACTGACATGTGTGTCTTCTGACAGTTTAAACTCTTTCTTTTGAACTATTATTATGATTTTTTACACAACAACAGTGTGGGGAAGATGACATTCCCATCTAAAAAAGTCAAATACAATAATAAAATAAAATGACAGTAATAACACTCATTACATAAAAAAAAAAGACAAAGAAACAATCAATAGGATTGCTTCGACACTTCAGATAACTAGGTTGAAATACATCCAACAACCAAAAACACAAACATAACATGTCAAGTGTATGTATTTTTCCATATAATCCCACCCTTCGTTAGAGTTTGTTTTCCGTTTCATATTGTGTTGTGCCACCTTTTGATTTTTTGTGGCAATCATTCTCAACTCTTTCTTTACCTGCCCTTCTTATTCACCCCCCTGTCTCACTCCTCATTTGTCTTCTTTTCTAAATCAACTCCAACCTCTCAATCTCCACTTCCTCTCCCTGCCTCTTTATCCATCTGCTCTCTTAGCCTGTGGCGGGCTTTGGGTCAACTCCAGGTTCTTAATTTCTCTCCTCTGGCTGGGTGGGATGAGCGCATGCGAGCCCCCTTTGAGAAATGTCAGTGTCCGTGTGCTGGGAAAGTCGGGGGCCCTTCACGAGCCATCAGACCCGCTGTCACACCGAGGCGGCTAAATGGAGACTGACAGGCCGCTCCATAGAGCCTAACCATCTGTACCAAATGTGACAGCAGGGGAAAGAGGATGTCTGGTAAATCAGGAGGAACGACGGGACTGCACTATGACATGGAGGAGGGAGTAGAGAAGCAACATCCTCCACTTCTTAAAGCGCGGGCACATGAGAGGTGATGTCAGTTGTTTCTCAAAGAGAGTCAGAGACTGGTTGTTTCCAACTATCCAGAGACACTTGGGAGGCAGTGTCAGTGTCTCCTGTTACGTGTGTGTTAAGTGAGGACTGACTCCTTCAGTGCTGCCACTTCCTTCAGACTCTTTAGGAGATGTTTGGTATTAAACATGCCAAATGCTTTAGTGTGTACACGGTCTAACAATCTTGATTGGAGCCAACAGTGTCTCTACAGTGATTTTTTCAAACTCTTACAGAGGTATACCACATAAGTCATGCAGAAATCACTAGGAATAAAATACAATACAGAGTAAAAGGAGCTTATGTTTTGTTATATGATTGTTACTGGGAGGCGTGTGGCGCAGTGGATAGAGCCTTGCTGTTGGGATCAGGGGGTCACAGGTTCAAACCCCACTGCAGTCAGCATGTCGTTGTGTCCCTGAGACACTTCACCCCAAATTGCTCCTGTGGGGATTGCCCACAGTATTGAGTATGTAAGTCGCTTTGGATAAAAGCGTCTAACAAGTGACATGTAATGGTATAGCTATGTGTAAAGGTTTGATGACTTAGTACAAGGACACCAGGTTATTGTGTGTTTTGAACATAAAACTAACAGTACTTATCCAAAGCAAAGGAAATGTTAGAGTTAAATGGGATACGTTAGTGTTGTGTGATGGTTTCCCACTTAAGTAATACAGTGATAATACTTACATTTTTTACTGGATTGCTTGTGATAAAGAGAGAAAAAGTGCATCCTGCATTGTAAAGTTGATCTAAATGGGTTGTTCTATACTTATACAGTCAATAATAGACCTTCATTCCCCACTTCATGTATCATTCAGCTTAAGAAATTATATAATAAATGTTAGGTTCTTACTTAATAATAGGGGATATCTCACTTGCGATAGTTTCCACTTTCTGATGTTCTCTGTCCTCTGTTATTTCTAAGTATCAGAGATCCACTAGCAAATTATACTTTAAACATAATGATCTACTGTTTGATATTGAGTTTGTTTTAATTTTTTGAGATCTATTGAGTTCATTGTGGCCGAGAGTTTTAATCTTCTTTGCTTCTCTGTAAAATCCACTAACACAAAATGATTAGAACAAAAGTCTGTGTTTATTGGTTAATGGTACTCTTCTTAATGTAGTTATGTATAAAGGATTGTTTTGTGTATTTATTATCTGAGGAATCCAATCACTTAACCATGCATTTAATGATTTAATTAATCAATACTTTGTGGCTGGCAAATGATTAATGTTCTCTGTAAGCAGTTGTGTATGAAGGAGGGTATTACACAGAGCTCTAATTTAATCAGACCGGTTATTCATTTCTTGCATTCACTTCTTTTTGTACTTCACGCACAAAGAAATACACTCCAAGTTCAAATGCAAACTGCGTTTTTGTACCTTCAATAGGAAAAAGTAGGAATGTGAAGAAGCGGAGACTTGCAGTGTGAGCACAGAAGTCTCCTGGCGAGTTAAGATAGTTGAGGGTCCTTATGGAGCGGCATCTGGGGAGGCTGACAGGAGCACTCTATTACCACTCAGAGAAAGGAACCTGAGGGCTGCAACAACACCGCTACCAGCGCCATCCAGCTGTGCCGATGCCTCCAAACACACACACACACACACACACACACACACACACACACACACACACACACACACACACACACACACATAGACGCACAACCACAAATTAAGAAAAAAAAAATCAAGATGGACTATATGGAGTTATAGAAAGATGGGAAGATAGGTGACTAAACAGCGACCTCTAACCCAGGGTGGGTCTTTCCGCTGCCTGAGTTTTAGGCCTGAGGTGGAATAGCTAACAGCTCCTCTCTTAGTCTGTGCTGCTGGGCACATTAACTAAACTCATATCGCTCTCAGCCACTATCAATTATTCACCATCCCCCTCCCCATTTCTCTGCTTCCCCTCGTTTTCAAAGGAGAATATCTCCAGCAGCTTTACCCACACACAGCCACAGTGACTAAATAACCTCATGCCCTTAGTGACTTCCTTTCTTTGAGTTTGGTTTATGAATTCAAATTACCATTATTACCCTAAAAAATATTCTTTAACATGCTAAGAGCTGTCTTACATCACTGTTGCAACAATAAAGTGTATATACACACTCAGCTTCTGCATGTGTAATTGAGCTAATTTTTCAAAATCTCGGAGAATAAATTGAATTTTTTTAGTGTTTTTGCTTTTCCTTCGAGGCACTTTAGCATTCCCAAGTGGAGCTTCGGTGTTTCGCTCAAGGACACTTCAGGATAGACGCTAACCAAATGAGGCTTAGGAACAGTTTCTCAAACAGTTTGGCCTGTTTGAAACTTATATAATAATGGACTATCATTGCCTTGCAAACATAAACATTTTAGGAGGAATATCTCAAGATTATAAGGAAATATGCCTCTTAGTATTCTTGCGGATGGCTAAGCTTAGCATAACGACGTCAAATGGTGGAAACAGCTAACCTGGCTCAGACCAGTGGTAGAAAAAAATCACCTGCCCGCCCCAGTAAAGCTCACGTTACACCTAATTAGTTTAAGCTAGTAGATGCTTATATGATATGAAACTTTAAAGTCAGGGAAATCAATGGGCACCTTTCATTTCCTGCTAGCTTGAAAATAACACTCCAAAGTATGGCTCATTTCTGTGAGACGCACGGGATTGTGGGTGGCATTGGCCGACTTTCAGAATGCAATTTGAGTATAAAAACTAAGCGTAATGTGAATTATGTTGTAATTTTATTGTGGGTTCAGCACCTCAAAAGTTGGCAAGCTTTAGAGGTGCTGAGAGGTGGTTTATGTTACCTTTGGAGCTATGCTAGCTGTTCCCCCCTGTTTGTAGGCGTTATGCTAAGCTAAGCTAAAGGGTTGCTGACCTTCATATTTAACTAAAGACATGCCTAGTATTGATCTTCTTATCTAACTTTTGACAAAAAAACACCCAAGCGTCTTGTTTAGTAAAGTAGAAGGAAGTAGGAAGTCTTTTCAAAGGTCATTAATGTTTTTTAAGCTATTAGCCCCGCTTAACAACATCCTGATAAGACAGACGAGTGTCCTTTTAAGAGGTGAACTGCCCCCACAGTATGTCAGGGAACAGCGCTGGGAGCACACAATGAGACATTTTCAGCGTCACACTTAAATGAACACACAAAATCATACAGAAGAAGGCCGGACAAACGCTGGCTATTTTCCAAGGTGAAAACTCAGCCGTCAATGTGAGCCGGGCTGATATCTGAAAAGGGCAGATGACAAGATTAGCCCTGAATGTATATATGACTCGCTGGATATTTCTCTGCACATATTTAGGCCTTTCTCTCAGTCTTAGCTTCAAATAGGAATGCAGCAGTATCAGTAGGTGCGAGGAGCTCCTAACTATCAGTCTGTCAGTGGCATTCATTTGGAAAGAGATGCAGCTGATGCCTCACATTTACTGTATATCACTCAATATCTGAGAGTGTGAGTGGAGTTCACACCGTGCTGTGGGTCACTGACAGGAAGCAGCTGGTGCCTCGGTCGCCGTCTCGGTCTCTGCCCTCCCGTTTTCACCAGCTGCCCCCAAACGCACCCGCAGGAGGCGGGTCTCTCTCGCCAAGGCACCTGTGGGTGTCACCTGATGGGGGAAAAGCAAGTGGAAATGAAAGGAAGCAGCCGAGTCTGTCAGAGCACATCAGGACTGCTGTCCATCACTCTGTTGACCTTCAGGGTGTGTGCGGGTGTGTGCATGTGTAAGTCTATCAACAACTGACCCAGTGTGTGTGTAAGTATGTGCATATTAAGTCACTGACCCACAGGGAGTTTATGTGAGTGTGTGCATATGTTTGTTCATCAATGCAGGGTGTGTGAGATCATGTGTGTACATTAGCGCCTTGATCGTGAGTGTGTCCGTAAACACATAGACCTTGAGGGTGTGTGTACGAGTGTGTGCATCTATCTCAGTGCAGTGATCTGTGTAAGATAGCTGCAGTAGCTGGTAGGTCGTTGACAACCATGCTCCACTCCTGAAAACCAAAGCTCCTGACCTTACACAGTATCCTCACTTTGACTTCTGACAAATTCCCAGAGAAGACAGTATCCGTTACAGGACAAATGCGTCCAAAATCTGAAAGCTGATGCTCAGCAAATACCCATATGTGTTGGGACCAAAGTACCAGCATGTCTTTATGCCGAGACCAGAGCTTTTATTCCCTCAGCAACAGGGCTCACACTCTGGGGACCGGGGACAAGATGATGGTGTCAGTCAGTTTCCCAGCTGCAGCCAACCCCCATGTACACCCCAAAGCCAGTTCCCCCCCCCCCCCCCTCCTTCCTTCTTCACCATCTCAGGGTTTGACTGAGCTGAGGATGGGTGTGGGGGTGTGTGCAGCAGCAGGGAGATAGAGGGAGAGCGAGAGGCTGCTAACTCCTGGAGGACGGCTGTTCAGCTCTGACTGTCCAAGCGGGAGAAATTGAGGGAGACAGGGACCAAAGCCCGTCAGCTCCATCCCTTAGGGGGCCTTGGCCTCCCAACTACAAGTCCATGTTTTAGCAAACCATATGTTCACCCTCTCCCCAAACCCAACCCCCCCACCCAGTTAGCAAATAAACAAGTCAGGAAGCCATAGCTAGAGGGAAGTCTTGTTTCCCTCTCACTGGCTGTCGTTTTCGCATATTCTTACTGCCACTTGCAGGCTCTCTGCTCCCACATCCAACAATTTGAAGCTGTGAATGCAAAACGTTATTTATTTTTGTGTCATTGTAAAGCGCCTTTATTTTGAGTTCATGCTTTTCTATGGATTTCTGCATTTTTTGACACAGAAAGAAATACTTTTTTCAGGCTTCAATTTTTGGTGAATGATTTTGAAAACCAATGTTTATACTAAACTATATTATGCTATAAAATGTAATTTCGACATACTGTACTATGACCTTTTTTTTGTGGACCTATTATACTATGACGTTATATATATATTTTCTAATATACTATCTAATATACTATCTGATATACTATGACAGTTTTTTCCGACATACTATACTATCATGTTTTTTTTGGACATATTATACATTTGATAAATAATGCTAATTTGAGAAAGTAACCCTCTCCAGTCCCTCCAGTTACACTGAATCTCAATGACTACATTTTTTTTTTAAATTCCAAATATACCAAGTTGTCTGATTGGGTTTTCCAGGGGGTGAATGAAAGACAGGCCCAAACAGATGGGCTGCTTGTGTACAAGGCCGTGGACCCAGTCAGTCCTCCCTTTGGGCAGAGAAAATGTCCAGAGATGGACAGCTGTGCCCAGGGCAGGGCATATAGGAAGTGAAATCACACGCAGTATTTATGGCTCCCTCGGGGGGTAGAGACTCACTGACCTGGCCATCCAGCCGCAGACAGGCAGGCAGACAGTTGGCCGTCCAAAGTTTTCACAAGGTCAGCCACCATCCACCGCAGTTTTAAGTTACAAAATTCGATAGGACTAAAAGCATTGTTCTGTTTAACAAATCTGCACTTCCTTTTCCTCACTTCCCGTACTAAACATACTGTAGTGGACGGTGTCAGTGACATGTTATTTTAGTTATATTACATTGATATCACTCTGAACTGTTTATTTGTATGGCGCCATTATGTCACTTCTGAGGAGCATTTTTACCTTTATTGTAAAGTTCACCGTATAAAAAGAAAAAAGAGAGGTTTTTTATTTAATTCTATGTTTAAACATTTTGTCTTGTTGACACTGGGATCTCAACAAGACCTGTGTTCAAGATGCAGAAATACAAATTAAATAAACAAATACACATATAGTTCAAGCATAGACAGCCACATTCACAGACAAACATTATCACATTTTACATACTGTAGCATGAAAATCAATTTCAAATGTTTCAAAATGTTTCAGTGGACTATATCAAATACATAAATCAAATAAAGGTATTTGGTCAGATTTAAAACGGTAACGTTGCAGCTTCATGTTACAGTCAGGACTCCATATAAAGCACCTTTTTATTCATGAATCGATATAATAAAACATTGTAACAAAATAAGTGAACAGCAACAGGAAGAAGAAAGATGAGCAGATGAACGTCCATGGTACAGTCTTTTGAGAATGATTTTGAATTAGAACAAGCCTGGAAGATCTTGTGGAATTTCTGACCTCATGATCCCATCTTTATAGATTTTGTCCTCATTGATTTTGTCAGGGGCTTGGTAACTTGTAAACATGAACACACACACACACACACTCACAAAAACACACACACACACACTTGAACAGAGTAGTGACATGACAGCCTGCCTCACTGACTGGTCCATTGAGTCATCAATGACCTTCCGTGGGATTGGTGTTGCCAGGCCAATTGACCAAATCACTGATCTTTAAAAGCAGCTCTGTGGGCAGGAGGGGGGTTGAGTAGCATCCCATCTCCTCTACTAAACCCCCCCCCCCCCCCCCCCCCCACACACACACACACACACACACACACACACACACACACAAACACACACACACACACACACACACACACACACACACTCTCCATCCACCTCACTCTCTAATCAAGGAGCAGGCAGGACTCTGGGTTGGCACGGCGACACTAACGAGAGGCGACAGCTCCTCAGCGCTCGGGGCAACGACCAGCTCGGCTGTCGAGACCGCGGAGAGAGTCCGCCAGGCACGCACTGAGGCAAGGTTTGCTGTTTTGGGAGGAGGAGAGATGGAGGAGGGGAGGAGGGGGGGGGGGAGACAGGGAGCGAGCTGGTGGTGTGGTTGCATGGGAAGATTATAAGGAAGCATGGATCTGAGAAATTATACACACTGGCATCCTCTTTTGATCAGTCTTCAAGTGCACATTTATACTTTAATTTCAAGGAGAAAACACACATGCAGGAGTAGCAACACACACACACACACACATGCACAATCTGAACTGACGTGCACCCTCACCATCCATCCAGCCCTGGGGCCTACTTGCAGAGTGCTGTTGGCCCCTCAACTCCTTCCCCCCCCCCACCCCTCACCCCCCATCTCCTCTGGAACACAGTTTAACTTCTGTCATTCAGATGAAGCAAGTGAGTCAGTCTACGAGTTGCGAGAGGATGTGACAGGCCGGTAATGGACAGGACAAAGAGGAGATTTATGAAGTATTAGTAAACCTTAATAATTCACTACACCAAAGACCCCGGGAGTCCCCCAGCAGACCCCCATTCTCTGGCTCCTGTCCCACCACTCTTTATATCACAGCGCCTGCTAACAGTCTGAATCAAAGAAAAGGAGATCCAGAATGATCCTTACTGACAAAATCATTTAGGACTTTTTCTCTTTAATCCTTTGACCTTGTGCCTCCAGGAAGTCTGCAATAACAAATACTTTACATTTAAAATGTCATTAATCATATATTTTTGATATATATTGATTCCCTCTTATTTGGAACTGAATGCGTTTTGACAGCAGTTCAGAAAACAGCCTCACCACAAAGTGTATTTATTAGCTGTCTGGAGTTTACAGCATCATCTTCATCAGCAAGTGGTGTTATAGATTTGTAGATGTTCAAATAGATTTTTTTTAAAAGACACTTCTGCAGAATGGTTTACATTGAACACGTGATTGCCCAGAAAACCTCGAAAGCTCAATCTCTTTGAAAATGACATTCCCATACTGTACAACTAAACTGCATGCTCAATTCACATTTCAAGGACAACATATCCATACACTTGTGGCTGGCATTGTAATTGAATTCAAACAAAACAAAACGCAACAAATCTACTTGGTTGGTTATGAAAAAAGATCATGATTTGGCTTTAAAAAAAGTATGTTTGTTGCGTTATTTATCTTACGGACATACCTTTTAAAGAGTCGAAAAAGTGACTTTTCAGACGGGACACGAACAGCAGTTTACTGGAGTTCCACGAAAACGCGGAAAACAAAAAAGTGTTCCTTCGAAACATAATTGACAATAAATGTTTCTTGTATTGGAACACAAATATTAGGACACAAGTACCTAGTGTTGTCTCTTCGTACAGATATTGACAACAATCAATCCGACATATTTCAGTCTGAACCAAAGTGGTAGGGCAACAGACCAACATCGCCATCGGGGGCCACCAGCATCAGTCTATTTTGGGACTCCCCCCTTCACCTGTCTCTGAAACAAAGAAAAGAAGAGCCACTGTCTCGAAATTCAGAGGTCTCCCACCACTGGCCACCAATTAAGTATGATCAGAGTTTAGCAGGTCACAATGAGTCAGACAGGCGGCCTAAAGGGAAACACAAACACACACACAAACACACACACACACACACACACACACCTGCACACACAGGCCTCATCAGTCTGATCTCATTAAGTGGAAGTGCTGTATCTCCAAGCTGTTTGGGACAAACTTGGAGCAGTTTACCTGCGATCAGATCCTGGGGAATGGTGGCTGTCTGGCTCTGTCTGGACTGGCCCTTAACAAGTCTCCTCAGGACACCCATGCCACCATTATCAACCACCGTTACTGTTCTCTCTCTCCGTCCTCTCCCTCCGATCAGCTCTCAACCTGTCACTCTCACTTAGCGTCGACATTAGCACCGGTGGATTCCTCATCCTGGTCCTCTTCACCCCTCCCCGCCACCATCTCCCCTTGGTGCGTTTGAATACATATCTCCGATATTCAGCCCCTACTTAATTTGACAGGCCCCTGTTTTGTCAGTCTGACAGGCCCATAGCAAGACACTAATAGGCCACGGAGACCACCAGCAAAGGCACCAGCCAGGGTGGCCCCCGCGGTGCCAGTCCCCATCACCCTCCACGTCTCTCGGGGCGATGCAGGCCGAGGAGAGGGGGTCAGGGGTGGGACGGTCAGGCAGGAGTGCTGTCACACCAGGCCACAGCAGACTGGACCCGGCCTCAGTACTGACACCCGTCACTGCGCCACCCCCCCCCCCCACACACACACACACTCAAAAGAGGGTAAAAAGAGCAGCCAGTGGGGGGATCCAGGGATCTAATGACTGCGCCTGCCACTCACAGCCATGACTGCAGTCGTCACAGAGATGGCTGCTGAGCGCGCTGTTTTGTTTGATGATGGACCCATAGTGGAGCAGCTGGGTCTGAGAGGGCTTATCTCTCTGTGTGTGTGTGTGTGTGTGTGTGTGTGTGTGTGTGTGTGTGTGTGTGTGTGTGTGTGTGTGTGTGTGTGTGTGTGTGTGTGTGTGTGTGTGTGTGTGTGTGTGTGTGTGTGTGTGTGTGTGTGTGTGTGTGTGTGTGTGTGTGTGTGTTCCAATGAAGCATCCCAAACCACAAAAGTATTTACTTGAACAATAACTATTTCCTCTGTCGGCGATCACATGTACCCAAGGCTCGGCAGACTTTTTGTGTAAGACATTCACAGGAAAACAAAACAAGCACCAAAGGCATCTTGCCCAATCTTCTCGTATCACTGCATCCTAACTTTTCCACTCGTCACTGTTTGTGTTGCTTCACCTCTGGAGACACACCGTGCTTCAGGCCAGGCCATTACGAAGTCCCGCACTGCGTACCTGCCCTAATTCTCAACAATATTGCCTAAATGTTGACGCGACAAGCTCATAACAGAGTTGTAGAACTTCACCCAGAGTTTGTTGGGATGCTCCAGCTCTGAGCCTCATCGTGTGTTCAGCCCTCAGAGGAAGACTCTGAAACACAGGTGAGAGATCAGCAGCAGGATTATGGCAGTTGTATGACAAAGCCCTGTGCCAGAATACATGTGTGTACGCAACAAGGGGAGCCGTGGCAGTGCCTGTGTGTTTGGGAGAGGGTTGCGAGTCTCCCTCTCATGTCGCTGCGCGTTGCTGAGACTGAGAGGCTGATGCAGTGTGGCAGCTCCCCCCCGCAGCCACAGGCCCGCCCAGAGCCACTGCAGATGATAGTTTTAATTGCTTTCAATCTTTCAGGCTAGTCCCTGCCCAGTGGCGCAGAGTGCTTGTGTGTGTGTGTGTGTGTGTGTGTGTGTGTGTGTGTGTGTGTGTGTGTGTGTGTGTGTGTGTGTGTGTGTGTGTGTGTGTGTGTGTGTGTGTGTGTGTGTGTGAGATGGTGTTTTGCTGTGTGTGTTAATGTTGAACAGTCATTGTCTGCGGATGCTGTACACATATGTGGAGTGTGTTTGATGGATGTGTTTGTCCGTTACGAGGGGAATAAACAGAGAATTAAGGCCTCGCAGTGATACATCTGATGCACGCTTCTGCAGGAAACAGAGGAGAACACATGTTCATCAGACACCATCATCTCGATAAAGGTGAGTGTGATTGAATAGATCCCCCTCCCCTTTTCATAATGGTTATGTGTGTTTATAAATAATAAAGTTCAGGGTTTTCATGCAAAGACCTCAAAACACGCACTCACATCCTTAAAAGCATTTTAAACGCGGTGAACTACAAAACCAACCGATCAATAATTCAGAGCCGATGTCGAGATGGCATAACAGAACACAGAAAACAGCCTGCAATTAAGATGACAGTCATTTGTTCAATATGTGTGAAATAAAGCATTTCTTTACTACGGCTAACACCTCCTGCGGACACACAGAGCGGATTTAGAACATCATTTTTGCAACTTGGTTATGGAGGGAAACTGAAAGTCGCCTGAAATGAAGAAGCCAGAATGACTCTTGTCTTTACTGCAGAGAAATCTTACCTTTTAATATTGCTTTGGAGAAAATCTAATTGTTATTTAAGTGTGATAATACTATAAGTTGACATTGCAATTGTGGTTTTAAATGAGACAATATACAGTATGGCCTGTATGTATAAACTCCACATACACAAATATATTTCACTATAGCTTGAATGATCACCTTATCAATGGATTCACTTTTGTTTAACTCTCAATATTTCTAATTACTTGTAGACCATTCATTCATGAATTAGTGCATTATTTTTACTTTTATATTTATTAACAAATTCAAATGTCAGAGTAAGAAATAAACAACCATCACTGGTTTTGAATACTGCGATGTAAGACTAGAATAAAAATATCATCTATGTTCTGTTTCCCCATTCCCCTCAGCACTTGTTTTTAAATGTGCTATATAAATAAAGTTGGATTGGATAGGATTAAATACATAACACGGTTTTAGCAATTCTCTTTTGATATCAAATCTGTTGTTCCATCCAACACATGCATTATAATACAGAAAACACTAAGAAACATAAGGACTGAATTAAGTTATAGTACAGGTAATATGTGCAGGTTAGAACCAAGTCTGTTACACAAGGTATTCATGCTCAATACACAAATCCAATGAGCTGTAAATCCTTCTCTTCTCTTTAATGAGCACAAGTTATTTTTTAATAACAGCAGAATATACCAACAGCTGACGTGTAATACAGTATAAAACAGTTTTATCAGAGCTGATCCTGTACAGAACTCTCACCCCGAGAAACCGCAGAACATCCTCCACTGACCTACTCCCCGAAACATGCAATCCACTTACACCGGGGCACATGTACAACAACCCCTTCCCTCCCTGCTTTCCCTTTCATATCCACACACACTGCACTCTCATACGCACACATCTGGCCGGGGGGTAAATTAAGCCCTAACATTCCCACAGAGGCTAATCTCCATCCATTTAGAGGGCTGTAATATTTAATCAGGAGGCCCTGGACGTCTCCCAGCGCCCCACGCTGTGGCACGGCTCATATGTTCACAGGAGAGGCCAGCCCAGAGGCGACGGGGGGGAATTCGCTGCTAAAAGCCGCAACGCATTCAACCACAGACCCTCCTCTACTCCACTATCGGAGGCCAAGATCTTTTGGGTTGGGGGAAACAGGGAAGCACCAAGATGGATCGGCACTGGAAGGGTGTGAAGAGCTTGGATTTGAGCTGTTTGGGAGTGTTTTTGAGAGGTTTACTGCTTAGATTTTGTCGGCTTTCCCTGTTTGGACAGACACTCATCTGTCAAGCCTCTGCTGATTGCATTGCTGTCTTATGAATATATTATGGGCATTATAAATTAATCAAATGTACATCATACTACATCACATGCAAAATAAGAGGTTCCTGCAGGGAACTGACAAAATAACACGAACCATTTCCATTTTAATTCAGATAATTTATATGTTTTGTTACTTGATATTTTTATGTTTACATTTATTTTTGTTGTCAGAGCCCAAAGTGTCATATTTAAAAGGCTTTTTTTGTCTTAAAAACTGTCAAAAATATTTGAGATGTTATTTATCATGTTAATAAAAAAGAAAAGCAAATCAGGAACCAGACAATCTTTGGCAATTGTACTTAATAAAACACTTAAAAACGAATGAAAGGCGCACTCCAGTAATCTTGTTTTTCACTTCCATTAAAGGTGGGGTAGGTAAGTTTGAGAAACCGGCTCGAGATACACTTTTTGTTATATTCCATGGAATGCTCTTAACATCCCGATAGCAATGAATATCTTAAGTGCTTTGACAAAAAATCCATAAAAAAATGTCATCTGGAGAAGCCGTAATACTGTAAAAAGTACGACCAATCATTTTAGCCGGCCCTGCTAAAATAACTGGATGGCCTACCTGCCGGTCAGCCTTCCATCTGTGCACAAACTCATCTCGTGCCCTCATTGGTCATGTGCGCGTTCGTGTGTGTTGGAGGAGGGGCTCTGTAAGGAAGTGGCAGATTTTCTCCGGTTGTGTATTTTCAAATTCTAGCGATCTCGAGCCGGTTTCTCAAACTTACCTACCCCACCTTTAAGTAAGGGGGTCTAACTGTGAAATTAATGCAGCAGATGCCGAGATATTCTGACTTAAAGTCCCTAATGTGAGCAAACCTCCAAAAACACCAGATCCTACAGTTCCAATGATGCAGGCCTTGCAAAAACAACTTTGAAATGCCACAACTCAGTTTGTGACACAGGGTTTCTGATTGAAAAAGTCAATGCAAGGTTTCCTGAAACGGTTACAGATATTGCAAAGAAAAAACCAAGGGGATGTGTTGATGCAGAAAATATGCAGCAGAAGGATCAGAGCAGAATCCTTGTTGTGTTTTTATCATGCTGCTGAGTGCTTGTTTGTTCTCATATACAATATAAACTTGCTTTTTTTCACTTGACAAATGTCTTCCAGTCACACAAAAATACTATAGAAATGTTTGTATGATAAATTGAATTTAAATGTACAATTATAGGAGTAATACAACTTGTTTACTTATTGTTTGAGCACTACAATTATTGTAACACATTTTTAAATGACAGAAAAGAAACAAAACCTTAACATTTCATCTCTCACAAAGGTTATTGCAAGGCTATTGTTTTGTAGGTGTTCCTGTTATTCTGGCCATTGTACAGCCTCACTACTTTTGTTTTTCAGTATGAGGCGTTTGGACAGTAGAACGTGTCTCCTCAGAGGTAGACAGGGCAGCGTTAGTGCTCCTGTCTGGAGGTGTAGCCCCAGAAAGCGGCTGCTCTCACACTCCCACATGTTAAAGGTCAGGTGTCGCACCATCAGTGTGAAAAACCCGACCTGAAAAGGGTAGAGTCCATCTGTTTTTAACAATTCTGGACTGCAGATGCTTGTGTGAGTGTATCTATGTGTACAGTACATACAATATGTACTTGACCTGACCTGCAGCAAAACAAAAAAAAAGGGCAGCTGCTGTGATTTTGTGTTTCATAAACATAACATTTGCGTTGCTAAGTGTCGAGTGATAAAAATGTGTCGTGTGTGTGGCCATTGTAACGCCTGCTCCCTGATTCAGACTGACTCTAATGGGAAGGCCTGGTGAATTTTTCATACAGCCCAGAGGGGAAGGACACGAGCGGCCATACTGGCAAATTATAACCTCGAAGAGAGAGAGAGGAAGAGAGCAGCAGAGCGAGGAGTAACCTGGCAATCAGGTCACATCCTCACCCTCTGTCCGGCTTACCGTGCACATTTGCTAAAAACATTTTAAAGGGGCCCTATTATGCTAATTATCAGGTTTCATATTTGTATTTTGTGCTTCTACTGTGACATGTTTTCCATGCTTTAATGTTCAAAAAGCTCTTTATTTTCTCATACTGCCTGTGCTGCAGCACCTCTTTTCACCCTCTGTCTGAAACCAGAGCAGAGTCTGCTCTGATTGGTTAGCTGGCTTGCTCTGTTGCGATTGGCCAACCGCTTAGAGATCTCCTGCCCCTTAGCCTATCACGTACAATGTCTTGGACTGCTAGCCAATAGAAGCCCAATTATTATGTAGTGATGTCACTATGCAACACAGTCTCACTCCCTGATCGTCCAATAGCGACGCTTGGTCAGGGTCCTTTGGCGTGCAGTTGTGACGCGCCGAGTCTCCTTCAGCTTCATAAACGGACACAAAGAGCTTTCAACTGATTGCAATGTATTCCCATCGGCGGCGGTATTTGACGCTCAGGGAAGCACCGCATCGGTCCATGTCGGCGGCAGTTAAAGGCAATGTGAGCGTCCATTCCCATTGGATAACGGAGGATTTTACCCCCGGAAGTAAGTATTCTCCTTAATGGCGATTGATTTTACAGTGATATCTGCACTACTCATCAACTAAAAAACACCAGATTATCCTTGTTAATTACACAACATTGATTGGTTTAAATTGTGTACAATGCTTTTGTATTTTTCCCCTTCGATTCGGAGAAACACATTTTTTTTCGGAGTTTAGGATGGCAGAAGACACTACACTACCCAGAATCCTCAGCTATCGTTCCGCTTTGCTCGACAAACCCCGTGATTAGTCCTCAAGCTCTGTGATTGGTTGACCTCCAACTGCATTCCATATGAAAAAAAACGTTTCGTAAAAGATCATACTTCATTCAAGTCATCACATGAATGCATAATAAATGGTTCGGCTGCATTAAACATTACACATCTGTCGTAGTTCTTTATTTATCTACAGAGATCGGTCCTCAGAATAGACCGGAAACTATTCTTTTACCGTTCTGTTTTAATTTCACAATAAAGTTAGTCGTAATAATTTGTGAACACAAAGGTGCACAGAGGGGGCCTCATCTTGCGGAGGGAGCCTCAACTGGGCCGCAAATGCGGCGCACCTATGCGCTTATGCGGCGCAGTTAGCTCCACTATCAAATAAATAGTAAGCATTGGTAATACCAATGCTGATAAAGTAAACTATTTTATTTGAGTATTTGTGTCTGGGAGAAGGTACTGTACCCAGTTCCTATGTTCGGCAGTTATAGACTGGGCTTTATTGTACAAGAGAATTAAAAAAAAAAAAAAAATCAATATGGACCATTACTGTATAATTATCCTTAAATGATGTTATACAATGCACCTAATAAACAAGTATGGCATTTTGAAACATGATGTGCAACAATTCTTACTGTAATTTGTGTGCATTTTGTTGTTAACTAAGATGATGTTGTGATTTATTTTTGTGTTTGGACATACCTGGAGAAGGAAGAAATGGGTCTTCGGAATGATGGGAGTTAAAGACAAAAGGCGAAGACTAGTGTTGAAACTAGTGGAGAAACGATCAAGATGCCACCTTGCCCCTCTGATTAGACGGCATGTTAAGTCAGGAAGTAGCATTATTAGTGATGAGTGGAGGGCATACAGGAGAGTGCTGAGTAACATGGGGTACAACCACTACACCATAAACCACAGCAGGTGGTTTGTGAACCCCAGACTGGCAGTCATCAAACCCAACATAATGAAAGAGCTTGGTCGTAGACTGAGAGGAAACCGTACAGAGAGTTTGTTGGAGGAACACCTCAAGGTTCTTGAATGGTCCTCTTGGCTTGGCTCTGCTCACCCTGATGGACTGCTTGTTCAAGGATATACACAAAGCCTTTCCAGTCTGAGTACCATTATGTCTTACCAAGTCTTTCATTTATGTCTGAGAAAAGCTTTTATGTTTAAATATACATGTGTATCAGTGAACAACAGATACCAAGGATGCTGGCTGATGAAGAAGACGAAGTAAGCTAAGTAACCAATATAAGGCTTAGCAGGACAGATAAATGTGGGCTCACTATTTGGCAAGCAACCGGTCACAGTTGCCCTGTTTATCTCATGTCTTATACAGTCTTATTAATGATTTATAAAGTGTTCACAACCTAATTAATAAATGAATTACAAACTATTTGTAAACCCTTTATAAGGGTAGTCTTATTGTAAAGTGGTACCGAAAGGTCTAATGAGCCAGAATTAACGAAAAACACAGTGTGTCTTTGAAATGTAACATCATCTATTGACAATAACGGCAAAGTACTTTCAATGTTTTAATGATTTATCACAAAAAGGAAGAAGAAGGATATGTAGAGTCCGTCTTGCAATTGGATCACTTGAGTCGCAATGCCAATACAAGGTCGTAATGCTATAACCGTAAAATATTCTGTACCCCAATTTCTTTTTGACAGAATACAATTTTTTTATGTATCAGTCTATTGATTGATAACCATTTAAAAAAAGAGAATTTGGACAAACAAGTGATTTGTGTCCTTTTTTTGGAGAAAGAAAAACCGTGGTGAATGGAGTTCAAAAGAAACATTTATTTGTTGTTTTGCAATTGGAGTACACAGTGAATCAAACCAATGAAACAAACCAATGAAAAATTAGAAACCACACAAAACCAGATTCTTAGACCAGGTAGACATTAGAGCTAAAGGCTTTTCTCTTGGAAACAAACAGGACCACAAGCTGAAACCATCACCATGTACACAATATGTATTGAGGTTAACATGTTAAATATAACTAACACCATCACCAGTAACCACCATTTCATTACCAGTCACCCAGGGTGTTACATTTCCTTAACATTTTATTTTAAAGATTGCACATTCTAATTGTTGAGTTAAGGGGAACACATTTGTTTTTTTCTTAGTTTGCTTTTAAAACATTGTATAGATTACAATTAAAAACCACTATGTCCATTTGTCACGGTGTGTTTCCGTACCTTCATCTAGACTAGTCTATATCTAAATAAATCCTTTGCCTAACAGATACACAATTATTTTTTTCTGAATAACTTTAGTATGTGAGTGTGTGTGTGATTCTTTATCACTAAGGTCACCTAAAATTAGATAAACAATATTAATATTAATTTAGCATACCTTTAAATGTTGTAGTGAAGGAAAAGAAGCAGAAACATGTTTGATTAGCTTTAAAATTAAGTGGACATGAGCATGAAGAAGTATTTCAGATTCAGTCGCAGGCATATTCAATGGGATCATCTGCATCTGATTCTGTCCCGGTAACTTCCACCTCACACAGTGTCAGGTATCCTTTTCTTCCAGGAATCACAATGTTTACATACTGGCCTTCCATTCCATCGCAAACAAATGTTGTTGAGCTCCCAGCTGCGATAGATGAGATAACAGCACATCTGGTGAAAGAAACAGGAACATGTCAGGAAATGATGTAGATAACCAATTCAATCTTTCCCTGTAACTTTCAGAGGTAAGGTAACATTTGTAAATCTAATATAAGGCAGATAGTGCTGTTACCTGGGATTAGCGTTGCCATTGTCATTGAGGGAATTTCCAACGTGGATCTCAGCACCATTGATCCTTTCATGGCAACAGTCTCCTCTGTTGGTGATGGTGACAGTGTTGATTGTATATCTCTTTAGGAGGTCCAGTCTCCACCAGGGTTTGTTTTGTAGTGATGTGTGTGTACAGGATCCCTTTCCATATATGCTAGCATCATTTCCATCAATGGCTCTTTCGGGGACACCATTCCACCCCACGGAGGACTGAGTCACTTTTCCACCTTTGGCAATATTAGTAGCTGGACAAAGTAACAACATGTGTTATGAAACATAGTTTGAGTTAATCACAGAAGTTGTACCCGTATTCAACTGACCAGAGATGAAAATGAACATGCAGTTGCCATGTTTGATTTAACTTTTAATGTGACTGTTTGCTTTCTATTAGATCCTTTAATAGTACAATTTACCAGTGTTTCCAGAAGGTTGACCAGTGACTTCCACCTCACACAGTGTCAGGTATCCTTTTCTTCCAGGAATCACAATGTTTACATACTGGCCTTCCATTCCATTGCAAGCAAATGTTTTTGAGGTCCCAGCTGCGATAGACGAGATAACAGCACATCTGGTGAAAAAGAAAAGAAAAAGCAGTTATGACAAAAACTGATTGGTGGGAGAAGATTCAAGATTCAAAGGCTTTAATGTTATATGCACAGTAGCTACAGTGTATAAATGGCAATACAATCTTAAGTCCCAAGCTCCTCCGACATTATCCGCTTTCACACCAAGTAGGCTACTTTGCCGTACTTAGTTCCCAGTACTTAGTCCCGCCGAACTCTTTAGTCCCGTAACTGTCCTAGTAAATCGCGTTCACACAGGAATAAATCCCTGAGGGAAGATTACGCAAATGAAGCCACTGACGTCACTTGTTCTTCTTCTGCTCTGGGTTTACTGGCAGGCCACAAACAACTTCACGGCGTATACTGCCACCCGAAGCCCCGGGTAAATCGCCAGAAGCGCCGACACCTCCTCATCACTCCACCGCTCCAACGTTTTATTTTGTGTTGCCATAAGTTAGTCTCTCTCCGTTGGTGCGCTGAGCTAATGCTAATGCTAATAATGCTAATGCGAGCAAATAAAATGGCGGATCACAAAACCTTTCTGAGTTTTACGGGGCGTGGTTTTGCAATTCGCCCAGCCAATCAGAAATTGGAACCTTTTTCTCCCCAGGAAAGTACCACCTCTCTAGCAAAGACTGAAAAGGGGTGAAAAGGTTCGCAAAAACTTCTAGTTACAGATCTTTTTGGTGTGAACGCAAAATCCCAAGAACTATCGGAACTATTCCTGGGAAAAGTACTCCGGTGTGAAAGCGCCTATTGCCACATAGTTACATAGAAGAACAACATGCATTGATCTCACCATTAGTTTTGATTAAAATACTGATGATTATACTGTTTTAAAGGTAAATGGGTTTCTTCAGGAAATGATGTAGATATCCAATTCAATCTTTCCCTGTAACTTTCAGAGGTAAGGTAACATTTGTAAATCTAATATAAGGCAGATAGTGCTGTTACCTGGGATTAGCGTTGCCATTGTCATTGAGGGAATTTCCAATGTGGATCTCAGCATCATTGATCCTTTCATGGCAACAGTCTCCTCTGTTGGTGATGGTGACAGTGTTGATTTTATATCTCTTTAGGAGGTCCAGTCTCCACCAGGGTTTGTTTTGTAGTGATGTGTGTGTACAGGATCCCTTTCCATATATGCTAGCATCATTTCCATCAATGGCTCTTTCGGGGACACCATTCCACGCCACGGAGGACTGAGTCACTTTTCCACCTTTAGCAATATTAGTAGCTGGACAAAGTAACAACATGTGTTATGAAACATAGTTTGAGTTAATCACAGAAGTTGTACTTGTATTCCTCTGACCAGAGATGAAAATGAACATGCAGTTGCCATGTTTGATTTAATTTTTAATGTGACTATTTGCTTTCTATTAAATCCTTTATAGTACAGGGGGGACTGTGAGCATCTGTGTTGAACATATATATTATAACAATATATTAAAAGTACAATACTAATAATTTATAAGATCGAGGTTTGAATTTAAGTTAAATATTCTATGTCTAAAACAGATTTGGATGTATTTTTTGCAATGTACAAAACACCCTATTGTGTGCACTACCAAGGGGTTTAACCTGTTAAGCCCTGAGCCTGTTTTTCAGGCCTCAGGCTCGAAAATGACATGCCCAGAACAAATGACTATATCTTCACTTCTAAAAGGGGTAAATGAATAATCTTTTTTCTCAAAGCAATGATACACCTGTGAGTTGGCTCCGTTACACTCTATATGAAAAATACGTTTATTGCCATAAATGTTATGATGGATTATCAGTAATCATTTCAAAGTGACACAGAGACATTGGATTAACCTTCAGCAGTGTCTTTATGCGTTTTAATGCCCTTGAACACAACTTTTGATCAGAAAACAGCAAAGGTAAGACGTATTTGCCGTTTCGGCCAAGTAAAGTGAAGTTGTGTGTTGTCTTTACTGGCCTTTGCTGCCGTGAGTTCTGATCGCACAGTGATGATACTTATACCAATGGAATCTGTGGAATATCAGCCTTCATATGATATCTAGTTTGTGCAGATAGCATGAAGTATACAATATCTCTACCTTGAGTTATGTGCTAAGTGCGTTAGAATTTGTTCGCTTAGTGCTAATTCAGACGCTTGGTATTAACCTTGTGTTTAGCTCAAAATGGTTAATATTGTCTGTTAGCTGAGTTTCTTCCCGTTAAGTGGGTACAGTATGACACATTAATAGGTTGTTAAATGTTAAGAAGCCCTGAGACACAGTTTCGTGCAATATTGTTGTGTTTGCCGGCGGGGGCAATTGGGCTTAAGTGGTAGTAAAGCATTTTGTTGGCTTCTTGACTCAATAACAAGTCTTACCAATTTTTGGGTTGCCAAAATGTGAAAATCCCCTTTAAATAATATAAATAAGAATACACTATAGTAAGTCAGCACATAAAGGACTTTAAATGATAGTAAACATTTAAAAAGTGGTTGGTATCCATTTTTTCCAGCAAATAATCAAGTCTGCAGTTTTCAGATTCACCAGAGCAATATTCAGTCTGTTGACAGTGTAAATCAATGTATTTACTGTGAAAATCAACTTACACTGAATGTCCAGCCGAATCAGTGTTGAATTTTGGTCCCCATGCTCATTTTTTGCTATACAGTAGTAGTCACCACTATTGCTTGGTTTGACATTGTTTAAAATCAAGATTGATCCAACATCCTTTTCCTCTTCATCACCTTTGTACCAGGTGTAGTTGGTCACAGGTGGGTTGGCCCGGCTTTTACAAAGCAGAGAAACAGAGCTGCCCTCCAAAAGTGGACCTTTAGGCTCAATGATTATTGTAGTTTCCTTGGGAGGAACTAAATAAAACAAAAATAAATATATTTTTAAATATCGCTGGTCAATATTTATCCTCTGTCTGACTGTTTTTTAATCAGACTTACATTGTACGTCTATCTGAGTGATGGATGAGTTCTCGGTTCCGTATCTGTTACTGACTTTACAGTAAAATTGTCTGTCAACTTCTGACACAGTGGTTGAAAACATTTTCTCCGAACCCACATCGGTCACATGACCTCCATTCACTTTGTACCAAGTGTACATAGCTGGATTGGCATTGCCGTTGCAGGTCAGATTCACCAAGCTGCCCTCTTTTACTGTAGCAGAGTAGCTGACTGATGTGTTCGTTGGAGGATCTGGAAGAGATTATTGAAAATCTAGTAAGCTGTTTTTGTTACCCTTAGACAGAGCCAGGCTAGTTTTCTCACTTGTTGCCAGTCTTTGTGCTGTGCTACGCCAACCAGCTTCTGGCTGTAGTTACATTTTTGTAACACAACTTGATCCAAATACTCTGCAGATTCCCCAGAGGAACATTTCATAACATCACATTATATAAAATGAAGGGAATGATTAAATGTGAACTAAATCAACATCCAACTCAGCAACAAGAAAAGGCCTGAAACATACTCACAAAGAACATGGAGGGTCATAAACTTTTCAAACCGACGGTCGGTGTTGCCAGCTTGTCGTTTGTAGAGAGCGGTGCACGAAAAATGCTGTCCATTGTGGAGGTAAGAAGAGGTGAAGTTCATAACAGAGACCATGGATTCAGATTCATGTTTCTCCTCAATGTCACCTATCCTGGGGGTCCAAGTCAGATCTGGGGGAAGGATGGGACACGGAGCTACAGCCGTGCAGCTCAACGTCACCAGAGCCCCCTCTTCTACCTCCAGCGTAGATGGAGTTATGGTAGGTTGGTCCAGTGCATCTGAGGAGTAAAAAAAAACAAGTAAATGACAAGAGAGAAACCAAAAGATGTGTAAAGTGTAAAAGTAAAAAGACTCAATATTACAAACTTTGAGTGGTGATACGGACTCCTGTTGGAAAGGTGACCTTCAGCCTGTTATCACACTGAATCCTGAAGTAGTAGTTGTAGTCAGAATGGGACGGTGGCATGTTGTAGAAGATGGTGGTGCACTCCTTGTTCTGCAGGTTCCCTGTGAGGTTTCCTTGCAGAATGTTTCCGCTTGCCTGAGCTCCAGTGAGGCTGGAATCAAACACAACTGTTCCGAACGGGCTTCCTCTGATCCAAATTGCTTTGCAGGAATCATCCAGATCTACATCAAACTGCGAGTCGACGTCGAAAGTGCAGGGGACCTTCACACAGGATCCAGTTAGTCCCTCTATTCTCCGAGGCATGGTGATTTCCCACCTGAAGCATAAGCTACCTGAGGTGAAATAAAAGCAATAAATTAAATATCCGCCAAGGTTAACAAAATTGTAAGTATTCAAACAAACAGAAAAATAAGCAAAAATGTAAACTGTCATTATTAAAAGGAAAACAAAATCGTCCAAATTAACAGCACATGCCCACAAAACGTTAATTTAAAACAAAAAAGCATATTTTGCACTATTTTTTATTTTAGGCATTACATTGTTGGAAACCCTACCTTGAAGTAGAAGGAGGAAAACCTTTAAAGCACCCGTCATGCTTTTCTGTCAGCTTGATATTCCTACAGAGGCACCAGACACAAACAACACATACAAAATCTATTCATTTGTATCTACTACAATATGAATAGCTAGTAAAGAAGAATATATGTGTTATAGGGGGGAATTATATTAACTTCACTTCATACTTCACAAAGTAAAATATTGCTACTTATCAAATGTGACGTTTGATATTTGTTGCTGAAAAAATAACCCGGTTTGAGTCATTTCAAGCTTCACACAGTAGAGAAGCTCATTTAAAAACCGCAATGAATACTATTGAAAAGTATGAGTTATAAATAAAATTCATACGTTTAAACTATTGCTTTAACTTGTATTGCAATGTACTCTGACTGGTAACTCACTAAAAAGAGGAAATAATGTCCTCCTTTCAAAGATAATATAACTATTTAAAATGTTTTGCATTTGTTTTGATAGAAATTCTGTAAAGGTATGCACATTATTCTTACAAATAAAAAACAATATATATTATATACTGATAACTATTTAAAATGTTTTGCATATGTTTTGCAAAACATTTTATGTAGAAAGTAATAAAACAAATACAAAACTTATTTAAAGGTGTGTAAATTATTCTTACCACAACCAAACAACATATATGTAACAAAATGACTGAATTAACTAACAAAACAAGTCATTTTATGACTTGCAATCATTTGCGTTTTCTAAAACAATTATCTTACCTTACAGCCAACAATGATGGTCAGCATACGATATTTTCTGTTTCTAGAGAAGAAATAAATACATTATATTTAAATATACAGCTTCATTTAGTATATACAGTACTGATCTATCACACATTTGATAATCGAAAATGAAAAATAAATTAGGTACATGACCACAAACATGTTATATTGGTAAATTGGTAAAGAAAATTGGTAACATAAACATAAGTTTATATATCATTATTTTAACAATTGAAATAAAACGTTTTACTCTCTTTCACTAAATTATGCATATCTATATATACGTGAAGCTTATTTTTTTATCAAAATCAAGAATCTTGAGGATTATCTCACATTTCTAGCGAGAATGCAAATACAGTTCTTACTGTACAACCTATTTTTGGTTAATTTATTTTAGCATACTAATGATTAGTCATTTGCTATTACCATTCCGAAATGTAAAGTGATACTTTATTTAGTTAATTTTTTACTGATATAATTACAAATCGAAAATAAAAGGAACAGTGAAGCTGATCAGAGAACAGACGTACCTGGAAGCTCTCCAGCACACTGGAAATAGTTCCGATCTGAATCCTTTTATCCTTATATGCAGGTCATTATTGACAAATGCTTGTTTAATGGAAACCCTGCTCAAATATTATTTTTGTATAATATCCTTTCGCAGGGCACACCTGTGTTTGCTCAAATAATGGTCTAGGCGTTAAAGAGGTTGTATAAACTTTCAAGTTCAAACAGTACAAGTGTTTTGGTGCAAGGCATATCAAATACATGTTACAAATTAAGAAACAATAAAAGAAAACAGAAACTCATACCTGTAATAACATTAATAAATGTAAGTTTACATTTCTTTCTTTATAATTATTTACCACACATGAATAACAGAATTATTTACGAGACTTAAGTTCTTACTAAACAACTATTCAGAATATAATACATGAATTCTCTGTTAACAGTTACTGTATGTTGAAATGTGTTTTGAGCTACTGATCACAAGTGGAATGTGCTAAATGCAAATGTGACCACTTGCCAAGTTGGTCTGGGATGCATTTGACTAAATACAGTATTGTTGATAGTGTAAATGTTGCAACCTGTGTGTGTGTGTGTGTGTGTGTGTGTGTGTGTGTGTGTGTGTGTGTGTGTGTGTGTGTGTGTGTGTGTGTGTGTGTGTGTGTGTGTGTGTGTGTGTGCAGGTGTGCAAGTGTGCACATGTGCAGGTATTGGTGTGTGTGTGTGTGTGTGTGTGTGTGTGTGTGTGTGTGTGTGTGTGTGTGTGTGTGTGTGTGTGTGTGTGTGTGTGTGTGTGTGTGTGTGTGTGCGTGTGTGTGTGTTTGTGACATTGACATGCTTGCTATAAAGGGGAAACTACATTTGTCCGGCTTGTTTTTCTAATGATGCCTCGTTCTGCTGATCTGACTTGTCGATTCTACTGTTTGTCTTGTATGCCTGACGTGTGTCTGTGCGTAATACTTGCATTCGTTTCTGTGAACATGTCTCTTTGTTTGTTCTGTCTCTATTATTTCAAGTATCTTGTCATACTGTGCAATCTGAACAATGTGTTTGCCCAGCTACTTCCTGTAATTAAACACCTCTATATCCTGGTGATTCATTTACATAGCACCTTAGTTAGTACGGTGGCCCTGAAGTGCAAGACACCACGGCATTTCAGAAAACACCGCAGCATTTCAGAAAACACTACAGCATTTCAGAAAACACCGCAGCATTTCAGAAAACACCGCAGCATTTCAGAAAACACCACAGCATTTCAGAAAACACCACAGCATTTCAGAAAACACCGCAGCATTTCAGAAAACACCACAGCATTTCAGAAAACACTACAGCATTTCAGAAAACACCACAGCATTTCAGAAAACACCACAGCATTTCAGAAAACACCACAGCATTTCAGAAAACACCACAGCATTTCAGAAAACACAACAGCATTTCAGAAAACGCCACAGCATTTCACATTGGACGGAAATGGTATTCCTTTAGGGAGAACACTTCTTGTTTGTGATTGGACAGAGCCAGCCAGAGAAGCACTGCTGTGATTGGTTATTTTTGCTGCCAGTCAAGAAATGACGCTTCGTGATTGGTCACCACCCGACAGCGCAACATGTCCCAACACATCAACCGAACCGTTAGCTGTTAGCACTCAGAGCTCACAGCTCCTCATATCTGTTCAGAAACTGGACAAAAGTTAAACATATACAAAACACAGACTGTCTATGTCATGGCGAATACAGTCGCTGCTTTATTTATGTCTGTATGACGCTGTTGTGAGTGTGGACGGAGCAGCTACAGGCAGGGGCGGACTGGCCATTGGGAATACCGGGAGTTTTCCCGGTGGGCCGGTACTGTGCGTGGGCCGGAGGGCCAAACAATAAAAACATTTAAATAAAAAAAATAATTAAAAAAAATCTTTTTTTTGCCTAAATCCTACCGGCCCACATTTGTAAGTGTTCCGTCCACTCCCTCCCATATTGTAGCTCTTGTTGTTTTATTATTAGGGTCACTTTTCAGTTTCTTCATTACTCCAGTGGCCATTTGATTATGCATGGTATAGATACATTTCCAAAAAGCGCAAAAATAATATGCATGGAGTTCAAAATATTGTTACCAGATACATGCTGGTAGTGTGATGCAAAGCCATTGATTGCCGGAGTCGCCACTTTTAGCTTCACAGCAGTTCCTCAGATCCCTATTTGGTGTGTGCAAAGAACTTTCTTTTGGTTTATTTGTTATGCAAAAATAAGGCGTTAAAATACATCCCAAAAATTACCATAGCAACTAAATGGCTCTGCTCCTTCTGGCCCTACTCCACACCCTTTCTGCTTTCTCTCCCCAGCCTGTCACTCTCTTCTAACATTCTGCCCCTTATTTCTCTATATTGTTAAAGATTTGTAATTGTTCTCTCTATGTACTATACATTTATATTCCTGCGCTACCTCCACTACTTTCACAATTACCCTTTCCAGATCCTCTGTGTCCAAGTTCCTCATAATTTTCTCATGCCTTTCATTTAGCTTCTCTTCTGCATACTCATTCTTTCTGAGCTCCCTTCGGTCAAATGCTGCATATCGTGGTACTTGGACATCCTGTGTGACCTTTTTCTTCTGTCCCATCTGTCTGTCTTCACATTCCCCCACCTATCATTGCCTTTTTATTAATTGTCTGCTCTATACACATATTTTACGTGTGTGTGTGTGTGTGTGTGTGTGTGTGTGTGTGCGTGTGTGTGTGTGTGTGTGTGTGTGTGTGTGTGTGTGTGTGTGTGTGTGTGTGTGTGTGTGTGTGTGTGTGTGTGTGTGTGTGTGTGTGTGTTTGTGACATTGACATGCTTGCTATAAAGGGGAAACTACATTTGTCCGGCTTGTTTTTCTAATGATGCCTCGTTCTGCTGATCTGACTTGTCGATTCTACTGTTTGTCTTGTATGCCTGACGTGTGTCTGTGCGTAATACTTGCATTTGTTTCTGTGAACATGTCTCTTTGTTTGTTCTGTCTCTATTATTTCAAGTATCTTGTCATACTGGGCAATCTGAACAATGTGTTTGCCCAGCTACTTCCTGTAATTAAAAACCTCTATATCCTGGTGATTCATTTACATAGCACCTTAGTTAGTACGGTGGCCCTGAAGTGCAAGACACCACGGCATTTCAGAAAACACCGCAGCATTTCAGAAAACACCACAGCATTTCAGAAAACACCACAGCATTTCAGAAAACACCACAGCATTTCACATTGGACGGAAAGGGTATTCCTTTAGGGAGAACACTTCTTGTTTGTGATTGGACAGAGCCAGAGAAGCACTGCTGTGATTGGTTGTTTTTGCTGCCAGTCAAGAAATGATGCTTCGTGATTGGTCACCACCCGACAGCGCAACATGTCCCAACACATCAACCGAACCGTTAGCTGTTACACTCAGAGCTCACAGCTCCTCATATCTGTTCAGAAACTGGACAAAAGTTAAACATATACAAAACACAGACTGTCTATATATGTCATGGCGAATACAGTCGCTGCTTTATTTATGTCTGTATGACGCTGTTGTGAGTGTGGACGGAGCAGCTACAGGCAGGGGCGGACTGGCCATTGGGAATACCGGGAGTTCTCCCGGTGGGCCGGTGCTGTGCGTGGGCCGGAGGGCTAAAAATAAAAAATAAAAAAATAGGCTCAGGAGTGAGTGACTGAGAGACCTAGCATGGCAGTTGCTTACAGATGGATAAACAAGCTCCAAAGCGTGAAGCAGAGTTCCCGTTAGCCCGTAATTACCGGACTATGACCGGTAAAATATGCTGAAGACCGGCAAATCTAAATCTCTCCGGTCAAAATGTCCGGTCAAAATAATTTCCCTTTAGCGCAATACTGCATCAGTTGCGCCACTTATGTGACAGATAAGAAGAGTATGTGACAGACAAAAGAGTATGTGACAGACAGGAATAGTCAATTATAATGTCTAACACTTAAAGGTGGGGTAGGTAAGTTTGAGAAACCGGCTCGAGATCGCTACAATTTGAAGTAACACAACCGGAGAAAATCTGCCACTTCCTTATAGAGCCCCTCCTCCAACACACACGAACGCGCACATGACCAATGAGGGCACGAGATAAGTTTGTGCACAGATGGAAGGCTGACAGGCAGGTAGGCCATCCAGTTATTTTAGCCGGGCCGGCTAAAATGATTGGTCGTGCTTTTTACAGTATTACGGCTTCCACAGATGACATTTATTTATGGATTTTTTGTCAAAGCACTTAAGATATTCATTGCTATCGGGATGTTAAGAGCATTCCATGGAATATAACAAAAAGTGTATCTCGAGCCGGTTTCTCAAACTTACCTACCCTACCTTTAATGTGGAGTAAGAGATGGGGTATGGGGTGATTGTGCGTTGATCTGTTGGTAATGCCTCGGGGTTCCGGTGGGCATGTAAACAAATGCATAATGCTGCGCTATACTTTGTGGCCTCACCCGGTTGCATAGCGACGCTTATTGTTTAGGTCTCTTTTGATAAGCTTAGCAGGTAGTCATATCATTAGCTAGATCTGATCGATATGGACATAAATGCGAGTGAAGTCAAATCTGACGGGAGAGAGAGTTGTCAGGGAAACAGGGTTCAGGGGGAGTGGCTGTACCCGTAGGATCGAAAAGGGGGAAGTGACGTCTGACTCAGAGGTCGCGCAGCTGTGGAGAAGAACGTGTTGCCCACATTCTGTTACTGAGTTTAGGCTAGTTAGCTAGCAGGTTTATTGTTTTGGGTGCAGTCACTTTTGCCTCCACTTGCTGTTCAAATAAATGTTGAAAGAAAAAGTAAATCTGTTTACAGTTCTGCTCTCAAAGTGCACCAGATTGATGCATTTAACTTCAACATTTAAAAATAAATCTTCCCGGGGGAGCATGCCCCCGGACCCCCCTAGAGAAGGTGAGGTCCACCACCTGCCCACACCCCCTGTTAAATTGTCTCACCCACATTGAGGATGCTTCCTACGCCCATGTTTTATTCCATGTGTCAAGTCAGGCAAATTGGTCCAAATGTTATTGCATCAATGATCTGTTAAAGATCACAAAATATATGCTGTAACTATTTTTGCTCTAGGCAACTCAAGGGCTCAGGTAATGTGATTACTATATGAATAATGGTCCAAAATAACATAAAATGCATGCAAGTAACATACTTTCGTCGCCAGCCGGCCGATACATGCCGCGCATTAAGTGGGCCTGTCTGTCAATTAATCCCCGGGCCACTTTTTCCCCCCAGTCCGCCCCTGGCTACAGGTTAGTTTAGCCTGATCGATCCGCCCCCTCTCCAGCACGTCTTGTTTGAATGACAGTAAAAACAATGAAATAATGCTTTGACAAGTCTGCAGACAAGACGGCAGGCGAAAAGCTTTTAAAATGCGTGTTTTCTGAATGGAATTGGATCCATCAGGCTAAGCTAACCTGTAGCTGCTCCGTCCACACTCACAACAACGTCATACAGACATAAATAAAGCAGCGACTGTACTCGCCATGACACAGACAGTCTGTGGTTTGTACATGTTTAACTTTTGTCCAGTTTCTGAACAGATATGAGGAGCTGTGAGCTGTGAGTGTTAACAGCTAACGGCTGAGGTTGTGGGACATATTGCGCTGTCGGGTGCTGACCAATCACGAAGCGTGATTTCTTGACTGGCAGCAAAAATAACCAATCACAGCAGTGCTTCTCTGGCTGGCTCTGTCCAATCACAAACAAGAAGTGTTCTCCCTAAAGGAATACCCTTTCCGTCCAATGTGAAATGCTGTGGTGTTTTCTGAAATGCTGTTGTGTTTTCTGAAATGCTGTGGCGTTTTCTGAAATGCTATAGTGTTTTCTGAAATGCTGTGGCGTTTTCTGAAATGCTGTGGTGTTTTGTGAAATGCTGCGGCGTTTCCTGAAATGCTGTGGTGTTTTCTGAAATGCTGCGGTGTTTCCTGAAATGCTGTTGTGTTTTCTGAAATGCTGTGGCGTTTTCTGAAATGCTATAGTGTTTTCTGAAATGCTGTGGCGTTTTCTGAAATGCTATAGTGTTTTCTGAAATGCTGTGGCGTTTTCTGAAATGCTGTGGTGTTTTGTGAAATGCTGCGGCGTTTCCTGAAATGCTGTTGTGTTTTCTGAAATGCTGTTGTGTTTTCTGAAATGCTGTGGTGTTTTGTGAAATGCTGTGGTGTTTTCTGAAATGCTGCGGCGTTTCCTGAAATGCTGCGGCGTTTCCTGAAATGCTGTTGTGTTTCCTGAAATGCTGTTGTGTTTTCTGAAATGCTGTGGTGTTTTCTGAAATGCTGTGGTGTTTTCTGAAATGCTGTGGTGTTTTCTGAAATGCTGTGGTGTTTTCTGAAATGCTGTGGTGTTTTCTGAAATGCTGTAGTGTTTTCTGAAATGCTGTGGAGTTTTCTGAAATGCTGTGGTGTCTTGCACTTCAGGGCCACCGTATCTCAGCCACCGTACTAGAGACTAGATCTAGGGGGTACAACTTTAAACACCCAAATGAAAAAGATCGGTTTACATTTTAATAACCAAAAAAGTATGTGAACATAACCAATAACCTATATAGCCAATAACAAATAAATGTAACGTATTTTATTTTGGTTGTTCATTTATATCTTATTTTACCTAGTTAACATTTATTTATTTATGCATTTTTTTAAATATCTCCAGTTTTAAACGATATTTTTGGTTTACTGTCCTACATTGGAATGATTTCAAACCTGTTTTTATTTATCCTAATAATTATAAAGGTGTGCCTTGGAAATATTTATTTACATAAATTGTGAGCAAAATTGTGAGTCTAAAGTTACCTATCGAAACACTCAGAGTCCTTTACCTCACCGAGCTGTAGTTATCAGCCTCTCAGTCTGACAGGAGAGAGCTCTCCCTCTACCTTCTTGTAGAAACATCTTCGTATATCCGTTAGCGCAGCTAGCACCAGATGCTAACAACAACAATAGTCGGTACCGGTGCGCCCTCTCTCTCGCTCGCTCCCACGCTCGCACTTTGGCTGTGAGCTGTGGGCGCCTGATAAGCCAACATCCCCCACTTTCATCATTTACAGCGCCCATCGTACAGGGCAAATGAAACGTGTAACCGGGGTGAAAAGGGTGTTACCTTTACTTAATTATGAATGTTGTTACATGAAAATTAGAATGAGCGCAAACAGTCAAAAATGTTGTTTTCCCCTCCCAGAGCTACCAGCGCGGCGACCCCCCAGATCTGGCGCCCTAGGCGACCGCCTATGTCAAAAACCGGCCCTGCCCAAGATTTTGGAATCACATTGTTGTCGTGCAATTTGCCATAGAATGTTTTTTTTGGGGACAAAAACAAGCTACAGCTAAACAATAGGAGATATAATTGAACAGGGATAGCCCTTTTGATCCCTTTTGTGCCCATAGCAGATCAAAGATCATCATAAGAGAGCACAAAACATCCAGCAAACGTTCAATCAATTTGACAGCTTGACTTTTAAGGGGAGTTTTAAGGGGACATTTTGACATTAATGTCTTGCTTAACAAATACATCTCTGAATGCAAATACTGGCATTGTAACAACATTATTTCCCAGGAATTGATGTTTAAAACATGATCTTCTGTCACGTTTACATCATCTTCTTTTATCTATCAAGCACTAAATCTGACAAACAAGAGCAACTTGACCCTGATGAGTCTTTGTGAGCTTCGTGAACAAAAGCAGGCTGAATAATGCCTAAGATCTTAATTTAATGGGCTGAATATTTCTGCAAGAAAGCTCTAAAAAAAGTATCCATCTGTTCAATGCACACATGCCACAGCTCACAGATAGCTCGTAGCACTGTCTTGCGTATGCAAATATGTTTTGCCTGGAAATCTATTTGGAGTTGCTCGAAGGAATCCAGAACGGCCCTCCTTCTGTCTCCCCTCGCCGCCTCACGAGGGGCTCCCTCTCGCCGTCTATCTCCTCTCATGTGGAAACATTTTCACCAGCTCCACACGCATGGACATACAGTCAGTGGCACCGCCTCGCCTCAGACAGCCTAAACCACCATGGGCCAATATGCAGATCTCACAGGCACACACTGTCCGCGAGCAGGACAAGCAGCCCTGCAACTGTTTGCTTAGCTGGATAATACATGGAGAGACACAGAGGGATTAATTATCCAGTCTGTGGAGACGCACGGCCACTTATTGTGTCCTTCTGTTACACACCATGACTATTGCTTTGGTGCAGAAAACAGCAGTGTGTGGCCCCTAAATACTAACATGAAATAAAAAGGTTGAGTTGGTAACAAAAAAAAAGCTATGACACAAAATAATTTGTTTAAGGGGAAGCACATTGTTATCAGGACATTAAGATGTCTTAGAATTAAAATGACAGTAACAATAAAGGAACTAAAAAAAAGGAAGTAACACTGTGTGCGTGTGTGTGTGTGTGTGTGTGTGTGTGTGTGTGTGTGTGTGTGTGTGTGTGTGTGTGTGTGTTCTGTTTCACACCTAAAGTTCTCCTCTAGTGCAGAAACTGCGGAGTGTGTGGCCCCAACATTTAAATAAAAAGCTTGTGCTGCTAAAAGACAATGTGCAATTTTATTTGCAGGTCTTGTGATCAGTGCAAGAAATTGGAAGATTAGATTTTGAGATGTTTTAAAATAAAGTTACTAAAACAAAACAAATATTTTAATTAAGGTAATAAGTGGGCATTGTGTGTGTATGAGGAATTATTACCCCTCTTGGGCAGAGATGCAAAAATAGGGGAATAACAGACCTTGTGTCGACCGTGTGTGTGTGTGTGTGTGTGTGTGTGTGTGTGTGTGTGTGTGTGTGTGTGTGTGTGTGTGTGTAAGTGTGTGCGTACCAGAGGGCTGAGAAGCCAGGCATGGGCAGATGGTCCACAAAGGTGTTACCACACAGTGAGTGGGCACCGCGATTGATGCATTGCAACATCCAAGAAGGTGGAACATTTGGCTGCTGACCCGCAGTCAGAACTCGTTGGCCCTGCCTTCTTATTTAGCTGCTGCGAGAGAGCCGACGGGTGATTCGGTCAGAATAAACACTCTCTCTCTCTCACACACACACACACACACACACACACACACACACACACACACACACACACACACACACACACACACACACACACACACACACACACACACACACACACACACACACACACACACACACACACACACACACACACACACACACACACACACACACACACACACACACACACACACACAGGGAACGCAGCACTTTCCCACCCTCAACGGAGCCTGCATGCACGCTGGAAACTTCTTCCTCATCTCTGCAAGGAGGTCATGGTGGTTGTGCAGGAGGAGGAGGAAGAGCGGCAAACTGGAACTTAGGGTTACTGTGTTACACTTGGATGGAGAAGATCTGCCCTTGAAGTTATTCTCAGGGGGTTTGTTAGTGAAGCAGCTCCATATGATTTGATTTCTGCAAGTTACACGTAACCGTCAGCCTTATTTTTGCAGTTTATGGAGACATGAGGAAATACTATAGAAACAAGGGCCTTCAAGAAAGGGGGGCAGAAGCTGTGTCTTCTAGAAATTGAAATGTTATCAATGGAGCACAAGTATTTCAAAATCAATGAACATGTCAGTATGATTCCTAGAAAACTGTCCGATAAGTCAAACTTAATTTATACTTTCTCAGTAAATATTGATTGATTGAAAACTGGGTATTTCTCTATCATGGTGGAAGTTTGGTGTCCCTTTCTCCTCCAGCTGAATAAGTGAAAAGGTTTATTCTTTAATTTCCTAAATAAATAAAAAGTCCCTTGTTCTAATTATGTAAACAAGTTATTATTCGTTTAAAAGGTGTCCCAAAAACAGATTATTAGGGAAAGGAAGCTGAAAGAGTTCAAAGACGAAATATTCCCTTTAATTACAAACATTATTAGTTATGCACATGGCAAGGTTTTATTTCAGACCCAAAAGCGTTCTTACATCAGTGGAAACATGTGAAATTCATGAGTGAGTATACGCTAACCGGAGGCAACATTACGGCGGTGGATATTAAACATGATAATTGCTATTTGTCTCTCACTGCAGTAAATCATTAAGAAATAACGCATCTCAGTGTTTTAATACCCACTTCCTATTTTCATCAATATCATTGGACAAACACAATTGTACTATCTGAATGCATGACGACAGGTTTTATTTGGGGTTTTAGTTGTATTAATTACTGTATGATTTGAATTGAACCTGTATTTTTGGCCTTATAGTTTTCTATTAAAAACGCATTAAAGGTTTTTGGAAAAATAGTTTTAAATACTTTATAGCAGCAGATCGTAATCCGTTATTGGTGGACTTCGGTTCATAACTATATCACATTAGCAGATGCATGATAACGTTTCACTTGACACACGTTTGTGTTTGATGTGAACTAGTGCAGAGTGCCACCCTATGGATGCAACTGGCACGTCAACATTTAAAGCTCCATATTTAGAGGTTGGTCTTTCAAAGGATGAAGCTTGGAGACACAAAGAAGACTAAAAAAAATAAAATGCTAATTTTTGAAACAAGGATCTTAAACTGAGGTACCGTTTGGAAAAAGCCCTCTGATGTACATTTTAATAAAAATACTTTAATTCACCACAAATATTTTTTATTTTTTGCTAGTGCATTTTGTTGTCTAAAATAATGACAGATTACTGCATAGGAGGTTTCTCAGTCAATGTACTGAAACACTACTCCTTTCTACGTTCTTAACTAGTCATCAAGCGCATGGGAGGGGGATGAACGACTTGGCCCCTGGGCACAGACATGAAAAAGGCCCCAACACCTCTCCGACATAGGAGCCAGACACACAGGAGTTATAGTTGTTTAGCCTTTTTGTTATTTTGTGTCTGTTTTGTGATCGTTTTAATTTATTTTTGTTTGTGGCTGTGCACTTTGCAGTCATCTTGTGTCCCTTTGTACTGTTTTTTGCATCTGTGTTTGGTTCTATGTAGTTTTTTTGTCACTGTGTTTAGTCATTTTACATCTGTTTGTAGTTGTTTTGCAATTTTTGTTGTTGTTTGTGTCTCTTTTTTACAGGGTTGTCTCTCCGTGGTTTGTTTTGCCCTTTTGGGGCGTCCCTTCGCCTGGTCCCTTGTGTCTCTTTGCAGCGGTTTAAACAGTCTCTCTGTGGTTGTTATATGTATCTTCACGGTTATTTTGAGGACACTTCGGGCTCCTGGTCTTTTGCACGGTATGCCTTTCAAATAATCCATTAATGATCAACAATTCCTTAAAGGTGGGGTAGGTAATTTTGGAGAAACCAGCTGGAGTGCGCTAGAATTTGAAAATACACAGCCGGAAAAAATCTGCCACTTCCTTACAGAGCCCCTCCTCCAACACACACGAACGCGCACATGACCAATGAGGGCACGAGATAAGTTTGTGCACAGATGGAAGGCTGACAGGCAGGTAGGCCATCCAGTTATTTTAGTCGGGCCGGCTAAAATGATTGGTCATGCTTTTTACAGTACTATGGCTTCCACAGATGATATTTTTTTATGGATTTTTTGTCAAAGCACTTAAGATATCTATTGCTATCGGGATGTTAAGAGCATTCCATGGAATATAACAAAAAGTGTATCTCGAGCCGGTTTCTCAAACTTACCTACCCCACCTTTAATGTCAAATTAAACTGAGAATTGTTGTGTTTTTGGAAGCTCAGTTAAAGGGCTCTAACATGAAACAGTACTGAATCTAAGAAAGAAAACCACACATCAGTATCAGTCCAACACAGATCTCTAAAGCCTCCTTCCTCTCTGCCCCCGACTCCACGTCCAGTCAGTCATCATCCACCACCATCACGTTCCCGTTCAGCTCGTACTCCATGGTGCCCCAGTCGAAGACGTTTCCCTTGGGGACCCTGTGTCCGTAATGCCAGGCCTGGATCATGCTCCTGGAGAGCACAAAGTCCCACATGTTCAGATCCGTCATCTCGCCAACGAAGCTCTGCCCGGCCTCCAGACCCCCCAGGTGTTTGTCTGGATCCTGCCCCAGGAGGATGGAGCCTTTGGGACGGATGCTGTGCCCGGGTTTGTAGACCTGGTAAGTGCTGCGTTTCCCATCCACCCAGCAGGCAGAGAGGCCGGTGCGAGAGTCCCAGGTGAGGCAGAGGCTTGTGCGGAAGGTGGTGATGGGCGGCAGGTGGAAGAAGATGCCGTCGCCGCTCATATAGAAGGAGACGCGCCCGTCGCTCTCACGCCACACGTTCAGCTCGTCGTAGTCGGCGGTGCGGTAGGCGAACAGGATGATCTGGCGGTCCTCAGGCAGCTCCGTGGCCACCCGCATGCAGAGGGTGAAGGCCCTCAGCCCCATCTCCTTCTGAGGGATCAGGGACACGAAGCTGAAGTCGGTCTCGTAAGGGAACACCAGGACTTTGTCGCTCAGACCCACTGGCAACACAAACAGGGAAGATACAGTCAGTGAGACACAGAGAGAGATATAGTCAGGGTGGGAGGGTTACTATAAAAATGTATTCCAGTACAATTAGGCTTATAAATATCACATGTTTATCTCACTGCTCGGCTCTTCATATAGTCATTTTTTACTATGTTATGAAGCAAGGGCCCCCTTTATAAATCACAGTTTTGCAATCAACTATTATCAAAATGTAAATATGTTCATTTTTTAATGTAGTCCCTCATATAATTACCAATATGTATACTGTATATGTTGTAATTTTATTTAAACACATACTTTTAATCATTATTTGGTTGTCTTTTATAATTATTATTCATTTAAGTAGGCTAGTTTTCCTTACTCAATTTTTTATTTTCTTTCTTTCTTTTTATTCACTTAAAACAAATGGTTTCAGTTTTAAAGCTTCAACATGGCATGTTTCTTTATTTTATATCTCCGGTAATGGAATGAATGTTGTTTATTGAGCAAAGTACATTTATGGACAAACCTTGATAACAAATAAAGATAAATTAGAAAAATTACTAGTTACTTGTAAAAAATGTTTATCACTGACTTTATCTAAGTATAACAAGTTAAAAGTAATGTAACCTGATTCATTTCTGTTACTTTTGATAAACTCAATATCAAATGGAATTCTAAAAAATCTGAGAAAATAAATGTCAATAAGACGGCTTTAACTTAAGTGCATTATGTAAAGAAAGAACAACTAAGTGTCTAGTGTTTCAATGTCTATGCTTCTTAATACATGGCTCTTTATTTTACATGTTTTGTAACATTTTGATTCTGCTAGTAATCCACATGTGTGTACCAGTAATCTGATTAGTGTTAGGGAATACAGTTAAAAAAATGTTTGTATTCTAATTACAAAATCGTGTTACAAGTATGACGTTACTCCCCAGAGCCTGGCTGTGGCATACATCTAGAGGTTAAATTACTTTTTTTTTTAAATGACATCCTGTTAATTTCATACCTTGTGTGGCAGAGGGGAGCATCATAGACCATCCAAAGACACCAACAACAACCAGAGCAAACCTCACAGTGTTGACCTTCTTAAAAAAGAACAAAAACAAAACACATTATCCAGAATTAAGACCTATTCATCCCTGAACACACACATCACACCAGAGACCAAATTATATGAAAAGGAAACAGCTTTTCTCACCATCTTGATGTTGTTGTGTTGTCTCGATGTTGCTAACTCTGTCTGCTCTGAAAAGCTCTGTCCTCTTCCCTCCTGACACGGGCCGTGACATCAGCATCAGACGGATACTCTTGACAATAGGCCTGGTGTGTGTGAGGGCTGTGTGTCCGTCTACATGTGACTGAAACACACACCCTCACATATGTGTTTGTGTCCACATCACATGGTAGACGTACACAGTGTTCTCACACACTGAGAACAATGTTTTATAGAGGATCTGTGGCAGACATTTCTGCAGGTGTTGTAGTCGTTCTTAAGGGGTCATTATGACATATTTGTCCCTTTTTTGTTAGTCGTTTCAACTATGCAGATACTTTTTTACTTTGAAATGACAGTGTTTTGAGATCTGTCTGGGATGATTGCCAATTGAAATGAACAGGATTGACATTTGGTTTGTGATTATCAAAAAACTGAAAAATAACAATTAACTTCCAGCTAAATCTGAATAATTCACTGCCTTTCTACTGAAGAAATAGTCAGTTAAAAACATAATTCCCATCTATTTGACAGCCAGGACATGAGAGGCTTATTCTTGAGCATGCTTGGCTTTAAATATAACCATTCGTCAAACTCAATGTCATATCAAATTAACAAAATTAGATCCAATAAACATACATACCTTTAAAGTTTTGAGTGATAAGAAATAAAAATGTTTTGACCATGAAAATAAATACTTTCTTTTACTTATTCAATGACATTTAGCATCAGACTGATACTGAAATATCTGCAAATCAGCCTGGATGATTAATCAGTTCAGCTCTGATATAAATGTCAAGTGTGCTTTCATTAAGATCTATCATAAAGTTTGTTTCAGAGAAAAAAAAAGGTAACATAAATAGGTATGAGGGGGCTAGACAGTTGCGGGCAGGAAGAGAAAAATGCTTGCGTCAACACAAAAGTCGACTCAAAGACAAAGGGACATTTTGTCTACAAGAAATGACATAGGCCTACTCAAAATAGAGATCAAGTCAAAAAACTAATATTAACTTCACCAAATGTGTATTTATTGCAGGGCTTGTGTCGCTGATCATGTTTTGCTTTGTAGTACAGCTGCAATAATACTCTTTGTAGCAGCAAAATTGTGGAATCTGTACGGAGTCAGAAAAACAACAAACTCAAAGTTCACGGTTTAATGGGGGCAAATGAAAACTGAACCAGGCATTTATGTTATCAACATATCTACATTTAATACAGTTTCTCAAGCTCTAGGATTTCTCAAGAAAAAGAAAAAAAAATAACCCTATTTTGTCAAGAAATAAAATCTGAGATACACAAGCAAATTATTTACACTACCTGCACCCCGACATGAACCACAGACCGGATTCACCACGGACGCACATTCGGCGGGAAAATAACCTGTGAACTGATGAAATGAAAATTTTACAGAAAGAAAACCAGCACCGACAAACTTGGACTGAGGTAAGGATGAGAAAAGATGGTCGAAACTCTTCCAGCATTTTAAACACGGACGTTGTTACATCGATACTAGCAAACCTCAAATCCCTGCAACAACACACAACTTTGTCCCACACTGGTGATTGGTTTACAGAAGATGTTGCAACCATGAGAAATAACCATACAGTCTATGGAAATAACACGAACAGCAAAACGGTGAGACCAATGAAAACCATCCTCTTGCCTTTGCAAAGGAAAATAAAAAATCACGTCATGCTTGATGTGAGCGTCCACGGTCATTCCAGGCAAACAGCACGAGCCAAACACAACGTCCAAGCACAATTTTTTGTTTCTATGAACAACACACACAGCACAGACCGTCCTCCGAAGCAGGTTTTTCAACAGCTAATGTCATCTATCAATATTCAAACATTTTCAATTAATATCCAGCAATGTGAAAACTTTTTTTTTTGTATACAGCGGTCATCTCCGTTGGTTTTCAGCATCCAGTTCAAGGCCGCTTTTCATGAAATCCTTGTATTGTCCCGATAAAAAACACTTTGAATTACTGTAGGTCAAGCCTAAACCTAAAGAGTACATTATGCATACATTCAACGTATTTAAATTGTCTGTAATGGGGTGTGATTGATATGCTAAGAACAAAAACTAACCATCCTCTTAAGAGTCTTACAGTATGGAGACATGAGTAGGCATGTTTGGAGCACCACCTGCAGGTGGAGAAGAGACTTGATTCCCTACATGACTAGTTTTCAATTCTCATCATGTGAAACTTGCATACACCTTCATGGAGAAAAGGATTTTGGCATTTCAGGTCCCACTTTAGCAAATGTACATTAAGAAGTGGGCAAATGCTCCAATGTATATGAAAAACTAAAGTAAACGCCAAATACAAGGCCTATGTCTTAATGTCCACCATGTGTAATATATTAATATTGGTGGTGTGTGTGAAACACTGGAGTGCAAATGCTGATGCTTTCCAAGGATTGTGGCACTCAGAGAAAGAGAGAGGGAGGGAGCGAGAGAGACCTGAGAGTGTGGCCCCTTTTTTGAGAGAAAAGAAGGGAGTCAGGCTGGAGAAATACAGCATGACAGAAGGGAAGAGGAAGGAGGAGAGAAGGAAGAGGAAGGAGGAGAGGAGGAAAAGGAAGGAAGGTAGAAGGTAAAGAAAGAGCAGAATGAGATGAGGGGGGGGTCTTAAAGGGAGCAGCAGAGCCTCAGAAAGTATGAGCGGGGAGTTTTACAGCAAAGATCAAATGTGGGGGGGGGGGGGGGTAAGAGGCAGACCGAGATACATGGCTCCCATCTGGTAGTCCATAATGTGGTGTTTCCCCGCTTGTGTAAAAGTACATAATCCAGACAGGGGGGGGGGGGGGGGGGGTTGGGGTGTCTGTCTTCTGTAGTCTGGTGTTGTCCAGGCTTTGTGTTGAGTATGGGGAGTATGGATTGAGAGATGGGAGGGGATGGTGGTGGGGGGGGGTCCCTTTAGTAGTCCTCCACCCAGCCGTTCTCCTGGATAAAGGCATCGATCACCTCCTTCATGGCCAGGTTTGGGATCAGCTGGTCCTGGGTCAGGGGGCTCCTGGTGACCGGGTCGAAGTGACCCACCCGCTGCACAGAGAGCAGGTTATACGCTAGTGTTAGCTACTGCTAGGTTATATAGCTAATTCATGCAAATAAGACCGTTTTTGGGCACATCTACAACAAAAAGTGTCATTTCATTTTAGCATTACCAAGTCACACATCTACATTTATAGAGCTCTTTTCAGACAAGAGGTGTAGCTCAAAGTGCTTTTTAAAAAATGTCAAATGTAACACATACAAGTACTTGATCAAATAAATAAATGGAAGAATAAGTCAAAAAGGGTTTTCAGCTGTTGTTTACAAATGTGTACAGAGGCCACTTCTGAACATATGTGGTCTGAATTCCCCTGTTGAAATTGAATGTGTTCCTTTTAGAACTTATTACTAAATCAGTGGTCATAAAAGAAACTTGAACTACCGCCTTGTGGTTGTCTGCCTCCAGCAACCCGTGAAGTTGCAGTTTACAGCCATTTCAGTGTGAAAGGGTGTCATCACTTCATCGTTTTATTCTCAGCGACATTTGTGTGAAATTGTCATAAGCACATGGATGTGTGAGGTCACAGTGACCTTGAGCTTTGACTACCAAAAGGAAATCAGTTAATTCTGGAGCCTAAGTGGACATTTCTGCCAAATTTAAAGAACATCTCTTCAAAATGTTTTCTGAGGTAACGTCAGACGGACAGAAAACCCTAAAACATAATGCAGCTGACGAAGGTTTTACCTGTAGGTGCTCTTCAATGTCCTTGCGATCATAAGTGATCCCACTGGGTGTGATGCAGGGTTCCCTCATCAGCTCAAAGCTGATCTTCCCACACAGGTAATCTGGGATCTCCCGCTTCTGAAGGGACGACAAAACGCAGCAAGAGTCACACTGATGTAACGCTAAGAGATATATGGATATAATATCAGAAGAGCTGCCAACACTTCCCCAGTCCAAGGAAATATGATATGAAAGCATCAATGAGCTGACTAATGATATCATGAAATTGTGAAATGAAGGTAGTAAATAACACACTTCTTTCGTCAGGGTTTAATAAACCTTCACAACTTCTAACACAAAGAAGCTAATCGCCCTGTTGGCAGTCCACGCGGTGTCATTTCTCCTGACAATTACATGACAACTCCCTCAGTTCAGGCAACAACTATCCATAGCCAGGATAATTAAACACCACAAGCCCTTGCAAACAAATAGTGATGGTAACCATAGAAACAGCTCAGGCTGGGGAAAGTACATAACTGTCTGTCTGGAGTAAAGGTGAATTATTTTCACAGATGCAATCGCAACCACTAATGGTAGCAGATCATTTGAATACACAACACAGGAGCAATGCAAAAAGAATGTCCCAAAAAAACAACAAATCTGAAATGCGGCATCATAATGTGCTCATGTCTATTTCTCTTGTTGCTATGTCAACGATCAAAGGTGGTGGGATGTAGGTGTTTACCGTTAGCAGAGATGCATTTGTGTGGGTGAATGTGATCAGCGTCTATTTGTTAGACCTGTAATGGATGATGGTGACCTATTCAAGATGTTTTTTTTTGCTTCTTGCCCAATGCATGCTGTGGACATGGTAAGCGACCGAATGAATGAACACCATTATTACATGCTCATAGTTGTAATGATTCATTTATTTCCATACTCACTTTTCTTTTCTCGTCCACTTGAGAGAAGAGCTCCTCCATGTCCATTAGATACTTGTCCTAAGTAGGCCACAGCAAATATATTCATGAATATTCAATTGGGATTGTTTATATGTTCATTTAAAAGCATGAAAACTGATAAAGTCTAAGACATAGAACGTACATTTTTTGTTGAAATCTTGGCAATATCGCCTCCATTTTGATTGTCGTCCTGTTTCTCTTTGTATTCTTCAAGTTCTCTGAAGAAGAAAAAAGTTTATTCGATATCATTATCTTCATCAAAAGATTACTATGACGCACGGCACGCTGGATAATTGTCTCACCTTTCTTTATCAGCGATTATGAGTTTGGTCAGATAGGCATGTAGCTCGTTCTCCTGGTTGATGCGCTTCTCCTCGATGTTATTCCAACGTTTCTTCTTCGCAATGCGCAAGGCGCTGGGAATGTCATCTCCGAAATTCAGCCTCTGTTCTTTTGCCAGGTTATAAGCTGTAGAAACATTAGAACATTAACATCTGTTTACCATTCAAGTTTCTCTTTCACTTTTATTTCCTACATTTCTTCTTCCTTTGACAACACATCAAAGAGTTAGGTATAATAAAAAATGTTTTATCTTTTATTCTGTATTATTATACAATGACAAAGCATACTGTAAGACATCCCTGCAAGATTTGCTGTGCCCATAACATTCCTCAGAGTACAACTGATATACTAAACCAGTTTTAAAAGAGAGAAACACGTTGACTTATGGATATACAAGGAAATACATGAGGAACATTGTGCAATACATGATCTTCACACTACCGCAAAACATGATGAAACAAAGGTTTCACCATCTTATTGTAGTTTCTCTGACCTTTCTGCAGGTTGCCGATGGCCTCGTCGTAGTTCTCCAGCTCCAGGTGACACTGGCCCAGGAAGAAGTGAGCCTTCACTGACTGGCTGTCCAGCTCCAGCGCATGCTTACAGTCAGCCAGAGCCTTGTCATGCTGCTGCAGCTTCACATGGCACAGAGCCCTGTTGGTGTAGTACACTGCCACCGATGGATTACGGTTCTGGGAGAAACCAGACAAATACACATGCACTTTAACATCATAGCAATGTCAGATTCAAGATTCAAAGGTTTTATTGTCATAGGCACAGCAGCTAAAGTGTAGTTATCGCAATGACAACCTTAAGTCCCATGCTTCTCCAACAATGCAACAAAATATATATAGGTCATGAAACAAAAAATAGTGCAAGAAGAAACAGAGTAGAAATAAAAATAGTGCAAGATTATGTTGAAAGACCAATGTGCAAGTAATGCACGAGAAGTGAACTATGTACAAATAAAATACAATAAGTTTAATGTTGCAAGTGACCAAGTAAAGGTCTATATACATGTAAAATATAATCACATAAACAAGAACATAATGTAAAATTAGATACTGTAGACAAGGGCAATATAATTTTAATATGTTTGAGTTATTTAGACATAATTCCAGCATTAGCATGACACTCACAATAGCCTTGCTGTAACACGTAGCAGCCTCCTGGTACTTGCGGCAGAGGAATAGCCGGTTCCCCTGCTCCTTCAGCTCCTGCGCGGTTGAACTCTTCTCCGGGCTGCCGGCCATCTTCTCCACCGGCTCCGCGGGGCCCGCCTCGCCCTGCTTCCCTATCCTGTTCCCCGTGTCTCCGGCTGGCTAGCTGACGGGTTCAAGAAAGCCCTGTATCTCCTGGGTCTCACAAACTGAGAGGAGAGACACACAATGCACGTGAAGCTAAGTCAACATTCACGTTGTGTGTTAGGCTAACACTCACTGCAACGCACCTGCAATGCGCGTCTTGGGGAGAATTAGGTGCAGTCAGTCTTTGATGCCACCCAGAAAAAGGCATTTGTTTAATTCGCTGACTGTGCACATAAAAATGACAGCGAGGTGGCTGGACTGCCAGCGAATTAACTATTCATGTGAAGAACGTCCGTGGTGACTACATGAGAAGCAGAGCTAGCTAAATATTAAAGACTCACTGCCTTTAATGCAAGGCTGCTGCACTGTAACGTTACACCACTGCTACACAATGGTAGTAAGATGTTGTAAACAAATACATAGTTAACGTTTGGCCCACTAACAGAGGGATGCATGTGTTGCAGAAGCAAATCATATAAACAGTGACAATGTCGTTAAGTTTAGTTAACAGCGAACAAGAGTTCGGTGCTTAGCTAGATATTAGCTGGTTAGCTTTGTTAGCATAGTGAGGTATGTTGTCGATTATACGACAATCGTTTTTCTAGCGAAAGGATCGTTCTTCCTACGCAGCTGTATTACCTTCAGTGACACAATTAATCACAAGCTGATTGGAATATATGTATGACGGGCCTAAAAAAGGCATATTAGCATTTATCTTACGTTCACATCATAGCCCCAAAGCAACCTGAGAAAAGAGAAATATGCTAACCTAATGCTAGGTTAGCTTGTTTGCTACACAGCCTTTTTCCCTTCTATCTGTGCTACTTCAGAGTTAGAGGTTGTCTCTGAGAATCGCGGTTAACACTCCTTACCTTGTAGAAGCAATCTCACATCCAGGTAAAACCGATTTTATATGATTTGATAGCTTTATCGATATATTTTTTCCCATACGAGCTGTCATGACAGGTTGTTGTTATGCTGACGTCAAGCGCTTACGCGAAGTCGACGGAAGCCGAAAGGGTTGTTTTTCTCTCAAAGCAAACCACTGCCTACCAGAATATTTATGTTCATAAAAAACTGAGTCATAATACAATTAATTAAATGTCATTGATTGAGCCTTAAATGCGGAGATAGTGCTTTGTATGAAAATATTTGTATTTAACGATGTGATCAACTAGAAAAAGAGAGAATACGGCTTTAACAGAAAGCAACGCAACACACAGTAATCACCAGCAGATGGCGGTCTATAATCAGAGTTTCATCTAAACAGAGATAGATAGATAGATAGATAGATAGATAGATAGATAGATAGATAAATAAATAAATAAATAAATAGACAGACAGATAGACAGATAGTTCGTTAGGAAGATAGATAGATACATACATAGACGCACATACACAATGTGTAGTCAACTTAGAGCTAACTCTGACTAAAGTTGTGATTCTCAGTAAGTATAGATAATTTGCAAACATATTGAATATTCTATCTCTCAGATATGATTTTATTTCTGCCTAAACTCTGACACTTCCTGACAATGGTCTATTCATTTGTATGAGGCAGATTATGATCAATCATTCTGTATAAATTATCAGGGAGATCCCACCCACAGAGAAATTCACCCACACACAGATCCATATATGACCTTTATGAACCTTTATAAAGTGAAGAACATTCAAGTTTAGCCATGGAGGAATTAGCAGGGCTGTGGCTGTGGACGGGGTCACTTTCATCCGGGCCGGTTGGGTCTCTGGAAGGCTCAGCGCAGAGATCAGTGTGTGAAGATTAAGGCACATCCCCTGAGCAAACACACTGATAAATGTGTGAAGGGGGCCGTTGAGCCGCAGACCCACCAGCGCAGTGTGTCCCCAGCTGTGTTTACCCATCTCCACCAGTCGGTCCCCTGATCCCCCAGAACACCCAGCTACCCAGCCCCAATATCTGTAAAAGTGGGGCTTTAGACCAGAGACTGACTGCTGCAAGATTAGATTCAGAGATGTGAAACTGTTATCAGTGACACAAATAATTACTCAGCGCTCAATAAATGACATACAATCACTTTCCCCTTTATACTCAAATTGTGCTGCCTTTATCTAATTATGATAAGATAAGATAAGATAAATCTGTGGGCAAAATCAGCAATTACAAACGAATATCTGGGTCAAATAAAAAGTGTTCCCTCATTGAGATACATGTGGTGGATAAAATATTAGTAACACCTCAACACCCTCATAAGTTAGTATTTATTTTAGTATGGCAAGGTGTACCTTATGATCTAGAAACTAAATGAAGTGTGTGATATGTCTTAATTCTGAGTGACAATTCTACTAAAGTCATTTTTAGCAGATACAATCATGCAAGACTCATTTGAGCAATACATGTGTTGGTATCTTTGCTTTACTCACAACAATCATCAAAGAGCATAATAATAACCTTTGTCACTTAATTGTATTTAAATTACTGCTCTGTGTGCTCCCAATACGTTTATACAAGTAATGTTAAAATGTGCTTAGTAAATACCAAAATGTCTTTACAGTACCCGTCTTCTCTTGCTCTGAGTTCATGTGGTTATTACTGTATTCAGTCCTCTTATAAAAGGAAGGAAGAAGGAAAAAAAACACTTGAAAGTCTGACTTCCATCAGAGCATTTGTTCATTATATGAAAAAGTTACACAAAGATATACAGTTTTACTAAATTATCCAACAAAATAATGTGCCATACACACGCCATAGCAGAAGCTGGGAGTTATTGGAGAGACTAGGTGATTGTTTGCAAAGATTTCAAACAAAACAGGAACTCCACATTGTGATGGGGCATGTGAATGCAGTTTGAAGTGCTCATTGCTTACATTTAAACTCACAAGCTCTCTGCACACGCCTCCTGTCCAACATCCCAACCGCCATCCTCTGCCCCCCTCAAAACTGATGCCCACTGCACCAGCTGGCGTAGCCTCCAGTCACCTTGGCAACAACACCAGGAAGTTGCCCGGCTCCTCTGGCACAGCTGAAAAGCAGCCACTTCCTGATTGATTCTGGTCTTTCTTTCTGCCTGTGTAGTCGTTTTCCCATTTGGCAGTGGTCTCCGCCATTCAGCGCCAACGCGTCTGAAAAGAGAAAAAGGGTGAACACACTCTCCGTGGCGTTAAGGGAAACCTCAGGTTCAAATGGGTAAAACAAAAGCTGTGTTTATCCACAATGGTGGCCCTTTGTTTGGTGGGTTTGCTCATTTTGGGAAGGGGAAAGGCTCATAGACTTGTTCAAGTGGGTCTGAATGCAACCTGTACACAAAAGTAAAAGAATAGTTTCACAGTCTCAACTGAAAGAAAATGGAAATGTAGGAAATTATTGTTTCTATTTGCGCCTCATTTGATAAACCAGCTTAATGAAGGGAAGGTCGCCGTTGCATTTTGATTATTGGATTCAGAAGTGTGCTTATATTGTCATACTGTCAGAATACATCTTTTATGTTGCTTTTTTTTCAGTTAGTAATATAAAATACAAACAAAACGCCTGCCAAGAAACTCTGTAATTAGCCGTCACACTGCAACCTCAAAGAAAGGACACATGCCCACCTGTCAATCACCACAACGTCCATCTTTACATTCACTTATCCCTTTAATTAACTCTTGTGCCAAAGCACAGACACAAACACAAACTCAAATCAAGTAATCGAAGCTGCTTTGTACTCATACAGTGGGCACACTTATTACATTACATGTCATTTGTTAGACGCTTTTATCCAAAGCGACTTACTTACATTGAGTACTGTGGACAATCCCCACAGGAGCAATTTGGGGTGAAGTGTCTTGCCCAGGGACACAACGACATGCTGACTGCAGTGGGACCCGAACTTGCTATCCCCTAATTCGAAGTCCATCACACTATCCACTGAGCCACAGCCTCCCTACTTATATGTATTAAAAGTAAAAAGTTATTACATTTTCTATGTGCCTTAAGTTACAGTTCACTTTTTGAAAAGGAACATTGATGGGAGTGAACGAAGATTTAAGGATGTGTTTTTTGGTGGAATATTTTTCATTTACAAATCAAAGTTTACTTGAAATGTCAGTCCAACAGGGTAAATCTACTTTAATCTGTAAATTAAAACTTAAAAAAACTAACTAACTATTTTTTTTTCTCAAACGTTTTTTTTCAATATGAATTGCTTTAGATCTCCATATTTCAATGTTCATTACACAAGTTTACTCCTTAATATCTCACAATGGTCTCTAATATACTCCAAAAAGTGCACAGAAAGGCAACCTGTGTGTATTTAATGTGTAACTTGTAATCACTTTAGTCCGTCATTGGTTAAAAGTGTTTGGTAATCATTTATAATGAACAACTGACATTATGTGTGCATGCTTTAACTCAAAACCACTGGTCGCTAAAGCTAACACCTTAGGTTAGGAGTTAAATGAGGGATATCCTGATGCTAGCCCAAAGGCAAGTAAAGAGAAAGCCCAGAGATACCCAGGGGTCAAAGGTCACCCACACACCTCTGCAGCCCTGATTAAGCTTCCTGACAAAGGGAGGGGGTGGAATAACTCATCTAATTCAGAATGTGCACACAAACAGGGAGCTAACAAAATGTGGGTTGTTAAGGAGAGTTGAATCTCTGCTGCAAAGAGGGAACTAGGATTTGAAGATGCCAAAAATCATGCAAAGAATAAAACGATTTTAGAAGATGTTGTACCCTGCAATAAAACAAATTGCAGATGTGCATTAAGCAACGTTGTGCATTAGATACATTTACTTTTAATCACACATTTCCAAATAACCTTCGTGTATTTTTTTTTTAGCATCAGTTGGCTTTAGACCTCAAAATGGAGGCTTAAGTAAACTGAAACCAAAGAGTTTGTTTTTCAAACTTGCAATGTTAGTCCAAAAATCTTTTACACCCTGGGGGGTTGACAGCACACTGCATCTCAAAACACACACCCACACACCCCATGGATTGATGTGTGGCGGCTGGGGGTGGAGGCGGCTGCTGAGTAGCTTGTATAAGTGGCGGGGGAGAAGTTTTACAAAATAGTTTTTGGAGGGAAATCTAAACTCTTGAGCCTCAGCAATTGAGGGGATGAAGAGGGAACACCATCTTCTCCTCCTCCAATTCAGTGCATTTATATTCAAGTTAACGATTAATACAACTAACAACTTCCTCCAGATGGAAACAATATTTGTTTACCGATTGTTATTAATTGCAGGGTGCAAAACACAAGATTGAGTTGTTTACATTATAATGAGCTTTGTTTTTAGCTGTGTCCCATCACATTATCAATACAAAAGCAATTGTTCTGAGCTCATGCAAGTCAGTAGTGATGACTAATCAGTGGGTCTTTCACTTAGAAAATCAATGGGACTCTTCACAGGGGTGAGCCCAGCCAGCAGGGGCACCAAGGAGTGAGTAACTTCCCTGCATGTCCCCCTCCCATCCCCCTGTCCTCGCTGCCACTCCCCACCGTAACTCTCTGAATGTCCCCTTAGGTCATGCTCTCCAGGGTCACCAAACCCCACCCTGCACCAACCCCCACCCCACAACACAATCCAAAGGAGCTAAGGCAGACATAATGAGCTATGGGCTAATTGTGAGTATGTGTGTGTGTGTGATGGCCAGACAGAGGTTTGTTTTGGGGGGTGGTGCGTTTCTGTGTGTGAGTGTGTGTGTGTGTGGGGGGGGGGGGGGGAATCTTGCACAGTCCTTCAGGGCAGCTCAGGAAAAGGCGAGTGTTGACTGACAGGTCTTTGGAAAAGACTTTCAGAGGAGTCAGACATGCAAGGACACATCTATAGTGACACACACAGTCACACACTCTACTATGAAACCAATGCTCTCCATAGCCTACAGTTATAAACATTACATGTTGCATACAGAGTCAGGGTATATGTTTCAATATTATTGACCTGCACCAAGAAGGTTATGTTTCCTGTTCTTTTTTTTTAAAACGTTTGTTTGTTTGTCAGCACGATTACGAAACAACTACAGGCCCGATTTTCATGAAACTTAGTGGCATGGTGTAGCATTAGCCAGGGAAAGGCCGATTACATTTTGGAGCTGATCTGAATCACAAAGTGCACACATGCAATAGTTTTACTTCCATAGAAAAGGTCTTGGCGGAGGTCTGCAACTGCTTCTCTATTTTTCTGTTATTTGGGATTTCTTTTAAACCAAAATATTTGTTTTACTCGTCCAGTTTAGATGGTTTTTCACTTGAAATCATGAAAGCAATCAGTGGACTTATACGTATTCATGTCGATTTCAAATGAACTCTGACAAACTTTGTCACTCAAATTCGATCTCTTGAATCATTGCCAACCATCTTGATTGTGATGACATAAGTCAAACAGTGAAAGAGAACTGAGAGCTAACATTAGCTGATAGTTAGCAACTGTAGTAGAGAAGTTTATCTACTGGGTGTTTATCTTCTGTCCGGCTTGGATGGGACCTTTCACTGATGCGCATCAGATCGAAACGTTACAACTTCTACCGGTCACAACACATCGGGGGGAGGGATGTTGACACATTCTAACGAGGAAATGACTGGAAAAAACTTGAATATTCTTAGCTTGTGTGCTATTCGTTACCTTGCCAGCTACAATAGTTCACCAGCTAATAGCCTGCATACACGTGCAGATAGGGTTCAAAATCCTCAGGTTGAAGCTCTGTATGAATGTGTGTTCTCATGTGTGTGTCTACGTGCATGTGTATAGAGAGTGAAAGTATGTGTGAGTGCAGGCAGTCATGCATATGTGTGCATGCATGAATGTGTCAGGCAGTTCAGCTCTGTCTGCAATGCTCTAGTTATTCAGCAAGTGACCTTTCCTCCTTTCTACCCCCCTCGTCTGCAAATACTCTGCAGGACAACATAGTTAACATTAGCTACAAATAATAGAAGTTATGCCGTCCCACACGGTGGATCGAAACTTTTACTTTTATTCTACTTGTACTGTGTATTCTTATGAGGAAATGACTGGAACTAGAATATTCTTGGCTAGCTTGCCATTCGTCCATCCAATAGTGCTCCAGATAGCCTCGCCTTGGATGTATTACAGAGAAACATATTCCCTCAGTCCAACGAAAGTTGCTCATTGAACGTGCACAACAAAAAAGTTTACAAAGGAAACCTTTTTCCTCTGTCAAGGTTCTTTATTGTCAATCTGACATAGTTAGAGTAATTATGTAGTTGAAAATCTTATGTCACAGGCTTCTCCAACAATGCAACATAATAACATTGGACCTTTTGGATTATGAGCTTTCTTTGTGTTTACCTATGAAACAGCACTATGACTATATATGTGTTTTATTGAACATCTATGGAGTAAACACTATTCCTCTCTGTTTCTCATTAGACTGTTTCAACATCAGTAGATACCAAGGTTGGCAGCCAGCTTAAGTTTTGTCCGTCTCTATCGCCTGAATAGAACAAAAACTAGTCTCTTTACTCTCGCCGCAACAATCCAGCTATTTGTTGTCATGTAAAGTTGCTGAAAGCAGCTTTTCTTGATCCTAGAAGTGTGTAGTCGGCAGATCCCAAATTGGACGGTAATCAGATCAGTGCGAGGAGTTTGACAAATGACCAATGACAAGCACTGGACCCTGGAGGATGGGAGGGGTTGCAAGGGGTCGAGGCTGGGGGTCAGAGGTTGGCTTTTCAAAATCGCTCAATCGAAGGGCCATTAAATCCCATCTTTGTGTGATTTCTCAGTGAAGCGCGGTGGTTCCATCAAATGCCCCCGATCTATGCACTAATGCGCCCAGTAAACGCTATGTCCTGAGCTCCGGCGGTGCATATTTAGTTGGAGGCCGACGCAATACCGTCACCCCGAAATGATGTGCAATCAGTGGAGGAATGTGTATCTCCCTGGTTGATGCAAAAAGCTGGAAAAGAGTAGTGTGAATTGTTTGAGGCAACTTTCAGGAAAGAAAACCATATATAAATAATTGTCATCTGTTTGCATCTTTTATTTATCTAATATATCATATTCCATTGACTTGTATATAGACTCTTCTGGCACTATTTCAATTTTTTTTGTATTTACATTTTTGCACATCTCAACAAATTCTCTTGCACTATTTGACCCGTTCTATGTCCTATATATTCATGTTGCACTGTTGGAGGAGCCTGTGACTTGAGTTGCCATATCTACACTGTAGCTAATGTGCACATGACAATAAAGCCTTGAATCTTGAATTTAGAAGTCTTCAGAAATCCTGCATACTCTAACGTAAAGACAGTTTAAGTTCTGAACCGTGTGTATTTGTCCCCTTAAAGCTTTTTCTAATGTTATAATTTGTTGAAATGTGTTTCTTTTCCTCCCACTCAGAATTAAATCTACAAACTAAATCTTCTCTAAATCCAACTATTCTCTGATCATTTCGTGAAAGTGCCTGCAATGGAGCTCTTTATCGTTAACATGAATGAGAAGGGCTTTGTGATCCAATTTCTTTCTGTAATTCCTCAATGTGTCTTATCTCATGTGTAAAGTATGTCGTCTCTGGGGCGTCCTGTCTCTGGCTTTGTTTTCTTACGCCTGCCGTCCAAATTTCCATCACAAACATCTCGCCCTGTATGACCCTTTGCTTTCTGTCTGTGGAGAGGCCCCGATTAGCCTGCATACATGAGCAGATAGGGCCCGAAATCCTTACGTTGGAGCTATGTATAAATGTGTGTTCTCATGTGTGTGCGTCTACGTGTATATAAAGGAAATGTGTGTGTGCAGGCAGTTGTGCATGTGTGTGGCAACTCAGCACCGTCTGCAATGCTCTAGTTATTCAGCCATTCCTTTTCCTCTCTACCTCGTCTGCAGCTCTCCGCAGGGCGACACAGTTCACTTCAGAAACCTCTATTGAAAAGTCAGAGGACAGACTCCTTTTTGTCTCTCCTCTTTTCCCCCATTATTTCAGCTTCCTCCGTTCATCAGTCGTAGGTCAGATGAGGAAAATGAAGCCAAACAACCACTGTGAGATAAATATTTACCGCCTCTGGTATGCTTTGCAGATTTTCTAATATCCTCAAAACAGATAAACAAGAGGCACTTAATCCAAACATGTTTACAATGTGGATTAAACACAATTATTGCTATTTTTTTCCCCTTAAATTCAATTTGTGAGATTAAAGCACATTGCTTCATTAAAATAAAACCTGTAGAAAACAATGTTAAAGTGAAGAAAACCGCCCAAAACCCACCTGTTGTGTACATTCAAATCCACCTGTTATAATGACAACATGCAGCCTTACACACCCCGAGGGAGAAAGATGATACCCCTGAAGAAAGAGGTGTGTGTGTGTTTGTGTTGGAGAAGTTGGGGGTTGGGGGTTTACTTAATTTTGGCGGTCCCCTCAAGGGTTTCCCCCCAACAATAGCTACCTCATTTGCAACAGATGCATACGTTTTTTAACAGACAGGTTCCATTGATGAGCCGGAGGACACTGAAGTGCAGGTGCTCAGAGAGAAAATTGGAGGGCAGCTCGTGTGCGACGGTATTAACAAAAAGAGAGGAAAATGACTTCAAAAAGGGGTTCAGGGACGAGCTGCAGGTCACCAGGAGTCTGAATGGAGTCGGTGAAAGATGGTGGGAGATACAAGACGCTCTGGATTCAGATTTGGTGTGCAATTATGGCCCCTATTCAGAGATTTTAATTGTCATCTGGGGGCTGAAATGTAAAGGTTGTTGGATTACTGCTAAGTCTTGAGGAATGATCTCTTAATCGTTTCTTATCCTTACACTCATTTAAACCCTTAATCCTGTTACTTTTCACATTGTCACACTTTTTTTTTCCGATCATGCTATATAATTTTATTTGTAACACACAAATTATTAACCGCAGCCTAAAAAGGCCCTTGGGAAAGCTTTATTTTTTATGGTTTTTTTTAAAGGTAAAGCTCAGCTCAATCTTTGGTTACTAACTTCCCAGTCTGCAGCTTTGAAACCAAGTCACATTATTCATTTTATCACTTGTAACTTAATACCTCGAGGCGACGTCAAGTGTAATTCTGACCAACGGCCGGATTTCAACCCTCCTCAGGAACAGCTGCACCTGTTAAGCTCGGTATTATTTCTATGATATGATGTGAAATGTGATAGGTAAAAATGTAATCTTATCAGCCTCATTATTCTGCTGACTGAGCAGGGGGGGCAGCGGAGGTTTTTTTTAGGAGGAACAGGGAGGTTTTTGTGCACGGGGAAATAGCCGAGGGGGTCAGAGTATTGGCATGTGTCTATTGTCTGAGCAGGCCATTGTATAGAGGGGGAGGGGAGGGGGGGGGGGGGGGGGGGGGGGGGGGGGGGTTTAAAGTTTAAAGTCTCTATGTGTGTCTGTGTAGGCAGGCTAATTATATTCTGCACAGCCAAGGATGACCTAGCCTGGCCAAACTTAATTCACTGAGCAGGATGCAGTGCAGAGGAGGAGGAGGTCAGTTAGTCAGGCAGCAAAAACAAAACTGACCATCCATTCTTTTCAGTTTGTTGCATTGAGTTTCTGATTGAACTCTTACTTATTGTGATGTGTCTGAGTGTTTTAAAGTGAAACAAGAAAGATATGATGATGTATTATTAATAAGTTAAAGCTTTTTTTAATACATTTTATCATAGAATGTTATAAGAAAGTGAGTAAATGAGATGTTTTGCGGTGTAAAGGCAACATTTGTGAACACAGAAATATGAGGATTTATCAGATTGCTGTAGTAGTAGTCACACACTTCTATTTTGAGGGGCAATATTAAAGGAATGGTTCAACATTTCAGTAGAAAGACAGGCATACTTGCTTAATAAGAATATCAATACCACTCTTATAGTGCGTGGGAGTGCGGTTGTGTTTCAATGGGAAGGTTGTGGGTTTGATTGTGTGGGAATGTTAGCTTCTTTGAGTAAGTGGCATCCTCTGTATGAATGGGGGGTGAATGAGTGAATGATGACTTCTAAAAGTGCTTTGAGGAGTGGTAAAGACTGGATAAAGCGCTATATAAATACAGCCCATTTACTTTTGATCATATCTGTCCTCATATTTATTTGTATTATTGATATGAATCTGCAGCCAATAGGTGGTTAGCTTAATTTAGAATCAAAACTAAACTGGTTAAGATATCTGGGCTGCTAGTTTAAGCTTAATATTTACCACCCAAATATAAGAGTGGCCTCTAACTACTTATCTTATTCTTAAAAAAAACAATATATATAACATTTTATTTACCAAAATGTCAAATTATTCCAGAAATATTTTCCTCTCAAATAGTTATTTCTTTAAACGTATAATTTTAAGTCTGTTTACAACAAATATTTTAAACAATTTCCCAGAAATGTATATTTGAACTCTAAGTAACTTAATGACAGGAGAAGATGATACTTATGAAATGACTTAGTAAAGCAATGATCTAATATGAAACAAATATTCATCATAGGCGAAAGAGAGTTCTAGTACCCATCTTAAGGATCAGATGACTTTAGGTCACAGTATTTGACAGGAGACCACCCTGTTTTCTGCATAACTGATGTTGACAACTGTCAGAAGTGGACTATGAGCAAGCAATCAATCACATCAGAAGTATAATGGTCATTTGAATGAAACGCTCCACAGCATCAAGTATGAAAAGTCAACAGCAATGCGTCTTGACCGCCAAAAATTATGCAACTGACTTGACCGCCAAAATATATCCCCTTTGTATTCTTGACCATTGTATCCAGATATGGGTATTCAAATGTGGATGTGGTGGAGAGGGACAACATCTGTCTTCCCTGTGGACATATGTAAAACACTTTACCTATTGTCAATTTTGGAGGGATCCAGCTTCTTGTTAAGTTTCCCTCCAAATTGATTCAGCCAATTAGGAGTAGTGTTGGGGGTTGGGGCGCAGGCAGCAATACAGGCAGCGGTGAACCTCTGTCTGACCCCCAGCTGGGCTCCAACAACACTGCTTATCAAACTCACCAGGCCTAAAGCATCACTATAGCACCACTGGGATGCTGATTATATTACTCTAATCTGGATTCCAAATAATGAGATTGGGAGACGCTCTCTTAATTGCAGCTAATGAGCGCCATAAATGTGGAGTGAAAGGGGTCGGACATCCTCTAAAGACTGACGACTAAAGGGGGTTTCCCTCCAAAAAAAGAAGGCAGGCGAACCCATTCACAGACCTGATTTTGCAAATAAATACGGAAAGCTACCACACACACTGCCCTGCTCTAATGAGGGAAATACAGCATCTAAAAAGGGATATGACATGCTTGCTTCAATCTGGCTACAATCAAGAGCTGCGGTACTGAATGCAAATGCTTTGTAGTCTAAATTTACCCTCAAACCTCACGTACCGCAGGAAACTTCCTGTGCATTCAGCGGCCGCTCTGAATGTGTTTTCATTTGCCGTTTTTCCTCCCTGGCTGCTGCTCGCAATAAAGCACTGACTGCCAAATGTAGAGTCCTCTTGAGTTAGCACTGGAGACATTGTGTGAAGAACCACTTAAAAGGAGTCTGGCCTGTTTACCCTTCAGCTAAACTATTCCCTTGTGTGCTTTTGAACAGTGAGGAATGTGAGAATCAACGCAGAGGACATGAAGGTTGTCTGCAGTGTTGACGCCGTGTGAAGTCAGTTCAATGACACTAACATTATCTGCTTACACTACAGATAAGGGACTGGATCTATCTCTTTGTCAAGATAGGGAGACAATCATTATTAGGTTTTAAGGACAACCAATTTCACTTGCAGATGTAGAAGAGCTGTGGGGATCTAGTGACTGATCATTTTCTTAAGGAGCCAGAAAAGCCTAACGGGATGTTAGAAGTCAGCAGATGTTTCTGGAGAAGTTATTTGGCAGCGATATTGCTATGAGGGTTACTGTTAGTTTGATCTCTCCGCCGTTTTAATCAGCACTTCAAGCTGCAAAGCTAAACAATTTCAGGGTTGAATCACACCAGAGTTTAGCTCCATTTAGGAACATGCAAACAGTGGGGGAAAGCAGGGAAAGGCTGCACACGTAAAACTCCTGCATTTAGAATCTTACTTAAGTAAAAATCTGAAGTGTAAATTGCTTAATTAACTTATTATATCAACAGTTAAAGTACTCATTAACATACAGAAAACTGCCCCCTGTGGGTGTTTTATTTAGACCTTTAATACCGATGCATATCATTAACTAGCTTTTCAAATGTAGGAACAAGTAGAACATGTCCCTAATGTATTTAGATTACACCTTTACAGACAACCAGTTTCAAAACTGCAGTCAAACTTGGTTATTGTGTTTTTTTAAAGTCAATACTTCTATTCAACACAATGGATGATACAAGTTGTTGTATTGATGTGACAACAAGTATATCCGTGATAAGAACAACTGATCCCAAATAGACAACCCCAAAGTTAAAAAGTCATAAGTCACAGAGAGCTTCCTGAATTGGGACACAATAGATGGAGGGATCCATTTAGGACACCTGCGGTCTCTTCCCTCCATTTCTGCTAATGAAAGGTCCCCAGGGCACCCAGCTGTGACCTCTGACCCCAGACACTATAATTAGGTTACGGTATATCTGGAGCTGCTGAATGCAAAAAAAAGTGCAATCCCAAATATGTGGAGCTATAAAGAAGATTTAACGGTACATCTTCAAAATGTTTTTAAAAGATGAATTTGTCACAAAGAGACACAAAGAAAAAGGAAATGTGTGAGAAATCGCTGCAGAAAATGTGAAAACTGAGACTTAAACCCAGCAGCCACAAACAAACCTCTTGTGATTTGTGTGACTATATCACAAGATAACTCAACTTGTGCAAAAGTTACTTGAGATCCCGATGGAGGAGATAAAAGCACACAAGGGCCGTATAAGAGTATTTAGACAGTGAAGCTAAGTGATCTATTACATGTTTAGAAAAGCGTTTAGAGGGCATTCTCAGGGTGTCTCTGCGCGCCTCCAGCTGCGTTTGCTATCAACCCTCTCTGACACTGTTTATCTGGTATAGGGCCTTCTTGTATTCAGTTTCCCACTGGGCTTTACACTAACACACACACACACACACATACGGTCACACAAACCGACATGAGAGGCACAAAGAGAAATGTACTGTCATACAAACAAACAAACACATACACAATCGGGATCCTGAGAAAGTGCAATGAGAGAGCAGGTGTCAGTTTTCACATGCGGCTCTCATGGGGGCTCGGAGGGTAAATATCAGCACAAGTCTTTCCGAGCTCCTCCTATAGCATCGCTTCTTCTCACAGACGCTGACCGCAGACCAGGAGTCCTTCGCCTGCATGGAGAGCTGGGAAAACGTCAGCTTCACCGCTCTCACTGACTCATCACAACACAAAACTCCAGTGAAGTATGGGAACGTGCTAAAACAGCCTCTTTCTATGCATACTATGAATATACAGCTAAAACGTTGACTTCCTGTACAAAATATGCATCACTTTTAATTTGACAAAAGAAATACACTTTATGAGCCAGCTTCCCTTTAAATGTAGATCATTTAAAAAGGGAATAATAGTTTTAAGGTGACAAAATCCACATGCTTGTGCTACATTTTGTGTACAGAAATGATCAAAGTACTGTATATATGCTTTTAGCTTGATATCTAAATACACACATCCAGCAAGTGTATTTTAAAACACGGGACTCTCTCTATATTCCGGCACTCAGGATATTAAAGTGTCTGTAATTGAACCCTAAAATACCGTAAATACCCCTTTTTCACAGCCACTTACACATTATTTTTCATGACTAACATCAAGCTAACCAGGAAAAATGCAAGACGCAGCACAATCCTAGGGCGAGATGGAAAGGGGTATTTTCTGTGACCGTGAACGTCGGCTGATTGTCAGAGTGTCCTGACAAGCTCTTAGATCTCATTACCAGCAGATAGATGACTCTGTGCAGGAAAACAAACAGCAGCCATGTCAGATCAACCAGATTAGCATCGAGGTGCCATGGGAAGCTGCTGAAAAGTCTGGGAACGAAGACAACTTGTCAACTCCGATAAGGTCAGGAGTTTTTAGCCGACACGTTCAGATTCAGATATATGAATACAACCTGTAGACCCATCAGCCCTCTATCTAATGCAGCTTGTGTCATATCAAGGATGTGTTCAATCCCTGTTATGATTTCTAGGTATCAGCAATGTTGAACTTTTGTTAAGACAAACATTTGAAATTCAAAGGATTCAGAACCAATGTTTAAAATCATTGGTTGTTTCTACTGTAGCAAGGAAAAAGTACTTGTAGCATGATTTCACAAAACTCAAAACGTGCTTTAAAAAGTGGGGTTTCAGCCCTGCACTTTGTAAAAAAGATGAAATATAAAGTTTCGCATTACTAGGAAGCTAACTGCATGTTTGTTTAGGATTCAACATTAAATGTCTTTGCATTATAATGAATCTGATTGACCCTCTTTCAATTAGCACTTTGGTCTGGGTTGCTTACACGTCGTTCCCCTTAATATATAAAATCTCAGCATAGTATGAAAACTATAGGATCTTTGATAATAGCTTCTGTGTCCGAGACAGCGAGAACAGGTATCGTAAATGCCAGCGACACCACACTGTCACTACATCGTCCCCATGTTTGCCGGCACACAGAAACCCTCAGAGGAATACAGTACACCCGAGTAAATACACACAGCACTAACACGTGCATGCAAACTCTCGTATGCGTACAGCAGCTCTGTTTGAAGACGCTCTCATTGGCGGGACGGTGAAAATAAAGCGGACACCGAGAACGGAAACTCTGCGGGAATCTGGTTCAGTGGTTACAGTACGAGGACAACAAGACAGTGTTTCTTTAGAGAGAAAGATGGCATTGTTGTGGATGCAGAACGGAAACCACCAGGTCTGATGGTTCTCACCCTTACACTGGAATGTAATAGTAACTTAGACATCGAGAAGCTAGCTGTTCCCCCCCATGTCCAGTATATTTCCTAAACTAAGCTAATTAGCAAGTTGGTTGCAGCACAAACATGAGAGCAGAATCCATTTTCTAATCGAACTTTCTGGAAAAGCAGATGTGAAAAATGTTTTTAGATTCTCAATTTCTCAAATAAAGTAGAAATATCACAGTCTAAAAAGTAATATAATGAAAAAGTACTGTAATAATCCAAATTAAAAAGGTACTTATATGCAGAATAGATCTGTATAAAGTGCAATATCATATGCATATGAAAGTATAATGTTTTTATCGTGAATTACATGTAAGAAGCCACTTTGTATACAACTGGGTTAAATAGTAGTATACTGTAGCATTGTGTTATATCATTTAAGCATATCACTTTTTGTGTAGTATACTGGAGTCAAATGTACAATATTTCCCACTGAAATGTACTGGAGTTGAAATATGAAGTAGGATCAAATTAAAGTAAAGAACCTCACAATTGCATCTAACGTCAATACTTGAGTAAATGTACTACTAATGAATGTTTAAACTTAAATTCACTTTTTTCAACTTTCCATCCCAGACCCTGTGACTCTTTTGGTGATGAAAACTCTCAGTAAGTAAGAGTGGGAATAAGATTTCACGATGTGATGAAAAAAAAGTTGTTAACCACATCAAAAGAGTTAGATCTCAGTACGGTATGTTTGAACTGTTCCGGGACAAAAGATGGAGATTAAAGTGACACATCAATGCATTATACACACACGCCACATGAAAGCACTGAATATGATGGTGGCTGGATAAGACTGAGGGTCGTACTAGGGTCACAAAGCGTGTGTGCTTTTGTTTTAATGGACATCTGTATGAATGCATGCACACTGATGTGACAAAGTGTGTACATCTGACTGTCCTCTCTGAATACACTGAGCACACGTGGATGATATGACATATTGATGATGTCCATAACTAAGTGTATGCACTAATGTATTCATTTTTCCTTCTCTTTGACTGAGCCACCCCCATCGCTCTGCACTTTAAACTCTGCTGCTTTGAAATGCCCTGCAGAAAACAAAGCTCCGTCCGGCTGCAGACAATAAAGCAGCTGGATTTCTGCACATGTGCCTTTGTGTGGGTCTGAGGCCTTGTCATAACTCCATCGCAGGGGCCTAGACTTTCATCACGCACACATGATAACTCACACACGTACATGGAAAGTCACTGGCTCGGAGAGACGAATGGCGGTGATGGCACAAAAGAATATTTGATTTGGTTATAAATACCACAACATGAAAGAGGAGCACAGCAGGGTAAAGGGCAGAGGCCACGACAACCAGAGAAGTCATATCTTCGCCATCATCACCATCATACATAGTGCGTCTGAAAATCAGGTTAGCATTATCGAACTGTGACCAGCGCGTTACGTCTCCTCTTTTTCATTTGATTTAATCTCATGGAGATAATAGAATCTTTACCATTTCAGAGGCCTTTGGAATGGCTGGTATTGTTCAAAACTAAAAAGTCTGGCAGAATAAAGCACATTAAGTATGCCACAGATACAATTTAGTGGACTTGGGGATATAAAAAAGGCAATTCATTATAATTACCAAAAGGATTTTCTTTGTGTTTATAAGTCTATGACTTCATTAGAAAGTGGGTATGAAAGTAAATCTATAGAATATTATGAGAACTTAGAATTATTTTCTAAAAAACCTGCATTTATATGGTGTAATTAAAGCCCCCCTTGCACAAAAGTGCGTTTTTCTTATTGTGACTCACTTGGACATACATTTGACAAGAAATAGAGTTAAACCCTAACACTGTTTTCGCATGGCGTTCCTCTGCACCTACCCCAAATATCAGATTAACTGCAATAAAGCTGTATAACAACTCACCTCTGACTGGCAGAGAACTTGCGCAACAGCTATTTGCACAATTATAATGTATATTCAATCCAATCTCTTTTCTATTGTGAATTTGTAAATACTTGCCGTTTGTGTCAATTGGTATTCTTACTAAATATACTTGCTGCTAATGTTAATTTTAACATGTGTATCTTATTGTATCTTTAAAAACTCATGTAATGCTTGACACGGATGCTGGAACAAAAAAAGATCCCAATTTGGGATAAATAAAGTATCTATCTATCTATCTAACTAACACAGACATCTGTAAATATGGTATTGGGAAGCCAATCGTGGTTCCAATATGAAACTTATACAAGTGTGGTATCCGTTTTTTGTTTTGTTTTATGGGAAAGAGACTTGAAAGGTGATAAAGAGGGGATGACACACAGTCAAGGGCTACAGATCTGATTCAAACTGAGGCTGATAGTAAACATAAAATTACTACTTGTAACACTTTTGAAATTATAAATATTTCTGTATTTAGCTTTTTATGGACTAATATATGCCATTTAAGTACTCTTTACTAAGAATTCAAAAGTGTTTTATTTGGAAAAACATATAATATAAAACATTATTCAATGACTAGCAGTTTCACTTAAAACCCAAAATGAAGGGGGGCTTTAAATCATTCTGGACAACATATTGATCTATTAAGGCAAGGCTAATTCCACTATAATTTTAAATGTTAACACCTGTATATAAATCCGATATTTAATTAAAAACAGATAGGCCTACAACTATTAATCCGGTAATTTAATATTATATTAATGAAGAATAAATAAATAAAACCAACTGACAGTCTATGTAAACCCACTCAGCATGTGAGTTAATGAGTATTTTATGCAGACATGTCTAACACAATAGTGAATTGAGAGTTTACCCTCACACACTGCGTCTCATTCTGCAGGTCAGACGTCCCTCCCCCTCCGCTGCGTGAGTTTCACTCCTCGGGCTCTGATTGGTCCGTGAAGTTTTTCCGAGGATGAATAACTCCAGAGCTCCGAGTCCCCTGACGCACAGCAGCCGGAGAGTTCAGAGAGACAGTTAGAGTATTCTCCTATCTTACACATCAGGGTAAGAGGATACTAAACTATGGAGCTTATCACAAATAGAGTCAGATTTGTTTTATAGAGGAGTTTTGCTTGCAGAGATTTCAGTTTTGGAATATTTTTTTCCGACTTTTTCTTTTTTTTAACTCTGCATCACCCACCGTGAAACATGCCTGCTTTCGGAGTTTGGATTAACGCAATTTGGATTTTACTTTTCGCCGGTTGTGACTTGGCTTGTTCAAGTTATTCTGAAGACCAGTGCAGCTGGAGAGGAAGGCAAGTATCTTTATATCTTACGAGAGCTCTTCCTGGATGATGTTGACAAATGCCGCCGAGAGATGCTACAGGTGTCCCGCTGGCAAAGGACAACATTTGTTTGGATGCAACATGTTGAGACTTGCCTTTAGGGCGCAGTGAAATGTTTCTCTCTGCTGCGCTCGCGCCTCCGGGCTGTCTGCAGGAGGCATGGGGGGTGCATGGGGGGTGCAGACAGGCAGGAGACTGCAGGATTACAGCTGAGACTGGAGGAAAATAACATGTGGTGCATGCACTTGTTGAAGGGTAGTTTCATTATAAATATATTGTTAAAAATTCCTGCAGAGGACTTTTAGTTTTTATAGTTTTATAGTTTGGCCCTTAAGATGCAATGACTGGCCCCTGGTACCACATAATGCCTGTAGGCGGCGCCTTCATGGGAATGTCTTCATCCACAGAAGTTCTACTAAAAAAATAGTCATATTATTTGTAGTCGTTGCTATGAAAAGTTAGGAGTTTATTTTTCTAATCTTTCTTTTTCAACCTGCACAGTCCATCTTGCAGTTATTTCAGGAAACTATGCCCTGCTGATGCTGATGTAAGGGACTCATGTTTAAGTCCTAACTCTTGCCTGAATATAAACTTTATCTAACCTTTCCTCCTTTCTATTTTCTCTCCTCACAGTGGTTTGTCCCAGCAGCAGGGCAGCGTGGAGCAGATCTTCCTCCACTGCTCTGAGGGCACCCTGGACTGGCTGTACCCCAAAGGGGCCCTGCGCCTCAGCCTGTCCCCCCGCCTGCCCTCTGTGGCGGTGGGACCCGGCGGCAGCAGCTCGGGCCTCATCACGGCCTGCGTCAAGCCCTCGGAGCATTTCCACGGAGCCCAGCTCTACCTGGAGAGGGACGGGGTCCTGGAGCTCCTGATCAGCGACCGGCTGGAGTCCTCCCCCCCCACCGAGGGTCCGCTGCTTCAGCCGCCTGCCCGGGGAGAGGGTGGCTCTCTTCCTGCAGGCCACACCTCACCAGGACATCAGCAGGAGGATCGCATCCTTCAGATACGAGCTGAGAGGAGACTGGACCGCCCGCCTGTCACTGGACAACAACCCCATCAGCAGTGAAGGTGAGGCAGTGAGGCAGCCATGTTGGATTGAGTGTGAGGTCAAATAGGGAGACACAATGACCCGTTTATACTTGAATTTGTCCTTATCTAGACAATAAATTGGTATCAGAGGAACCATTTCATCTCTTAAAAACAATAACTACCAACTATAGGATGAAAAAAGTAAAAATAAATCAATTTTTATATTTCCTTTCAGTTCACCTAATTTCTACCTTGAAGCGGTAATCTATAAATAATCTAATTTCTGTCTCTTTTTGTCATATGAAATAAACAAAAACTCCTAAAAACCCACACACTGTGGTCAGAGTTCTTCCTGAAAAGTTTTGAGGGATGTACGGTTTTATTCAACCCACCAGTGATGATATTACACTCCATAAAATCCTCCCTGTGGATGATTCATAATTCATAGCAGGCCTCTGTGGGCTGGTTGGACTTTCCGCAGCCTTGCAGAGTGCAGAGGGGAGGAAGTGGCCAAACTTTACCCAGAGGCGTGCGGGTTTGGAGTAGGAGAAGGGGAGCCGTGGAGTGGGGAGGAGGGGGACAAAAGCTCAGTATGTGGGGCTTTCTCCAGAGTCCACAGCACTTTGAATGGGTGCCGCATGAGTATTCTGGGATTACTGCCGTCTCCTAGGAGACAGGGAGGCCTCTGCCCAGCTGAGATGCTCCCCTCTTTTGTTGAGCTGCCTCTCTGTGGGGAGACTTGTCTGTAGGAGTTTACTCCCCCCTCTCACACTCCCACACACACACACACACACTGATTAGGCTTGGATGGGGGTTTGCTGTGGACTAGAGAGGAAGGAATCTCATTTATCAAGAGGTTTTCACTAAGGAGGAGAATATGTGGGGTGGGCAAGGGGGCCTCCAAAGAACCACAAGGAGAACTTTAAAAAATGCCAGGACTTTTTTTCATTCTACCCACAGTTTAGTCCATGCAGACGGACAGAGCTTTGATGGTTTTAATTTTTTTTGTGGCCATCTGCCAAACTTGTTAGGACTTAAAGTTAGGGGAACTATATTTATAAAAAAAAAAAAAAAAAAAAAAAAATGTCCTTCCAGTTTTTAAGAGAAGCCTTGGAAGAAAGAAGGGAGAGTATTTTGTGGGAAGTGACCCCCTTAAAAGATCTTTGAAGTCCGCCCCCACTCCCTCTCTTTTTGGCCCCTGTCTACATGGCTTTGATGAGGTGTGACTGTAGACACCCTGAAAGGCTTTAAGGGGGGAAGTTTCATCTAGCCATTAAATTGTTTGGGGTGGAAAAGCCTCGCACCTTAAAGCTCCACTGGTCCTCCTCCGCCAACTGTAAAAGTAGCAGCTGTCTGTTACAGAGCGACGGTGGTCACTCCTTTGTTGCTCGTCTTTGCAGAGTTTTATCTCACATTCCTGTGCATGTGATCTGGACATGTCTTTGATTTCCAGAAGCTTGCTTTAATTACAAGCATGTATGTGTTTTATAGCAGTTTACAGTGTTATGCAAGGTCACCAACTGACTTCTTCCTTCCCTTGTTTTCTCTCCAGAGGCCTGCAGACCCTGCAACAACACTGAGATTCTGATGGCCGTTTGCACCAGTGACTTTGGTGAGTAACATGATGTAACAAGCTGCTAATATGACAGGAAACCAGAAATGAAATGTCATTGTCACTCAGAAATCCACCCTTCCAATTCAGCCTAGATTAACAAATTAAACCGGACCTCCACAAAGTCGTGGCGGCAAATCCGAAGAACATAATAATTTCTAATCAGGATCTATAAATGGGTCGAATCGGTTTAAAAAGGCAGAGAACCCCGGTGCCTCCAAATCCTCTCCTCTCAAAAGTGCAAAGGTTAAAGGTGAAACAGCAGCTCTCTGCAACCCCCAACACGCACATACGCAGGAACCCCTACTGGAGGCACTGTAGTGGACTAATCCTGACATCTCCCCCCCCAGAGAAGGAGTAGTGGACTAATCTGCAGGCCTCTTATTGAGCTGTTATGGCACTGAGGAGAATTTCAGCTGGCAATAAAAGTTAGGATTAGGGAGGAGGTTTGGTCCTTAGTAGTATTTAGCCATCAGTTGGTGGTCAACAAAGAATCACCCCGGTAGGACGATATAACGCTCAACATGAAATATTTTATCAAAGTGAACAAAAAACACATTCCGTGTTGTGAAATATTCATAGAAATTAACCTGAATATCCTGTTTATCCACAGTCGTGCGAGGCAACATCCGTTCAGTGGTGGAAGACGATAACCTACGAGCGGCGGTGATCAAAGTCAGCGCCACCCGGGTGTTTCGTCAGAAATACGCCCTGTTCACCGGCAACAGTCGCCTCAGCAGCCGCGGGGAAGTCAGGACGCTGCTGCAGTGCGGCGTCAAACCGGGGCCCGGCAGCTTCCTGTTCACCGGACGGGTCCACTTCGGGGAGGCCTGGTTGGGCTGCGCTCCCCGATACAAGGACTTCCAGAGGGCTTACATGGCAGCCAAAGCAGCCCAGCAGATACCCTGTGAACTGCCGGTAGACTGAGTGTAACAACTCACCAGCAGCTTGTCTACCACTCAGAGTTGAGGCCGTTCTGAAAGCCAGGCCAAACTCAGCCCTGCTCCATGTTTTGGAAGAAGCCATGGTGCGCCCCATGCAGCCATGGCGCCACCAACGTCTTCCTAAAGGACTGAGGAGTGAAATGGACTTTTCCCAACACCATTTCAGTGCAATATGCAGTCACCGGGTCAGGAATACCCTGTTCAAGTGACATGAGGGATGTGGTTGAAATGAACTCATACGCATTTGGTATTGAAAAGTGATGCCATTATGCAGGTTCAGAGAAAATCTATTGAAAAGCTTTCCATTCGAGATAAAATAAGTTGAGCCATTAAATCAGGCCCATCGAGAGACCTTGCGTTGAACTCAGGAACATTTATTTACATTTCTATAGAAAGCTTACTGCCTATTAGTTAGTATCCTAGTGAGGATACACTCTAGGCACCTTTATTTTCAGCCATGTCTGGCCATGGGAAAGTTAGGTTTTGCTGGGGTCATCCTCAGTGTTACAACTATTAAGGAGATTATAAAAGAGTCCTCACAAAATGTATATTTGCACTGATAAAGGGAAGGGAATTATCTGGAAAGTGTGATGCTGCAAGCACTGAAAACCAAATAAAAAGCAACTATATGTAGCATAGCGAAGTGGAGCAATTGAGAATTTAATATATGTACAGATGATGAAGGCACATACAGTACCTGAGCATGCTTCACAGCTTAAACTAGAGCTGAGAGCACTTTCATATTCAGCCAACTCTGAGATTCTGCCTTTGTGATGAGATACAGGCTTTGTTACAGAAACATAACAGTACATTTCAGTAGCCATGCAATATTTCTGCTGAATTGAACCAATTGGACTGCATTTCATTATAAAAATAATATTTTAAACACATGTTTAAGTGGAGTTGCAGCAGTGTTGCCAAAGCCTTTATAAGTTGTGTTGTTATCAAGTCATTCCCTGCTCTCTGCTGATGAACCACATAACGAAATTCACCTTTATATACTGTAATAAGCACAACAGCCATTTATAACCGCAGTCCAGCGTTATGATATAAACCTGTTGCTATGGATTAAAAAGAACAACTGCTTTTGGTAACAAACACAAGTCATAACAATGGCTAGCTCAAGAGAAATGCAAAAATGTGCATTTAATGTATACAATTCTATTCTGTTAAATGTTTTATATCTAATGTGCACTATATCAACAAGGGGAGAGGTTCATACCAAATTACCGTAATGTGCTAAAGCGGTATGTCTTATAAGCGTAAACACTGCCATTTTCGCTGTTTATTTGTTATGTAAATGTCTGTTAATAGCAATATGATTGTAAATATGTTAATAAGAAATTCTAGAAGCATCGGCATTGAAAAAAAGCCAGTGGAAAAAACAACATTGTGATATTATTGTGGATTATTTTTGTGTTTGTCTGTGTTAATAAAATATACTGTGAGAAAACACTCAAGTATTTATTTTCTTTTCTCAAATGTTCACTTTGAAGTCTTCCTTTGGTCATTTTATGATCCACATCTATTATGCAGCCGGATCATTAATTTATCAGCGCTCTAAAGCTCTCACGGAAAACATCAATACAGTTTAACCTACACTATAGTATCTGGGTCCAAAGGTTTGTAGCATGGTAAACTTTTCTCAGACATAAGTCACTTCAAGTACCCATGAATCAAATCCTTGAAAGCTCAGAACAAACGGCGTGCCCGAGAGAGCGAGAGGCCTTGAAGGCGGGGAGATTTAGGGAGCGTTCACAACCTTGAGGGCGTTTGGACGGGGAAGGAGGTAGAGTACAGCGTTAGGAATTCTGTTGTCCTCAGACTCCCATTTTCAGGATTCAGGAAGCAATAAATTGCCATTAAGGGAGCGGCGTGGCAGACTCGCCTCGGCTGAGGTGCCACACAGTCGCTCGCATTGTCCTGACCACGTGTACGCGAGAACACAATCAAACCAAATCTCTTTTCCACGCCACATAACACATGCAGCTCCAGCAAAAATCTGGTTCCTAACTCAACTAGGATTTCTCCTGCAGCATCACAGACCATGGACATTTCCCTGAACAGATGAGGAGCTGCATAGTGGATAACACATCCATATTATTTTATGATAAAATCACCACCTGTTTCTCCTCCTTGCAAAATTCTGTATTAAACATGTACACGCACACACCTCAATAAAATCTCAAATATATTGCATCCAGTAAATCCAGTTGAAAAAGAGCAGCTGAAGAATTTACATGGTGTTTTGGTTCAATGTGTAAAAAGGAGAATCACAAAAGCTCGACATGCCTTCCATGTCTGGCTGGCTATCTCCCATAGAAAACCTGACACTGCTTTGCCACCGCATCAGTAGTTCATGTGAGGGAACCTCCAACATCCCCAGCTATTTACTGCCTCAGTGCTCCTTTAAAACATACCGTAGCTGGGGGGCCTCGAGCTGCTCAGCCCTGCAAACACACACACACACACACACACACACACACCCACCCACACACACCTCTACCCCCTCCTCACCAGTACATCTGAGGTTACTGCTGCAGGGCTGATAAGCCAAAAACAAAGAGCACTCAAATTATACTCCAACAACTAATACATCATGTCACATTTGGACAAAGCTCAACTTCCTGCATTGTTGTCGCTTCTTTGTGACCCCTGCTTGAACCCCTAAAACTGCAGTATTAATGTCAGGGTGTCCACGTTGACACAGTGTTGCAGAGTTTAGTTTTAGTATTGCTACATAAAGCTGTCTAATTGTAAATAAAACGTTGTGAATAAAAATAGTCTATAGAGTTTTTTTCAAGACGTTTTTCCGTATTTATTTACACTTGCCCACAACGCACGTAAAGTTAGTGCACGGGATACTTCACACCTTCAATGGTTGCCATATTGGCAATGTGTTGGAAGGAGAAAAAAATGGGACTCGATGAAGTTGCAGCCGTTGCTCTAATAAAAAAGCGATACAATTACAACAATTGTCAAGTGGGCCAACATACAAATGTCAAATGTTGGCATCATGCTTTGTCCAGTTGCAATTTGCCCTTAAAAATAAATCGACAAAGAAGCCAGTAAATGTTGCAATCGTAATTTCTGATAAGTGCACAATAGCCGTGTTCAATTTGAAACATCCCTACTCTTTCAAAGGTCACGCACCAGACTAGTGAGTTATGAACAGAGTGTCTTACATGGAAGTGTACTAAGGGAGGTATCAAAATACCACAACAATGATGATTGCATACACTTTGATGCTCATAGATTTCATAAGTTCTGCAGGCTGCTACAGAAACACAATAACACCCCCCTCCCCCGTCCACCCCACTGCTGGCGTTATTCTCTCCTGTTGTGTTATTGAGGTGAGGTACGGACACAGCGGGGCGGGAAGCACTCAGGAAAGGGGAATCTGAAGCAATGGGAGAGAGAGTGTTGGGTGTGGACTTCCGTCAGCCCCTGGGGGAGTTTGGGGGAAGCGGCCGGAGACAAAGCTCCAGAGATGAGAGCACGGACAGGGGCAAAGTGCTCCTGGACCCTCCCTCATATCAAAGCCAAACAACACCGCACCCAGCGCACAGGTCCTGTTTATGCAGCAGGAACTCTCTCTGTTATGCAGCTTTATTGAGGTCTACAAATCCTACCGGCAAACCCCTGATACTGAGGGATAATAAACCTTCTACTTGTGTCTGGTATTAGCTTCATCTACATGCATTATTTTTGCAATACTCCTAATGCATCCTTCGATTGTGGACATACATTCTTGACCTCAGAACAGTGGTTGACACAATCTCATTTGCCTTATAAGTATTGTGGTTGACACAATCTCAACACAAGACCCAATATTGTTTTTGGAGCTTTCCCATCATATGATGTTCTTTAGTGGATGGAGGTTTCATAGCTGAGGTTGTTGACATTTCTGAGCACTGCAAGGACTGAAAGGTCAAGAATTTCCAGAACAAAATAAAGTAGTAGGGAAACTATTCTGTAAACCAGGGTTTTTCCGTCGTCTCGGTTTTTTCCGGCATGTACAAATACATTTCACAATGTTCAAGATGACATTTCTGTTTGTAGAATAGCAAAAACAAACATCTTCACTTCAGGAACTTCACTGATTTTGCTTCAGCTTCTCTTTAACGATTTATATCCACGGACATTGTAAGAATAATCTCTTAAAGCTTTTTTATTACCGTCTTATAGCCTGATCTGTCTGAGTGCTCAATAAACTCTTCGTCACCTGGATCTCTCTTTTCACGGCTTCATCCTCTAATCTTTCCCACAGCTCGGTCCACAGCTGCTGTTGTGGATCCAAAACAGTGGTTGCCACACACTTGACGCACAGTGTGTGCACAAACTAGATTAGTAAGAAGTTGGACACAAACAGCTGTGGATTTAGCCAGGCTATATTTTCCACGTAAACAAGTAATTTTGCCATACTGATAATCTATCCCAATGCAACCGAACATTAGGCAGTGTTCTGTCCACCTCTTCCTGTGACTCAGTGTCTGTGCATCCTGCTGCCTCTCAGCACCAGCTGACAGTGGAGCATGGAGTCCATGACCACACTTTGGCATCCCAGAATCCCAGCTGACAATATCTGGTTCCCATAACACCCTTGCACAGCTGGGAGTGATGATTCCCGAATGGAAACTGTGGATGTTCTCATCTGGGAAATTGCTAATTTGCCTTATAAGTATTTCCATGAAGCCAGGAAAATGCAAAACTGCAGCCAAACAAAAATGGAGATTGCTGAAATCAGTGCAACAGTTTGTATAAGGCACTAACTGGGATTGGTGTTTCTATAATGAACAGTTTGCAAAGACTGATGATTAGCTTCTATTCACTGAGCTGAGTGAGGGCAGGAGAGAATTACGTGGTCAGCTTCAAAGTTGAGTGTGCAGTTTGGGTAGGTGGAGAGGTCAAGGCAGAATAGAGAACAAGTGCAGAGCGGTGCAAGAGCATGTTTATCTGGCATGTTATCCCTCTGAAGTACTGAAAGGAGGAGAGCCAGGAGCCCCCTTTGTTCCTCAAGAGCCTGCAGATGGCTGTAATCCCTTCCAAAATGCGCACTGAAAATCAATCAAGACAGGGTGGACATGGTGTATGAAAGTGGAGGCGGGCGACACTTTTTCTCAGGGAGGGGGTCCTGCAAAGAAACTTGGGTCAAACAAGCGTCTTTGCTGCTTCCCGCCAAAATAAAGTATTGTAGGAAAGACAGAGGAGATGAATTGCGACCCCCTTCAAGGAAGGCCTGCTCGCTACCCCTCAGTTTGAGAAGAACACAGCTGCCGTCTCCTCACCGTATCCTGGGGCTGACATGGTCTGCAGGGGGCACAACCACAAACCCTCCAAACACTGACATCATACTCTAATAAGGCTACTTGGAGACTTTCACTGAGGCAGGGTGAGGGGGAACAGGCTCACAGAGTAGAAACGAGATGCATGGGTAGATAGGTGCTGATGTTTAACAGGTGTGTTTACCATGTTGGCTGACATGTTATCTTCTGGCACTGAATTCAAACGTATAGCAGAGGCTGGTAATGGCGCTCAAAAGTGAAGAGATCACCAAAGTTACTACAGTTCATCCAGAGTGCAACATCAATGCAACTTTTTTTGAGCAGTTGATCCAATAGTTGTAGAAAGAAGTCATTAAAAAACGAAAAATGTGAGCCTCATGGGGTAAAGGTCAGAGGATGACCTTATGTAGGGTTATCCTATCCCAAATGTCTGTACAAAATTAAGTTTGTCAACAGACATTTGATTACTGGACCCACCAACAGAAACGTCCATAAAGCTGCCAGCATTCTAACATTTTTAAATATGTAGCACCACCTATATGAACATTTCCTAAAGATAACCAAGTTTCCTAGAGTTAACCATTTGCTAGAATCCTCATAAACACAACTCTTTCTACAATGACTCAAAACTCCTTTCTCATTTCCCCATGTGGATGACGTCAGCCCTCAAAACCCCAGACTGAGAGTCTACCCACTAAAAGAAGCACACCTGTCTTTGGACCTGCTCTTATAACTCCGACAATTCACCACACGGATTATGGTTTTCTGACTAAACCTGTCTGAGGGTCTGCACAAAGAGGAGAAACCTCCTTGACAGAGCAGTTCAGTTCTTCTCTCCCTACCTACCACCCACCTCTGTTTCTCTCGTGTAATCCTGCAAAACTGCCTCCCAGTTTGCACCCATTTTTTTTGTTTTGCCTGCTATCTGTCTGCTCAGAGAAACCGTGTTCTTGGGTTTCCTCCTCTGAGACACTTTGCACTGTGCCCATTGTTCCACTTGTTTATCTGGGAAACAGGTAGGCTGGAACGAAACTGCCACTCACAGAGGTTTTGTTAGGTTACTAGTATCAACTTGCATTTCTCAGCCTCAGGGCAGGATTTGTCAACAGATACGCCCGGTGCGCAGTGTTGTGAAATGTGTGAAAACATGATATTTAATAGCGCTCGTCTGTGAATTGTATTCAGGTGTTCATTTATCAGTATCATTTAATATGGAAGTTACACAATAAACTGGTATTGATTAGTGTCCTGTTCTTTCTTCCTCTCCAACTGCTACGAAAATAATAATTCTCCCCATAATTCATCTGAAAAATCAACATTAAAAAGCATGATGTTTTGTCTTCTCATCAGGGATAAAGAACATGTGGCATTGGTAACCTTTTACTCTCTGCTCAACAAGTGTTACAGCTGCATTGGATTCGGCTCTATTATTATTTTCGGTTTACACCCTGAAATAAGCTGTACTGTACGCTAACTTTGGTTAGTTCGATAAAGTGTAGTTGTTGGATGCCTATTCCACATCCAGACAATAAAGTGTAGATCAAAATGAGCATTTATTTTGTTTATTTGTGTCCACCTGATGAATGTGAATCCAATGGTCACTCTTCTTTTAGCTCAGATTTGGTCTCCAACTCCAGGAAGGTAATATTTGTATTTTTAGCTGCTAAATGCTCCACTATGTTTACCAGCTAGTTGCAAACTTTTTCCATTTGTAGAAAATACTGTCTTTCCAGAAGTCTTAGTTATAACAATGATGTCCAGCCACAGACGTCACTAGTACCAGCAGTTTTTACAGTCAATAAAATGCCCGTGAAATGCCATTAAAATGTGATTTTGCACCCCATTAAATGATATTGTATTGGTTATCCCCAGAAGTCTTGGCAGAAAACTAAAACTGTCCATGGCTAGATTACATTAGCGGTAAAAACACAATCACATGCTATTTCTGCAATTTTGGTGAACTGACATTTCAACAGCGTGAGAGAGTTCGAGGTTGTTTTTTCTTTTTTAACATGTTTCTCACATGTTACGATTTGACATAGCAATGCTAAGTGCCTGCTAAGAGCATTTTTCACGTCGGCTTGAGTGAGCGGAGAAAGAAGCAGAAATCTGGTGAAGCCATTTATGCAGCCGACGTGCTGACAGTCAGGCGGCGTGTTTACACTCCAACAAAGTGCCCTCGCACACTGTGCACCAGCCCAGCCGCTGAGGCCTGTCTGATGTGTCAGAAGCTCACAAACCTTCTCTCCCTTCCCTCTACGCTCATTCCTGGGGAACATGTGCGCTGGAATTCTCCCCCAATTAAGACAGGGATTAGCCAGGTCCGCTGTGGGAACCGACCGACTGTGGGAAACAGAGGCTCTGTCCCTCTCTCTTCCCTCACCGACACTCAGCCTCATTCTCACTCGCTCTTGTTCATCAAGCTGCCTCCCTCCCCTGTATTTCTCCCCCTGTTACTGTAACTCTTCCTCCTCCCATTTCTCACCCTATTTTCTGTAATTCCTCAACATTTTATTCCTTCCAATTTGTCTTTCTGTTCAAGCCACACTTTCAAAAATCCATTTCCTATTGTTTGCCCTCTCATATTTCTAATTATGCACTGACCCCTTTATTTTTTTCATTCTTTTTCACCCTCTTTCTCAGCCACCCAGAATCTCCATAGCTTTCAGTCCTGATTCTTCAAGGTTTTCTGAAGTGCACAGTTCTTCAGTGCTCCCCTCTCCTGCCCCTTCCCTCCTCCCTCTTAATGCCTCTCTAGCCTCCATACTGAAAGCTTGTCTGGGGGGGGGGGGGAAGCTGGGGACTCTCGCATGAATAGTCTGAGACTGTCAGACTGAAAAGAGGGGGTCGAAAAGACAGCTCATCAGAAAATAAAAGACAGGTGTCTCAGAAAACAGACAGTCATGTAGGCCATTTTTTGCATTACTCAATTTAAATTCAACATAAAACATGAATAAAAACACTAATCCCATCACTTTGAATGTGCAAAAAGCTTAAAATCAATCAAAATTCATTCTAGTTTCACAGGAGAATTCAAGAAACCATTGAACTCGAATGAGCAATAACTAAACAACCATGGGAACATCCTGGTTGCGGTTCGTGCTCAATTTTCCATTGTCACATTTCTTTCTCATGATCTTGCAATACTCTCACTATCACACCGGATTCCTCTCCCACTGCGTCCACATTCCTCCTATTTATTGTCACCTTTTCTTCCTCACTTGTTCCCACTCTGCCTCTACTTTCCTTACGTTCCCATAAATCCTTTCCCTGTGCACTCCTCCACACAAGGCTTGTCCGTTCCAATTACCGCAGGGCCGTCCAGCCCCCCGGCTCACACACAGCTCGCTCTCATTAAGCCTGTATCAATTAGGCATTAACCTCCTAAAACAAAGGGCCTCTTGACGAGCGGCCCATCGCAGGCCATGTGAGGAACTTCCTCTGCATCGCTCCACCCTGCTTCCCATCCTCAGAACCACACATTCATCCAACCTCTTTCCCACTGTGCTGCTCACAAAACACAATCTGGGCCCAAAGCATCGACTACAACAGAGTAGAGAATAAGCATCAAACACTTAGTTGTAGAGTAAATGTTGAATAGGTCAGGGTCTTCACATCTAGTTATTTGATTCCACATGACAACATGGGTCATTTTTATAGACTGAAATAACTATTAGATTATAACGATTTTTGCAGAATATAATTTATTTTGCCAATTTCAGACAATGTGTAACTGTTGAGAAACAATCTCAGTGGTAAAGATGGTAGCCGAGTGCAGGACATGATTTACAACAATGGCATAACCTGATTTAATATTGCATTGTAATGCACCAGTCCTGAAATAAATGATATTTTTGTGAAGCTTGAAATGCTCAGTTTTGATGAGTCAGAAAGATGTCAATTTTTCTCGAAATGTATGAGCAAGTAAAAAGGCATTACACAGAAGGAACAAAATGTCCAAGACAACATTTAATGACCGTTAATCAAATCATTTATAGTAACATATGTTGTAGGATTAACAAGTAACATCTTATCACTCAATTTCTACTTCTCATGAACAGATTTGGGTGCAGTTTCTGTGACAAATGTCATTATAATTGTCTACAATGTTGCTGAGGAAATGAGGATCTCCCTGTCATTAAGTTTTCTTTTAATTAGATTTAAAACTAATCTCGTCGCAAGTCTTTTTTTGTTTTTACTGAACTCTGACCATGCGTTTCATAAATTCACAGCAGCACCGTCAACCCTTGCTATTAAATGGGACTTTTTTTAACGATTTAAACAATATCCTTGACTTTTTTATATTCTAAACTTTGTGGCAAAATCATGATTTGAATTAAAAGTGCTTTTGTTCCACATTTATGATACCAAATGAATCTTATGTAATCATTATCAAAATCTGTATTTACATCAGAAACACATGTGGTAAGTAAAACATTGTTCACAGCCAAAGAAGTGAACTTTTTCAAAAGTCTGGAAGAAAACTTGGCTCTTGGCCTCGGGACCAGCTGTGGTGCCGCAGACTTCAACATCTACTCATGTAACCATTTTTAAAACGTATCCACTACTTTTCTTGCTTTATTTTTAACTCAGAGTAAACTTTGTGCGAGTTTGCAGAGGCCGCTGCAGGCGCATCGTGTCTCTGTCTTTGTTGGCGGAGCAGCAAAGAACAACCTGGTTTTGATTTTCCCACAGATCTGCCGCAGTGAGGAGTGGTCCCCAGCACCCAGCGCTTTGGCACAGTGACTATGTTGGCACAGGCCCAAGCTGAACACCCCCCACCCCTTTTCCCAGGGCCCTGAGAGTGTAATACATTACCACCGAACTCCCACTTCCCATTCCTCTCAAACTTTCACACCCCTGCTCCCTCACTCCCACGGCTGGCATGCCCCCTGAAAAGGGGATTGGGGTGACATGCGTATGACTCTTTTCCATCTCCTCAACTTTTCCCAGCATCCCCCAGAGTATTTTAACTTAAAGTGTTTATGTCTTCCCATATAAAACTCAACATAAATCTTACAGACACTTCTTTTTTTTTTGTAACCAAAACTTTTTCCAAAGTACAGGGCTTTTAATATTTTAAAGTTATGCCAGCTATGCCAGGAAACCCAGCTACCGAACACACCGGAAAAAAATGCAGACCCTTTCACTGTTAAAGGGGTTTAAAGGGAATAGATGTCTATTCAAACCGACCCCGAGGTTATAAATATGAACCCTCATTCTGGAAAAAGCCTGGATTGTTTGCTCCATAGTTCTCAGAGCGGCATTGAGAGGGAAGTATTCACAGGCGTGTATGTGTCTGGGTAACATGTAATGACATTATTCTCACCAGGGTGACCCCTCATTGTCACCGCGCTTTCTTCTCCCGAGCTCGTGAAATTGACATAAGCTTTACAAACATTCCACGCATTTTTTTCTCAAGGCCGGATTTCTTTGGGGGCCTTTCATAGAGAAAAAAGCACCAGAATGAGCAGCACCCCCTAGTGATGGGGTCAACACGCACCATACATGCTCACTGGTCTAAACAAGGGGTTCTGTTAGATTGATTAATTATATCCACTAAAAAAGGATTAAAAAGTGTTTTAATTTCAATAAAACCAGGTTATAATCACTAGTTTGTGTATGATTTCACTTAAAATGTGTGTTTATCATTTCCTGTAGGAGTTATACTTAAAATAAAAAAGTCATTTTAAGTTATATCGCAGTATATGTTCAGATTGTGTGTCCAGTTTTCTTAATGGAGAGTTGTATTAGCACTTTGGGAACGCCCGGCCTCCTGTATGCCATGCAGTCTGCAGAGGTGTGAGATCTCCTCCCTATACCTGCAGGCAGTGGTAAAGCTCACTATAATGATCTTCCAGAAGTGAACATTTAAAAAGATTACACATTGAGTAACTTTCTGACCTTCCTAGGTGATTGTCAATATAGTCCTGCAGCTCTGACACCTGCGCCTCAGCAACTGTAACCCTGGTGATGAGAAGGGCTCGGTCTTTCTCAAAGCTCACCTATAGAAAGAAAGATATACAAACCACTTTCAGTATGAAAAAACGTTTATTCCTTCAAACCAAAGTGAGGTTATAAAATAGTTTTAGGGGTGAGAGAGCTTTGTTTACCAGTGTAGAGTCTGAGATCTCCTTCAGCTGCTTCCTTAAGTCCGACCAGGATTCCTCGCATGCCAATCTGATAAAGTTCAATTTTTCATACTTTTTTTATGACATGACCACAGCTGACCACATTTGTCATTTGGTAAAATGCTAAAACGACACTCACTCATGACAAGTCAAATTCTGAACGGACATTTTGAGGGCAACCACCTGCAACAGAAACAAGGTGAACGTATTGAATCAACAAGAACACGTCAATGTATGTAAAAAGAGCTGAGCTGCGATTACTTGCTACTAAAAAGTGAAAACTGTTGTGCTTATTTGAAAGTCATTTAATTACATTATAATAACTTTTTTCCCCTAAATGTCAAACAGTTTTCTTTAAAACATCTAAAATAAACACTGACTGCAGTAGATGCTCAGACAGTCACTGTGACAACCACCCAGTTAGGATTTAATTACCCATCAATCAGTGCTCTGACATGAACTGCGGTCCTCCTCTGCAGCATTGAACTTTTTTGTTGCCGTAGGATACACACTTTATTGTGCAGTTCATCGCTCAAAAACAAACAATGTGCTTTATATGGAAAGTTTAGACACAAAGAAGAATCCCCCAGACCAAATACAAGCATTCACCAGACATAACAAAAGCAGATCAAGCCACTTCAAAGCGGCCATGTTTCTTTAGAGCTACCTGCAGCTGAGCCTCCAGCCTCGCCTCGTCCTGACGGCGCTGCTGGAGCTCCCTCTCTGTTTCCTCTCTGAGCTCAGAGGGCTCCAGGCTGAAGGGGGCTTCTGGAGGTCCAGGGTCAAGACCGCTCTCTGGCTGGGCCAAGATCTGCTCCCTCTGAACCCTGAAGATCACAATGTTTCAAAGTGTCCAGTTACTCATGATGGATTCACTTGGAATGTGCTATTAATGGCAGTGTTGGTACTCGTTCTCTTCTGGTTTATCAAAGCTAAATCAGTGGAGTTGCAGTTATGGATTTTTTAATTAATTTTGAAATAGTGCCCGAGTCTTTTGAAATTGTGTTTGCTTTTGATGCAACGGCACTGCTTTAAATCAAATTTGGCAAAATGATACTTGAGAGGTCTAATGATTAGGTTGAGCAATTCAAATATATACTAAAAGGCATTTTAATTTTTAAGTATTGCTGAAAATGTTTATCTCAGCCTGGGGTCAGACATCCTAAGATTAGATGTTGATGTAGAGGGTATACAGATGACTATACAAATACATTTAAGTACAATTCTGCTACAAACAAAGTTTCCTTTAATTTTAGATATTTAATCTGTAGGTTTTTGTTTAAGGAAAATCACAACTTGTATATATGCAACTTTTTAAAAAGGGTCACGAGTAGACATGACTTTGCATTTAAGGATGATATGCAAAAAAAAGGTTGGGTAAAGTTAAACGCAGGACATAAAATATGGTTTTCCGTGTCCAAACGACAGGAAAGCACACCTGTACGCAATAAGGAGACCATGATGGGTCTTGGTGATCTTCTGAAGTCTCTTCTTATAGGAGCGAGCAGCGGAGGCCAGCTGTTCCTCCCTCGCTCTGTAGGAGGAACGGACATCCTGAAGCATGCTGTCAACGTGTGCCCTCAACTTAGAAGCCTCTGGTGGGCTTTTACCTTCTCCTAGTCCATCAATGTACTCCTAAATTAAAGACATGTAAATGGATGTTATGTTAAGCCCTTAAAGTCCAGTAATACTTTGCAAAGAGGCTTTTGTGAGGACTGAAACTCACAGATAAGTCCTGTAAATACCACACGAGTCTTGAACGATATTCCTCATTCAGCTCTTTGACTTGAAGCTGCAGCTTTGAGTTTTCCTCTTCCGCCTCATTCACTTGGCTCTGAGAGCACATCAGGGCCTTGGGTAGAAATAACAACAAGTAAACATTCATTCAGAGGGTGGTTAACAGGGATAATATCTATAATCATTTGAGAAATGTTCTGGAAATCCGTTCACGCTCACAGCACTCCTCTCAGACAGTTCCTGCTGGCGGTTACGGATCGCTCTCTTGTCCTCCTGATGCTCTTTACCCATTTCCACCCTGATGACCAAACACAGGCTCAACAACAAGAGAGTAGCAAACCAAAATCCACAGACAGCCACATCACAGGGGGAGACCACATCACACACACAGCAAACAAACCCACAGTGCAGGACACAAATCAAAGGATGAACAAACATCCTGAGATGGGTTTGGCTGTTTGGTGACTGGAAATGTAAAGATATTGATGTCTAATCCAAATTGAACTTGTGCACTATCAAATGACATACTCACACTTTCTCCTCCAGTTTCTTCTGTTGCTCCTCGTAGCTGTTTTTCATTTTCTCCAGCATTTCTTTGATCTCATCTTGGTTTCCAAGTAGCTTTGGGAGAGCATATTACATTACATTACATTACATGTCACTTGTTAGACGCTTTTATCCAAAGCGACTTACATACAATCAATACTGTGGGCAATCCCCACAGGAACAACCAAAGATCAGCGCACTAACCACTGAGCCACAACCTCCCACAGGCAATGAACAGGCAAAGGAGGTTATTAGTTTACTGATGTCCATAAAACATATGTGTTGGACATTGTTCCCAAGATTGAGGTATGTGTTTTGTATGAAAATACTTACAGTGTTTTGCTCCTTGTCCAAAGCTCCCAGATTCTCTAGCTGTTAAAACAGTGATGTTTACAATCGGAATCAACCAATGGCAAGTAAAACATTTCAAATAAAAGATTACCTTTATCCCAAAATGTTATTTTCTTTAAGTGAAAAGAAAATGTATTTTATAAACATGATCTTTTTCCCAATTTCTTGCACGACCAATGCTTTTTTCTCTGAGTAGAACATGTCAACTGATGTGGAAAATACAAGTATTATATGTCCAATGGTAGAGTAAATCCTATTGCACTGGTTGCATGTATTTTAGAGAAATGTGAGAAAGATGATACATGGACGAAAGATGCCCTGCTTATTTTAGAGTCCAGGGCAAACATCATTTTCTTAAGGAAAGCTGGTTGGGATTAACGATATCTGTGTTCAAATCTGAGAGGTTTAAACAACACCATTCCTATTTTGTTGTCGGCCAGTACAACAAAAGCCCCTAAAGTTCCTGTTATTGTAGTGACATGAACTCAGGAAGTAATCTAGAAAATAAAAGTGCGTTTAACCAATTATATTTCCATCTGAAGGGCTGTGAGGAATAATGAACATACTGTCTCACCTTGACTCTGTTATGTGACATGCTGCTGATCAAGGCCCTCACCCGGTCCAGCTCACAATGCAGCCCCCGGGTGGAGGTCTCCACGCTCTGCTGCTGCTCCTCCAGCTGCAGACGGAGGGCGTCTTGGGCCTGGGCCAGAGCCAGCAGCTCAGCACTCAGCTTCTCACCCTGGTTCTGCTCTTTATCATGGGCATCAGCCAGAGCCAAGTAACTGTTCTTCAGGGCAGTATACTCCTCCGTCAGGTCTTGGCCACTCTTCTCTCCCACTTTTAGACAAGCCTCAGCAGACTGGAGTGCCCTGGATAAGTTGTCTCGCTCCATCTCAAGCTCCGTTATTGCACTGGCTTGATTCAATAGCTAAGAAGTGGAAATACAGTGCATCACAGTGTCAGTGGTTGTATATGTGGGTATGAACTTCATACCCACACATACAATTTATCAGGGTTGAATTGGGTTAACTCTTCATATTATGAAGAGTTAACCCAATTCAACCCTGATAAATCCCAACTTTTTAGGCAAATACATTCTTCTTCTAGCAAACCCTCACCTTGTTTTTCAGCTCAAACTTCTCTTCTTCAAACTGCTCCCTCATCTTGTTTGTCTGCATTTTCTCATCCACAAGCTCCTTAGATATCTGGAACATGGGAACACAATTGATTCTGTTTCTATAATGAACATATACATTGAACTTGCACTTACTGAATATGCTCATGAACTCTACCTTGAGTTTGTCCTCCTCACTTTGGATCAATCTGCAGGACAGATCTGTGTTGGAGCTGGCCAGGTAGCCCAGTCTGCACTCCAGGTAGCCCACTTTGGTGAAAAGGCGTTCATTTTCTCTCAGCTGCTGCTAAAGTAAAGTGAACAGAAACACTTGTTCTACAATGATATGAGAAAGGCCTATTTTCCACATAAGATTTCCATTGTTTTCAATATTTTGCAGCTTCATATCAAGGACAATTAGCATGTTAGCATAGCACCACCTGACTTTGTGGCCTGAGTCCATTTCACCCATTAAGCCAAATTAGCTTACTTCAGTATCCAATTTCCTAGACAAAACGGGCCTGAAATAACTCAGTGTAGTGTTTGTACTTACGTTTTCTTCTGTTAAAGCTTGAAGTTGCTCATTTGAACTTAGCTGGTGGTCCTGTTTGTCCATCTGTATTCACTATCCACGGCTAATTAAGCTAATTTACTCACTGTATCCACCAACACTAAGTTGCCATGGCCTCAACAACACACAACACTGTTTTTGTTTTATGTGTTGCCTATCTTTATATTTGAGGACACGAAACATCACCATAAGAACTGTAGAAATGACAGTGAAAAATAAATACATTTCCAGTGTATTTTACTTTCACCACTAACTTCAACAGTTGGATGAAAAGGCTTAACATAGGCCTACAGCTATCTTACGGTACTTTTGCCCGTATTTTATCACAAAAAACGTAATGTAAAGGAACGTTCAGCAGCTGCATTATAGTATGAGATAGGTGATAAAGTAATTTATTGTTTCAGCCTGGAGAAGAACAAGCATCTCTCCTTTATAAAGCATTTGAGACACTGCTTCTGAAACACTGAACAACAGCGGCTGAAAGTTGGTAGATGTCATTGCAGCGCCATCTTGTGCCAACAGTTGGAAAAGTACCACATTAGGAGCCAAATATATCACTGCGAGAAACTTTAAATACTGGGCGTCATTTGCGCTGGGGACGCTGGAGACACTTTTTGAAAGTGTAAATTATAAATGTTATTTTTCAAGACATAAAAAAAGACGGAGATTATTAGCTTCCTCGATAATTGTCCCATTCCTACGAAAATAATCTGTAGCCTGACACTGTAAATCCTGTCTATAGGCCTACAGGATACGTTTTATATAAGAATGTTTTTTTAAAGTAATGTATACAATTCTTATTTTTATCACTTTCTTTTTTTAGTTTATAATTTTCTTAATTCATTTGTTCATTTTTTTTGGCAGAGGGAGGGGAGAACAGGTGCATGTTGCGAAAATTATTGTTACAGTTGATGAAGGGTGGGTTGTCTAAAGTCAAAGATGAATCTTGATTGGGCCAAATTTGACCTCGAGTCACCCAAAACAATTCTGCTGGGTCTCCCCAGACCCGAACACCAAATTATACACTTTTGTTTTTTAGAGACCTTCAGATTTGGCAAAAATTGTCAAAATCTGTTTTGTAGTGTTTATATAGCTGTTGTGGAGGATATCATGAAGCCTTGTTCCAATAAAAAAAACTAGAGGGTAGTTATTATATAATTTTAACTTGAAACTGGGCACGGGAGACCCGAACACAACATAAGGGTTAAATGAAAATTGAAAGTGAAAATACATGTATAAATACATGTGTGTTCTGTTTTATTCTCAATTTATATATTTTTATTTATACATTTATTTCGACATTTATTTATTTATTCCTGTATTTATTTCGACATTTATTTCTTCCGTTTTTCTTTACATTTATTTATTCCTGTATTTATGCATTGATTTATTTTGTACTTATGTCATGCTCTGTCCTCAATACCTGTGTGCTCGTTGTGTGCATAAAGGTACAAATTCACTCAAAATCACATCACAGCAAAACCTATAGTTGGGCGTTCGTTGTTTTAAAAACACATTGGTGGTTCAGAGGTCCTATGCATTGGTTTTTCATGCAGGTGCTCGAGGTTCAACACCCAGGGGAGGGACATTATATAAATACCTCTACAGCTATAAAACCTTCCAAGACAAACTGGGCAAATTCATTCTTAAAAAGTATTTTTATTAAAGTAACAGAACAATGCATTGTAATGTTTAACACATTGGGTTCACATGTGCTAAGTAGAATTTGTTACAAGTTATCAAAAATAGCTGAAAAATGCTTTACAGAGATATGCCACTGAGAGAATACTTACAATTAATGCATTGATTTAACAAAAAAAAACATTTTTACCAAATGCATGAAAACCACATGATCAGAACCAGGATTAAAACTCTAGAAAATCACACATTCAATGCAAAACTTAGATATAAAATTAAGCAATTAAGCTCAAAGGTATAACCTGTTTTTTTTCAATTCTGCAGCTCTAAAATTAAGGATTCCAGGATTGAAAGCCGACTGGATTTTCACAGATAACAGGCTGGATTACTTGTGTTAAACATTTTGAATAGTGAACATTCTGTAGAATTTGGTATATCTTGTGTATATCTTGTTCTATCTATTTTAACATGAGCATAAATAAATCAAAGCTTTACAATTATAGTCTCTAGTGTTGATGCCTTCAACTTGTCCTCAGTCACACTAGGGATTTTCAGTCACACTGTATTGCAGGTCAAAACATATTCTTTTGAGGTAGAAGACATTCTCTCAGGTCAGCTCTCGTAATGAGTGTGGAAGTGTTTTTAATAATCTCATGTGCTCTTGGTGTAGCGTCCAAACTGCACAGTTGTTCCCGGTCTGAGACTCTTGCATATTCATGCATTTGAACATGCAGATTCTTCATACACATGAATAAAGAATCCAAAAATATGAAAATAAATATATTATATTGTTTTACAAAATAGAAAATGATCAATGAGACCTATTTAAGATACATTTAAGTCCTCCTCCACTTCATCGTCCTCCTTTGCAATGGGTCTGTTGTCGCCATGGTCCATGAGTACACCCATCTCTTTCTGCAGGGACTCCAGGCTGGCCGGGCTGACGTAGTACCTGACGTTCTGAGAGGGCAACAGCCTCTGGAGCTCCTCCAGCTTACGGTAGGCCTGGAGAAGAAACATGGAAAGAGGATAAAGAGCTGACTGTTTATTTTAGGAGTTTTTAGAATGTGAAACCTCAGGGTATATGCAGGAATCCTGAAGTCAAGTTTAATACCTTTTAAGACCTTTTTTAAGACCCTTTCCATACATTTTAAGACCTCATCGTCACTTGGAGTTTTAACCGGTTACATTGGCGACACACTTTACCTCACATTGACTATATACAGTATTGATTGTCCTTCCTCCTTATCTTCCAACCATTTGGACGCTAACTTGCATTTCCCCATAACGATGTTGTTTAACAACCGGCGTAAACGGACCTTCGCACGCTATCAAGCAGCGAGCGTGCGATGTCCTGTTCAGATGACGTCAAATCCAACGGGATGCCATAAATAAACTACACAGAATCACACTACACACCTACGCAATGATTACATTCAGGCAGACTGTAGAATACAACCTCTTTGGACAATTTATATACTTATTGAAAACAAGCTACAAAATGTAATACCTTGGAAAATGCCGTTTAATACTTTATCAACTTTTAATACTTTTTAAGACCCCGCGGACACCCTGAACCATACATCTAAAAAAGGTAGCATTTCCTATGACAGGTTGCTGATATTTTCTTTAACCAACATGTCATTTCACCGAATAAAAAAGCGTGTTACCATTTGGAAGTTGCCTTGCTGACAGTGGTGCTCCACCAAGAAACCATATGCATCTCCAATCCTGACAGCAGGGTCCAACTCCGGCTCCTCCAGCAGCGCTTCACACAACTGCACCGCCTCACCAGGATCCTCCACATACAACCTGCAGACAAAAGACCAAACTCAGATTAAGATCAACACAAATAACTTGTATACAAAAGAGAACAAGTATGAGTTGTGTTCTTACATTCGTGCGTGGACAAACTTCTTGATGAGTGTGATTCTGTGCTGCAGGTCAGCCAGTCTCACTTCCTGTTGTCCCGCTGAAGGGTCTTTTGCTTTTGAGACGCACTTGAAGGCCTCAGTCAGAGCATCTAGAGCCTTTTCATAGTTCTGGTAATCATCAATCTCAACCTTGATGATGATAAAAAAGAGGAAACTTGTTTAATTTCTATTTCAAATTAATATAATTTGCCTCAAAGCAACCTTATAATTGTATGTATTTTTAATCTGACTATACTTAAAGCTCTTATAATCAATTATTGTAAAAAAAAAAGACCACTAACAAACAAACAAACACTTTAGTCTATTTTCCAGGAAATCATTTCAACAAAAATATAACTGCAGCAAATATATAATATACACTTTTTGAAAGCTTGTCATTTTCCTTGAGCATTCTCAATTAAAGTGGTAACTAAGAAAATCTATCACAGTATCTCATCTGTAGAATTGTATAACCTACTGTTTATCTAAGGCAACATTTTACCTGTAGAACATGCTTGTTATTTAAGAATGCTGACTTGAATTGAGCAGCTTAAAAATGCTTAATGTCAATTTGTTCCCAGGAAAGTACCAATTAACATAACATGGACGGATGTTCTTATGAGGTTTAGCTCTACCTGAGCACAGGCTTCATAGAAGCCAGCCAGCAGGTCCGGTGCCCTGCCTTTAGTGTAGAAACCAATGATTGTCTTCAAGATATCTGGATTTTTCCGCCAGTCCAGAGACTGGAGGTAGTTGGCGGCCATGATGAAAAGCTCCTTCTGACGACAAACATTGGCGAAGAATATAATTTTCTCTGTGTCGCCTGATTTGAGAAGTGCCCTCATCGCCTGTTTGGAAAAAATACAATCAAACATTATATAGGTACAAATATTTCATATGTTAAACAGAAAGGTTTGGATGTTTTGAATTCACTGCTTAATCTTGCAGTCAGACAACAACAATAGTTGATGCTGTACTGATAGAGATTTTCTAGCGTGGGCCTTACTTTGAGGTGGCTAAAACACAATTTGCTAACATCCACTTAAACAGCATTACGTTGCTTTGATCCTGAACCGCAACTACTGTCTGCTTCACAAAACTGGGGATGTGTCGACTGCCATCTACTGTGATTAAAAGACTGACTATGGATAAGTTCCTCACACAACCCCACATCATCTAAACTATCCCTTCAAATCGCATGTTATGCACATTTCGATTATGCTACATTAGGTTGACAGAACAGATCAAAGTATTCCTCTTGCCAAGATACAAACACGTTGTAAGCTTGCAGAGAATCCCTATAGTGTTTCCTTCACACCACAGTGTTACCTTGAGCTTGTTTCCCGCCTGTGTGTATTTCTTGGTGGCCAGGTGGTAATTCCCCTGCCGCATGCAGCAGTCCGCTATCCTCTCCAGCAGCTCCTTTCGAGCCTCTTCAGATAAATCCTTTGAGTCGGTGACCGTCATCCTCTCTGCCAGCTCCTCTGTGATGGTCAGGCTCTGGGTCACACACAGCTCCAGGGCCTGGTGGTACTTTGGTCACACACAAAGGAAAAGACACATATGAGCACACACATATAAACTGATATTTCCATGTGTAAAAGATCATGTGTTACAAACAAACACCTTCTTTGCTGCTACCAGTAACTCCACAGCCTTCTCATACTGGGAGTGCGTGATGAAGAAGTCGGAGCAGCGTGCCAGGAGGGCGGGGTCGGAGTACTCGTTCAGATCCTCAGCGATCAGCTGGAGGGCAGAGAACTGCTGGGTGGCAAAGGCCAGCTCCAGAGCTTTAGAAACATAACCAGCCTGCAGTGGAGAAATTACAAAAAAACATGCTACTGTTAGAAAGTGTTCCCCTGGCCCCTATCTAGAATTAGAAAGTGGAAAAAGTAATTAAAATAGTATTTAAATATATGTATTGTGAAATACCACACTTATGTAGGACACTACGTGTGAACATCTTCAACCAATAGAAATCCTCCTAAGTCAATTACTTACAATAAGTCAATTATATTTTTGCATTACAAGTTTTCTGAAATTGTATGTTTAAATATGCAAATTAGGCATTATGTTTTACTAACTTTTAGGGAATTTGGGAGAAATATGCTGACAAAATAAGAAAGATTGTAGTGAATTAAGCAGCTAAATGTTATTTGGTTTATATTTGTTTCCATTAGTCTTAAAGTAAAATATCCCTAACTCAAAATGGACCCATCACATGAAAAACCTATGCCTTGTTACTGCCCCCTGGTGGAATGATTTAGAATGCATCAACCTGAACGTAACCTCTGTCATTCAGAAATTAAATAAATGTATGAGGGACCTTGTGGTAGAGTGCGACGGCTCGGTCCATGTGGGTTTCTTTCTCCTCGTAGTAACAGGCCGCCTCCATCATGTCCTCCGCGTTACTGAGCAGAGCCAAATTCATCAGCTGGTCATCCAGACTGTTCTCCTGTGTACACACGATACACACACGTCAACAACCAACCAAGAGTAAGACAGAAAACACAACAAGATCAATGAATGAAAAAAACATGCTTAAGAAATAGAGAATAAACAGCATTGCTGCCAGTAAACATCAAGATAAATGTGGAGAAAACTGCGCAGTGGAGAGCTTTACCTTACAAAGTCGGATGGCGTTGTTGTAGGCCTGGGCTCGTGTGTAGAAGTGGACGGCCTGTTTGATGTCTTCATGGCCCTCGTAGTGTCTGGCCAGGTGATAGGACGCTGCCCTGTCCCCTGTGTCATTGGCTATCTCAGATGCCTGGTGTAACAAATAAATACTTTCGAAAATTATGAAATTATATGAAATGAAAGGGTCCACAGTTATGAAATTGACTGAATATGAAAGTGAAATACTTATTTTTCTGGCAAGCTTTTCACAACAACCGTAAAGCAATTGTTTATTTCATGTTGAATCTCATGGCTCGATGCTTCAGTTTGTGTGTTCTGTGTTATTATATATTTGTTGTCATTTGCGTTTAGTTTGTAAAACATTTTCTTTTTCCATGAGTAAAAAAGTTTTTTCTCTCATGCACGTGTTCTTTTTTTACCCATTTTTATGTATTTTAATTATGGAGCATAATAAACTAAAAGTGCTGCTTACTATGTCAATACAATTGCTGTGTTTCCTACTGCAATACATACCTTTGGGTCAAGACCAAATAATCCCACTTAAATTACAAAATAAAGAGCATCTATATTTGAAAGCAAGCTAGTTTGTTGTGTTTAATTCCAAAAATAAGTTAAATGTAATTATTTGATTTAATACAATATTACAAATGTTATAGAAACTTATGTCACCTTCTGAATGTTGCCCATGTAGCAGTGGACTCGAACCAGAGAGAGGTAATCCTGAGCTCTCTCATAGAAACGCAGCGCTGAGTCCATGTCTGACTGGCTCTCCAGGTACTGAGCCCACCACTTATAGATGTTCCTGAAGAGAAAACATGATTAGTGTATGTATGCATATAGTATGAAAATCACGTGACATCATCTTCAGATAAAAATGTTTTTTTATCAAGAGAAGCTCTGGACTTACTTGTCTTTCATTTTGTTAACATAGATCTCTAGAGACGATGTGTCATCCTGGAGCATTCTGGGAACTTCGACCCTGTGTGTGTCTGATTTCTCATAACTGTAACAAAAAGGTTAGAATAGAATAGGGAGGGATGAAACCCTCTTGTAATGGTCACACATGCAGAGCACACAGCACACACAGTGACATATGTTCTCTGCTTTTAACCCATCCTGGTACCAGGAGTCTAGTACTAGGAGCAGTGGGCAGCTATTGTACAGCGCCCGGGGAGCAATGGGAGTGAGGGGGGAAGGGGGATGTCCGGTGCCTTGCTCAAGGGCACCACGGCAGGGCAGGAGGTGCACTGGGAGCTCTCCAAGTAGCAGTCCACACTCCATATTTTAGGTCTGGTCGGGGACTTGAACCGGCGACCCTACAGTTCCCAGTCCAAGCCCCTACTGACTGAGCCACTGCCGGAAAGTTGGCAGTTAGCAGTTGGCAGTCACACTATGTTTCCATTGTAAATTTGACCATTTTTTTTATACTGTATCTCTGACACAAAACCACATCAGATTGTAACTTACTATGTGAGGGCCAGCGTCTTATTGCCTATAGACTCCAGGTATTTGGCATGGTTGTAGTAGGTGGTGCGCAGATGGATGCGATCGTGGCTCTCTGCTGTTTCCAAAGCCAGCTTCCATTGGCCAGAAGCCTGGTAGAAATTGTTCAGCAGGTCATAGCGCTGACAGCACTTGAACAACTTTTCGGCATCTTCCTATTGGAGCACAGGAAGAGATGATGGAAAGATAAATGCTTTTGGTGCGGAAAGTCCCGTAGTCTGTGTGGTGCCCTGCTTAGGCCTAAAAAGAGGACGTGAGCTAAAGGATGTGGCATTATATGTTGGGGTTATTTATGAAGAATAGAAAAGTAAGATTTTAAGTAAAAAGATTGTCTCTCCACTTTTATTATCTTGTATATCATTATTGCATCGTCCTGCTTATCTGTTTTTGAATGTATGTTGTGTTTGTCTGAAGTTAAATGACAGAAGAAAGAATGGCTGAATAAAAGAAAGAAGAATATGTCACTAAATAAACATTTCATGTCATATTTTGAAGCTACAAAAGCTGTAATGTAAAATTAAAGAAGATTCTACAGCCAAAAAAGTAAGGTACTCCATAAATATGGCACAGAGAATAGGCACACAAGCCACTCGATTAGCCTGTTTGAGTCTTTGTACATTTACACATGAATACTTGGACATCTTACCAGCATGCCGAGCTGAATGGCTAACATAGCCACTTGTGCTTCTGGCTCAGGCTCCGTCTCCACCTCTCTCAGTGCTTTTGCTGCCCTGGCATTTCCCATATTCCCAAGACACACGCGTGCCACATCCAGCCGGCGGGTTTTCACACACATCCGCGCCATGTTTTCCCACACCGCTTCACTACAGGGAAAAGAGAAATGGCTCGAATGTAAGCGCAATGTGTAGATCCCTGCAGTGGCATTGTGTTATTTGACAGATACGCATATTTACAGTTTATTTTTATATTTTAAGAACCAAACCCTTAGTATGCAAGGAGAAATTGTGACAAATCTGTCCAAAAATGTACCTGTAAATCCATTACTGTAGTATTATTTCAACATCTTTCACGATTATAAGAAAGGATCACCAAATACATTTTGCACACAAATATGGAGATACTAACATGTGTGCAGGATTTTTAACACAAAGCGAGAGGTGTCCTTTTCTATGTCTGTCTTTCCTTTATTTCCTTTTGTCTTGCTGACGTAAATCGGCCCCCTTTTCTCTTGCTTCAATTCCAAATGTCAGATTCCACAGCCATCTGGTCTCTATTTGCGTCCACCTCCCTCCTCATAGCTTTAGCTGATACAGATGTGGGCTGTTTATTAAAGTCAGGCAACAGGAAATACTCCAAATCTTTAGGGGCCCTACTATAAGCGGGGGGGGGCAGGGGGGAATGGAGGCCAAGTGGAGAAAAAGAAAGCAAGAGCAGCGACTGCTAGCCAAAGTGTTACTCTATATGGTCACAGAAAACCAAGCCTGAAAATTAAGCGTGAGATAGTTTAAAATGCTGAGAAAAACAGAGTTAGCTGCACACTGGGCGGCAAGATCTAGAGAGCCAGAAAAGGAAAGACAAGAGAAGGAACAGGTCTACATTTGGCCCCTCTTCCCATCCTCTTTTCCTCTCAGGAAACACATCCTGTTGCTGGCTGAGTGTGGCGGCCAATGTGTTTGTTGCACACGAGAGAGAGAGGACTTTAGCGAACGCCCCCTGGGCTCCAGACAAAAGAATACACAACAGTGACGTCTAAGAGGGGGTCTTTTGGACATTCTCTCACACAAACACGCTGACACACACACACACACACACACATTTCAAGTGATCATGCAGGAGGGAGCTGCCTGTTTAAAGCTTGCTATGGTTGCAGACTGATGTCTCGGACTATGACGAACGGCAACTCCCCCACATTTCAACCGTGACCTCAAGGATTTGCAGAGAACTAGTGAGTGAGGGGAGAGAAAGAAAGACAGAAAACAGTAGAAGGAGGTGGGTTTAAGGACTTCTGGTTCAAGTCAGGCAGTGGGGGGCTCTTTTAGTGGAGAGACAGTCTTGGTATGTCTCAGTAAAGCAACTGACAAGTCGGCTCCAAACTGCTTTTTACATCTGTACTCTTCTGAAGGAAAAGTGAAGTGGCTGAAGGGAAAACCATATCTACTGCCTACACAGAGAAGCCAGCTGCACACACAGAAGACCAACCAGTGCAATAGGAAACGCACTGAAGAAGGACAAGGAGCAACGGGATCCAAGAGTCAAGCTGCAGCCAGTCGGAGCCACGGGAATGGACCTAGGTGACAGTTGGATTAACCCCCGCGTACCCGCAGTGCTTTCTGAGGAGGAGGGCTGAGGATCTGCTGCGATGGCAACCAACCCCTGAATGAGGATGAATGGAGATGTTCTTTAGCTAAGCCTCAAGACAAGACTCTTGCCGATTGTGTGAGCTGGGACAACACTCGCTGACAGCTGGAGCAGGAGGAGGAGGTGGTGGCGGCGGAGGAGGAGGAGGAGGAGGAGAGGACTGCTGGTGCTTCTGCCCCAGAGGAGAGGCAAGAAAGCGGGCAGGACAGCGCGGAGGATCAGGAGGGACCCGAGGGAGGGGGAGAGGTGGCGGGCGTCGGGCGGCGCATGGCCGTTCAGAGGCTGGTGGCGGCAGCCGTGGCGGTAGCCCTGCTATCCCTGGTGCTAAATAATGTGGCAGCCTTCACCCCCAGCTGGGTGCTGCAGGCCCTGGAGGACGGACGCAAGCGCAGTGTGGGACTCTGGAGGATGTGCCCGACCGGAGGGGAGAGGGGCCGCGAGGATCTGCAGCCTGCCGCCAGGAGAAGCCAGCGGAGGCAGTGCGAAGGCCTGGGATGGGGCTCCGACTACTCAGGCTACCAGGAGTCCCGCAGCACGGTCAAATGTAAGTTTGCAAGATAGTTTTGATTTCAAGTTCAACATAAGAGTGCTAGATACGCCTGCAAACGGATCTCTTTCTCATCATGGTTGACTTGTTGATTGGTATATCCAAGATGAGAAAGGTCTAAACGGCAACAAATGCACAACTAGGGTTTTTTTCGTCCTATTAGCAGAAGTGACTTTTGTTTCACTGTGAGAAATAAATTATGCAACAGATCAACTTGTCATGTACAACATCCATGAATCCTACCTAAGTGCTTTGCTTTAAGTCATGTCAGTCTGATGTATTACTGTAAACAGAAACAGATGGCAACAAGCCAAGAATTCTAAGTATGTCGATTTTTTTGAAAGCCAATTGGATCATTTGGTTTTGTACATTTCCTGAAATGCTTTGAATACAAACCCTATATGTTTGAGTTTTCAGCCAGAGTTGGTGTTACTACATTTCGCTCCATTGAGAAATGTTCATTCAAGGAAATACAGTCTAGGAAGGTATTTTCTGGGCACAATGGGCAACACTGCCTACTACCGTCAGACAAAGAAAGGCCTCACCATTCATGATAACACCGTGAAGTCACATTACTTCAAATGCGAAAATCAAGACCTCTTGTCTTTGTCTTGCATAATCCGATCCATGCATTTAGATCACAGTGCAAAGTAAATGACACAGCCTGTCTTTTTGTCCCTGAAGTGCAGTTTGACATGATGCGAGCATGCAACCTGATGGCGACGGTGGCCCTGACTGTCGGCCAGCTGATCTTCCTCCTGGGCCTGATGGAGCTGCCCTTCATCACACAGGAATCCCAGTGGTGGGAGGAGGCCATTGCTGCACTCTTCCAGCTAGCCAGTGAGTACCAGCGTTACTACACCTTCTTTATATAGCAGAAAGACAAGCAGAGAAGACACTTTTCTGATCTAAATGCAAAAGTATTCTTCTGTCCTACAAGCTATGCACATCATTTATCTAGATGACGAAGGGCAAAGGTCACATGTTCTCTGGTAGAGTGCCAGAAACAGGTGATAAAATCACAGGAGGGGCAAGACTGGCTCAAACACTGAAGATTAGTTTCTGCTGCCAAATACTACAGGATGACATTGTTTAAAAAAATAAGACTCAAGCAAAAAGGAAGGAACCTTTCTCCTTTTGAGCTAAATTTGAACAAAATAATGTAATAATGGGGCTAGAACACGTTTTTTTACGAGATGAAAGTCAAAATCCATGGGAAAATGTAGATGATGTGGGTAAAATGTGACAAACTTCAACTTCATATAAAATGACTGCAATACGATCCATCATTATTTTCCTTTAAACACAGAAATATATTAATAACTAACCAAATACCAGAGATTGCGGACCTCCAACAAGCTCATACCCTATCTTCCAAAAAGAATCAGTGTGTCGGCCCAGTGAACCAGATCCACTCCAAAATGTAGTGGGTCCGTCATTGGCCTATGCGACAAACTTCCACCAAGGGTCATGGAAATTGTGCCATTAGATTTCCCATAATCCTGCTGACCAATAGGAAAACAAACCTACAAATCGAAAACCTGTCAACAAACCTCTTTGGCAAAGGAATCAACAGACCAGCTAAAATAAGAAAAAACAAGATAGGAGGAACTAGAAAAAAAAACGATGGCCATCCTGGTGATTCATTAGTACATAGGGACATAACTTAGCGCAGTCATGGTAACAACCCCCCCCCCTTCCACCATCCTTCCCACTGTGCCACACAAAGAGCTGGCTGTACCAGAGCTCGTGCTGAGGAAGTGTGTTGTTTTGTGTTCAGCGGACCCTCAGCCGGTTGGTATCATTGTGGCAGAAGCGGCATGAAGGGGTTTACTCGGGGTCTAAATTTAGTCCTAGTCCAGAGTCCATGGGCCAGAGCTGCAGCGAGCCGGGGAGCGACTGTCGGGCGCCAGGATATCCCTGCTCAGGACGAGGAAATGTCTGTGACTACCTGTTATGCAAACCCCCGAGCTGAAGAAGGAAAAAGCGGGGAGGGGGAATGCACGGGAAAGACAGTTTCGACAGGGACTGTGTGTTTGTGTGCGCACTGGCAGGATTCTGTGCATGCAGGTCTGTGTGTGTGTGTGTGTGTGTGTGTGTTGGTAGAGAATTGTCCAACAGCAGGGTGGGAATTGACTCTGTCTAGATAAGCTTTTATGTCTCTGTTTACTAAATGTCCAAAAGCAGCAACAAATAAAGAATCTCCTCTCTATCTATTGTCTCAGGGAGGAGGGCTTTTATCTGAAGACCTTGGCAGAGGATTGAGACCCACCCAACATTACAGTATTTTCCAATATTAGACAACAGCACCAGCCAAACATCAGTCACCAGGAACTCATCTCACCAAAGCATCATTAACACAGACAATGGCAAAATAAACATAAATCATTAACACCAACATGGGTGGTGGACATTAATGGCTCTTTTGATCATACGGCCAGAATCATGACCTCATCATAACATCACACATGTTCGCATTCGTGACAAATCTAAACGTTCATAAACAGTACCACACCTATTTCCCTGACGTCTAAAAATAGTAATGCTCTCTGGAAAAATGGCACCTTCAAATGATCTTGACTGATCTGTAATTACAGCTTTTCCACAGAGAATGCTAAAAGCACCACTTTTTAAGTGATGTGTTTATTATTTCTTGGCAATAAGTTATTCAGTTTTAACAAATAAGACCAAACGACTAAAGAAATCAAAGGAGACTTCTTCATTTTAAGAGGTCAACCATCAGACTAGCATTGCCATTAGACAACAGACACCAGTAGCATGGCTAATACCAATGCTAGCTTCTCAAATCTGCTGTTTCCTTTGTCCCATAGCCTTTCTTTGTATTTGCCTGAAAGTAGGGTTTTGGACTGTTGCTCAGACGAACAATTAGTTGTCTTAAAAAAAGAAAGGAATATTTTGAAAAGTGAAGGCTTCAAAAATACATTGATAAGGGCTTTCCTTCACTACATTTATTCAAGGACAGCAATCAGTAATCCATTCCCTCTTCCTAATTTGGACTCCCCCACAGAGTCAGTGAATGGGCTTCAGCTCCGACTGAATGGAGATATTTTTACCCATCACTCCCTTTCTGAGGAATGTTTTCATTTTCAGACGTGCCAAAATGCTCAGCTATTGCAAGCAGGCTGTGGAACAACAATATCCAATTCCATTAGTAGTAGTACAGTAGTAGAACCTTTATTTAGCCAGGAAAATCAATTAAGAACAAATTCTTATTCAGTGATATCTCAGCGTATTTGGCAGGTCTCGGCTGAAAGCTCAATATTGGTTGTTTGAGCCCGGGAGGCGGCTCTGGAATGTGTTTTCTGAATGGCCGAAGCTCTAACATATCAAAAGTCAAGACTGCAGGTCATTTGGCACATTATCGTTACTCTTGGTTTTTAAGGAATTCCAACTGTGGGGTTTAATTCCCCATAAATATGTGGCTCAGGAGATTCCTGCTAATAATGGAGTGATAGTTTAAGCAAGACATTCAGGCAGGCTATTCGCTCAATCAATTCTGTACCTTTTAAATAATTACACCTACTATCAGGAAGGAAAACAAACCAAGAAATACATTTCCAAGACCAGGCCTTAAGATAAGACTGTGACAGATCATGTCAAATTTCCAGCGAATATATCAACCTCCAAGCTTAGGGTGTGGAGAAGAGGGAAGGAAGGAAGGATGGAAAGGGGAAGAAGGGGAAGGAAGTTTGGGAGATAAGTCGGTGCCAAAAAAGAGTTTCACACAGCCCAGGCTGCCTGGAACCTGGACAGGAGATTATTCATTTTCTTGGATAAGGAGCCAGACTGGTTAAACATGAATAGCTTGAGCAAACATTTGCGTACGCCCGGCAGTAGACACGCAATGATACACAGACACAATTATTCACATCCTCATTTAAAACAATGACAGTCAGCTGACGTTAGAGTTAGAGAAAGAAATACAAATAAATTCCCCCCATGGTTCCTATTGACTGATTCAGGAAACTGACTGATTCATATCCTTAAGGACCAACATCCACATTTCCAGTGATTATTTTTAGTCCCTGTATTTATATCTCTGTGTACAGTATGGGGCAAGACATTTATCACTGTTGGACTATTTAATGGCTCCAGAACACATCCAAGGAATACCGAAGCATTGGTCATTGTGGGCTTTTCATACACAAAGAATGAGGAAAGGTGTGGAGACAGTGAATTTTTAATTTTTTAATTTTTTATTTAACCTTTATTTAACCAGATAAAAGCTGTTATTAAAGAAATCGGGAGATAAAACGTCTCAAAGGCTTTTCCGCTCAGATATTCACGCTCTGATATTTTTACGCTACTCAGAACTTTGATCTCCACATCTCAGAAGTTGTTCCTAGGAGGAAGCCGTGTGTTTCTAAATTCAAAGACCTCACACAGAGCTCCCGCTGAACCGAGAATACAAGGTTAAGGGATGGAAATCTCCTTACTGTATGAACATGTGGAGTTTCTCAAAGAGTGACTGTACCTTTAAGAAGATACACTACGGGTACATAGGGTTTTAAAGAAAAGATTCATAGTTATCAACATGAGACTTCTGTAGTTTATTACAGATATTAAGACTGTTTGTTTTATGAAATTGTATTTCTTAATATGGAAATGAAGCTTTATTTCATGCTTACTTTAAGTGAAAATAGGTGAAATCCATAGCCACACATACAAGGGGAAGTAAGAAAGACACGTAATGTGTATCTAGTATGTTTTCTTATTACTAGTCTGAAAGAAATGTTATTGAAGCCAAACTCCCAATCTCTCAAAATCAACTAGTACATTCAAAAGTCTGATTTTCAGAGAGATATAAAACTAGATATTATAATATCTTCTCCTTGCTCTGCCTGACTGAATGTGTGCTTGTGATTGGCTCAAAAGTAACCCAAGATTTGCCAAAGGTTAGGATAGGTTTCGCAAATCTATGTTGACCTTCCACAGGACCCATTTTCTTTTCCTGTGACCAGTTTTAGCCACACAAGCAGCCGAACATTCAGAAATAACTTACTGGAATTTCCCATTCTTTTTACTTATTTTTCTTCCAATGAGTGCTATTCCGCTGACTGAGGCCTATTCTCTTGGTCTTCCTTTTCAGGTTTTGTGCTGGTGATTGGACTCGTGACCTTCTACAGGATCGGGCCGTACACACACCTGTCGTACTCCTGCTACCTGGACATAGCCGCTTGCCTGCTGGCCACGTTGGCTGCGGCCATGCTCATCTGGAACATTTTACATCGCCGCGATGACTGCCTCGCTCCTCGAGTTATAATCATCAGTCGCTCACTGGCCTCACCTTTCCACCCGCGCCTAGACAATGACTACGTGGAGTCGCCTTGTTGAAAAAATAAGAGGATATAGACTACACCGACTAGACTGTGCTCACGTTTCACTACAGCTAGGAGACTCCAATGTCACTCTCAAGAGAAAAGGACTTTCCTGTGATTCGGCAACAGCTGGACTAACTTTTACCTGCACATTTTAAGCTCTATATTTCATAACTATCAGACTTTTTTGCTGCTTGGTGCACGAAATTCATAGATATAACCCAAAGATTGCCCTAAAACTTCCAGACATATTCAAAATGGTCTGTTGTTTCATTTATTCGTGCTTGGGTGAGCTAATTTGCAGCTAAATATGGAATTTGGATAAGGACGGTGTTATATGAAACATCCTGCTTATGAACAGATCAAGCTGGAACTTGACCTGTTGCGTTATGTGTGCACTTAAATGGCTTCAAGCATAGTTATTAATTGGAAAGTATGAAATATATTAGAAATGCAATAACAGAATACCTCATAATTGCTTTCATCCATTTTAGACTTATTTTACTATTAATTATATATGTTGCAAGTAGGTTAAGTAACAAGGTAAAAGCCAGAAGAGTCTACACCATTTTAAAACAGCCAATGAGAGGTGATGAACACAGATCTGACTCTTCCTTAATGTCATTAACACATCAAATCAATAAATACAAAATTAAATAAATAGATATATGACCTGCCAATGAATGTATTTGAATTGGATTGTTAAAGCAGTATTTCTTTTATTAATGTTATTAATGGTATGTTTGGGCAATGCATTTCGAAATGACAAAAGGATTCAAATACAATTTTCATTTCCATACGAAACTCTGCTTGCTTGTGGTACATATTGTGTAATTAAATTAATATAATATAGCTGTATAATGAAATAGTGTTGTCATTACTATTATTATTATTATTATTATTATTATTATTATTATTATTATTATTATTGTGAGCATATTATATTTTGAAAATAACCCAAACATAGGGGCACACTTAAATAAGGTAAATATTATATAAATGGAATAAATGTATTGCCAATATTCAAAGGCAGTGGTTGTTGTTTTTGTTGTTGTTGCTGCTGTTAAGGTGTCCAACACCACACCTGACAAATGGACAACACAGAACTTCAATTCTTTGAAATTTGAAAATGACAGATATAACAGGTATAACTTTAAACTTCAGTAAGAGACTAAGATGTATGATCTTTTTTAGATTTAGGTTCACATACTAACTTACATACGGTATATTGTGTTAGGTGTATCATTTTAAATTGAAATTCTATTGTTTGCTTCAGGAAGCAGGAATAGTTTCAAGGGGCCCTATGATGCTCATGCTCAGGTTCACATTAGTATTTAGTGCCTCTACTGTGACATGTCTCCATGCTTTAATGTAGGGCTGCTCGATTATGGCAAAAATCATAATCTGGATTATTTGGGTCAATAATTGATATCACGATTATCAAAAACGATTTACTTTGAAAACATCCATTTATTTAAAAAACAAATGTGAACAGTATGTTTTTAACAGTTGATTACCCTGAACTTTAAGTATAATTCAACTGAAAAACCAATAAAAAAAAAAATAATAATAAAAAAATAATAATTATAATAATAAAAAAATAATCGTTTTATTTCTATTACGTTGTTTTCGTAATCGTTGCAAGCCAAAATCGCAATTGCGATTAAAATACGATGAATTGAGCAGCCCTACTTTAATGTTCAAAAAGCTCTTTATTTCTCTCCTGCCTGTGCTGCAGCTCCTCTTTTCACCCTCTGTCTGAAACCAGAACCCAGTCTGCTCTGATTGGTTAGCTGGCCTGCTCTGTTGTGATTGGTCACCCGCTTAGAGATCTCCCGCCCCTTAGCCCATAAAGTTCAATGTGTTGGAGCGCTAGCGAATAGAAGCGCAAGTGTTATAGTGATGTCACTATGTTATATAAGCAAACAAAGGAGTCTAATGGAGGCGTTTCAGGCAGGGGGGGGGGTGTTGGAGATAACACAGTGATTTTAGCCATAGCAGATCATTTACATTAACAACAACCTATACAACACCCTACAGGAAAGGGAAACCCCCAGAAAGCATACTAGGGCCCCTTTAATCGAAGAACGAAGCACTAACAACCAAAAAGAAATGTTGTGAATGACATTCTTCCCTTTGATAAATGGCATACAGTGAGAGCATGGGGTTCACATGTACAGCGGGTTATGATGAATAACATCATCCATCAGTCTGAGCTTCACCCCTGAACACTTCCTTGGGTGATTTTGTTTAAGGCAGAAAGGGGGGAGTTTTGCCAATAGCCAAAGCAGTGTCAAAAAGACAGTAAGAGAAGGCTTGCACTCATTGTGGGCTGATAACCCTGCAGCATGTCACCTAGAGTCAAGGACAACATGAATGAGAGGAAGCAGCTCAGTCTGGACGGAATAAAGACATTCCAACCTGTATCTGCTGTGGGAGGCAAAGGGACTCTCATACTGTAAATATTTGCTTTGGATGAGGAGAATTGTCATAGCTTTTCTCATTCAGGACATCCAGGGATGAGGCTGAGCAAAGCGCCAGATTAAATATGCTCTCTATATTAGAACCTGTATCAGTTCAAAGATCACGGAGACAAGTCCCAGAAGGTACAGGTTACTTTAGCAGGAAATGCATATTCCTGTGGGTGGAGATATGCGGGAATCAAACACAATGTCGAAAAAAAGCAGCAGTAAAAATAGCCATCAATGAGGAACTTGGTAAAGCTGTCATCATGCCTATTAAACTCTTTTGAATATCCGGCGAGCGGGATATGCTATGTTCCTATTTGTTTGTTTTAATGTGAAGTGCGAAAGGAACGCTATAACAACATTTAGACCGAGTGTCCTGAATCACGTATTCTGCTAGAGATGATATCAGATCTCTGCTGGAATCACGTAAACCTTACCCCAACACCCACGCACGCACACACACATACAGGACAAGACGTGCACATCCTTTTAGTGACCTGAGTCAATGTTTGCGAGAATGGAAAGGGCACTCCTTTTGTACCAAATTGGTTGGGAGACTGTGTGCGTGTGTGTGTGTGTGTGTGTGTGTGTGTGTGTGTGTGTGTGTGTGTGTGTGTGTGTGTGTGTGTGTGTGTGTTTAGAAAAGTACATCCCCTCCACACACTAACAGAAACAGTCACATACACATTGAAGAGTTCCTTCCCCAAGCACAGACACAGAAAAAGTCCTTAACCTGTGTTTTAAATAATATTTAATTTCCCTACATACACCAATAAAAGTGATGCTTTGGTGGATCTGATGTGATAGTTGCATCATGGTATGATACACCCAAAGACAAACGCACTTTTATATATTTGATATCTCTTTATATATTTATTTGATACTGGATTTTGCTTTTACAGTATTTTAAATGGTCCACGTTTTCCAAAAACATAAACAATTGGTCACCATTTATTTTAATTCACCTGTGAAGTGCCTGTTTTGTTAATATTACGTAAGGATAAAAAAAAAACTTTAAAGAAAAATAGGTAGCACGACGTATTTCTCGCTATCTTACCCTCTCCCTCGGCTCCGTATTTACTTATTTTGAACCACAATGACCCTCATTTGTACGTTTTGCTCCATGTCCACCTCCAAAGACATAGGTGCTGAATGAAATAAGGGGTGAGGAAAAGCAAGAGGCAACAATTCAAGCAATTAGGTAGAGCTCTCCTACTGCAAACCATTGTGGAGCATTGTGAAAATAGTCAAGGCCGTAGCAACAATGCTATCCCCGTGGCCTTTATTTAGCCCCTGAACTTGAGCTTCTGTGGAGAGGAATGCTGGGAGAAGTGTTGACAGCGATCGAACAGAGGCATGCCATCCTGCACGTCTCCTCTCTGTGAGCTGACTCTTGTAATGATGGTATGAATGCCTCACCTCTTGATGAGCTTTATGGACTTGAAGGCTTCGTCCATGTCTCCGATGGTCAGGTAGAAGCTGAAGTTGAGCATGGCGTCGCGGGTCGCCTTCTCGCAGTTCTCCAGGCCCACAAAGTCTCTGAGAGCTCGTCTGGACACCATGGTGGGGAGCTGGCTCTTCTGTGGAGGAGCTGGTGCTGTGGCTGAAATCTCTGCAGACCCTGGGTCCTTCTCACCGTGCTGACGAAGGGTAGACCAGGTAGGAAAATATTTGATCAACATGTGAATCACAGCTAGTTAATGAATGCAGCATGGGGTACGATCAAGTTGCCTCATTCACCAAACAGTTTTAAGAACAAAAGTCTTCATATAAAATGAAAAGTGGACTAAAATTCAACAAAGAGAAGTGTGTCCTACTTGTCCAGGTTATATTGCATGGATGCTATTGAAATTATCATAGAATTTTCAATAAAGAAACTCTTAAGTTTTTTCACAAACTACAAAAACCTTGAAAAAAAAGAGATGTGTCCTACATGTATGATGAAATAATAAAACTCTGCATTGATTTGGAGTCATATGGTCACATAATATGGATGCTATTGAAAGAAAATCAAGGGTTTTTAATTAAAAAACTACAGATTTTCTGATTAAAATATTCGTTTAAAATAGACCTAAATTGACTTAATCCAAATTAAAGAGGTGTGTCTTACTTGTTTAGGGTAGTTATACAATGCTGCATTGATTTGGAGTCACTGGACATGATAGCTATACAACAAAAAACTTTTCTATAAAAAGCAGAACTAATTATATTAAATTAAAAAAGCACTAGAATCTAATAATAAAGATGTGTCTTGAGAGCATATATGCTGCCAGCAGAACTCTCAACAAATCTGCATTAACAAAACACCCAAACCCAAGTCCACCTGCAAACTGCTAACTATGCATTTACACTCAGGACTGTCAGGAATCTGACCTGGAATCTTCTTAGGACCTTTCTCAAAAACACATTTAATATATTGGTGAATGAGGCCCATGAAAGGTCAAACCCTTTAATCCTGGGGGAAATGGGTAATGGAACGGATAAGAAGCAGAGGCAACCAGACAACAACGAAGCATCACAGAACAAATCTATTCATCAAGACAAGGTGGAGGGAACTGGACTCAGCTGAATGACATCTAGATACTTCAGGGATGCACTTGTGCTGCTGAGAGAGCCAATACTTCAATGTTGGTAAACTGCAGCAGAAGGCATACACAACCACAGCTGCTGGGAGTCAGGAACACTGAAGCTTTCTGAACGGACTGTGGGGGACAGACACTTACTTCTGGTAAAAAGACACCCCCCCTCCGAAATAATAGCTGGGGGTGTGTAAGACCAAACACATACAGAGTATAACATAAGAAATAGTGATGATGCAAACAGAGACACAAGAAATGTGTTCAGGAAAACATATTGAAAACACTTGCTGTAACCAGTATGAGAAAGACCCCCCACTGAAGAGGCAGAACACTGCGTCCTCACCTTGCAGCTGAAATAATAATAAGGCACATCCAGAGCGAGGAGCGCCTGCAGGCCGGAGGGTTTGGGGTAGCAGTCCTGCAGGAGGATCCCGTGCTCCTGCGTGCAGAAGAGCGTCACCACCGACACGTCCATCTGAGCAGAAAGAAGAATGAACTGAAAAGAAATGTTCTAACAACTTTAAATTCACTTTGATTTCAATTAATTCAGTAGGCAGTGTGTAGTTTGTCAGAGCCAGTATTTTGTTTTTATAAAAAAGGCCACCTTATAGAGAGGCGATGTCCCTCCCTTTCCGGGGGACCTCCATGGGACCTTATTTCGGAAAAATGATGTATTGAAGTCAATGGCGAGAGAAAAGTGATCTTTTGATCCCGTTTGAATTGTGCCACGAATTACACATATGATGTTTGTCAATCTTAAAAAAAAATGTTACAAGTCAAACAAATAAAAAAAGTGTCGTAAAACTGTGAAGTAACACTTTTTTTTGTGTGAAACCGCTCAATGAACTACATCTCCCGTCTCGCACCACACACCAAGACGGCCGTCACGTTGGCACATTTCACTTCTTTCTTTCAGAATGAGGCGGAAAGTATTAAAAGAGGTGAAAATCACTCCAAGTCTGGGCATGTTGAGAGCTGTACATACACACAAGGGGAGTTAGTCGGTTCATAAGAGCCAGCATGCGGGACCGGGATTCTGGGATTTGTAGTCTTTCTAGTTGCGTATTTTTCATAGTCTTACATTTCAACAGTTTTACGACAAACTGTGACTTTTTTGACACGGAAATTATTTTTTAAGATTGACAAACATCATATGTGTAATTCGTGGCACAATTCAAACGGGATCGAATGATACGTTTTCTCTCTCCATTGACTTCAATACATAATGTTTCCGAAATAAGGTCCCATGGTGGTCACCGGAAAGGGAGGGACTTCGCCTCTCTATTGTGACGTCTGTAGTCAACACAGTCTAAAAGACTACAATTCCCACGGCGCCTCCTCTAAAGAGACATAGATGGGTAGAAAGACGCCGCCGAGGCAGTTTTTAACTGTTCAACTACCGTTTAAAAAGAAAGCAAGAAAGTTGTTTATTAGTTTATTTGAGTTTTGCCTCTTTTGTTTGATTTGTTTTGACTATGGTAAAGGCCTGTTTTCTTTGTTACATGTGTAAAAAGTTTGTTATTATATTTTGAGCAAACCCATTGCAAAATATCATCACACCATCGGAAGCCAAGCAACTCATCAACTGTGAGTGACACAAATATAAAGGCAAGAAAGCGGGTTAGAAATGTCTGTTCAAGGCGTCTATTGGCGTGAAAGAAAATAAGAAAGGAAGCCACGACACAGTTCATGCAGAGAATTTAGTGTGCAGTATTTTAGTGCACGATTTCAAACACAACCAAGGTTAGGAGCAGTCTTTACCGAATCCAGGAAACTAGTTGACGAAGATTCACAGCTGATCGGCACTGTCTCACAAACAAAGAGTCGAGGTTCACTCTCATCCCAGAAGTGAGACACAGGGCAGCGGCCGCTGAGCTCTGTTCCCTGAAACTGCTGCCTGAAACACAGCATATACGTTCATTATGAGGCATTAGAACATTCCACACAGGCAGAAATACAGTCCATAGATTTCAACGTCAGCTACCTCTCGCTCTCTTCTGTCTGTAATAAACCGCTGGATGGTCGGCCAACGAAGAAGTCAAAGTTTGTCACAGTGTCCATCTCAACGTCATAAAAGTACACTTTGTGATCCGGTCGCCCGTTTAGCTGAGAGGAAGAGTAACAACAGCTGAAGTTAGGAGAAATATTCATATGAAATCTTGAGATACTTAAATATTAAGCTCTCCAAATCATATTTAAATAAGAAGGGGAATGTATGTATGTAGTAAATATTCACCTGAGAGATTAGGATGCTGACTTGGCTGCCGCTGGCGTTACATTTGACCGACCTCAGGGCCCCCAGATTGGATATTTGGTCAGCCAGGTTCTTAGCACTGCTGTGAGCTTTGGCATCTCTGTAAAGACATACAGAAAACTGCTGTTGTTGGACAAAAAGTAACTTGGAATAAAGAAAATATCAACAAACACACTTTTGCAATACAGAAGTTAGAATGCTTTTATTTTTCAATTGAAGGTAACCATAATCCACATTAACATCATACCTTCGAGAGAGGTCAAATACTCTAATGTGTGCGGTGTCTGTGCCCACCACCAGGTAAGACTGACACACACTGAGCAGCACGGGGTTGCCCTCTGCCTTGGAGAAGGTCAGCAGTTGCTTCACGGTGCCCTAAAGAAAAGAGAGGAGAACGTAATCCAACAAATGATTACATCTATAGTGATAGATACCACTCGCTGTGTGTATAAACTCATACATTCTATTCTATTTCTTTTCTTTATAAGTTGAGACAACAGACCTGTGGTGTTCGAATCTGGACTCTGTTTGGTTCCACAGTGTAGAGGTTCTCACCATGTGCAGCTACGACAGGGGAGTCACAAGGAAACGATCCTGGGAAAAAAGATAGGCGAAGAAGGAAAGTTTAGAGAAAACCACAAGGTTTAAATAAAGGCAGCTGCTGAATTTCTAAAATGTCAAATGTATAGAATGTTATTTGGTCTGTTCGGGGGCCTTTTGCTTAAGTGTTTTACCTGTATTGCGAAGAGCTGTTCCTGAAAGCTCATACACAGTCACCTGCTTGCCACTCCATACTGTTACTGTATCCTGTTGGTATGACAACACACATCAAGTTACCACAATATAATTAAAACCTTTTAAAGTACAGAAATATTCAATTCTGCACTTTCTTTCCACACACCTTAGTCACACAGACTCCCTTGATGTGCATGTCGGACTGCAGAGGGAGGTGCCCTCCTGAGCTGAACTGAGTGATGTTGAGCTGCGTCGGGGTGAGCTGCACTGCTGCCACCTGCTGGCTGAAGTGTGCAGACATCACATGCTCACACAGGATCAGCACTGTAGTCGAATTGTTGGCCGCCAGCAGATTCAGGTTCGAGCCCCACTGAAATGGAAGGTCTGAATTAACTTTCCCATCATATTACAGAATTGTACATAACTTTCCATTTATTACAATGTGTAAAAATGTTGGTCCACACAGTACCTGAAGCTGAAGGACATTTCCTTCTATTTCTGTAGGTGTCTGTAGCTTCCACAAGGCCTTGGTGTCACCTCTTCCAGCGGGCTGCAGCACCATCTTCCACATGGCTATGCGTCCATGGCTGGTACCAGCTGCTAAGATTTCTGAAGATATACAAATACAATGAGGTTAGATACAAATACACAAACCAGTTGTAACATTTTGTTAATCAAGGGCCGGGGACTGATTATGTGTGTCACCATGGGAATATATTTAACAGTTACCTTTTCCTGTACAGTATGAAACACAGTTGATCATCTCTCCTCTCTCAAACCCCAGAGTCTCCTCGAGAGCCAAAACATAGTTGTCGTCTCCGTCCAGGTCCCACAGCCTAAAGAAAAGACAGTTATTCAAGTTTAAAGAAGAGATTTAAAGTGTGTGTGTGTGTACAAACCATATTTGTTCACTGACCTGATAACCTGTTCTCCTGTTGCTGTGATGAGGAGACCGTTCTCTGTCCAGACAATATCCACATTCTGCCCACTCTTGCTGCTCAACTTCACCTGTCAGGAAAAAAAACATGTTAACAAACTAAACTGACCTGAAGATAAAACAAAATTACATATTTGGTGATGTTTGTATACCTTCATAAATTCCTGGGCCCCTCCCTCAGGCCCAAGCGTGTACTGTGACAGCATCATGGTCTCTGTGATCACAGCGAGCACCTCTCGTTTCTCCAGGAAGAGCAGTTTCTTGATTGAACCATCGACACTGAGAAGTGTGCTTGTTTTACAGTTCTCATCCACACTGTGGACTTTACCTATACACAAGGGACACAGGGTTAAAGATTAAGAAAGTAACATATTTGTAGCCCAAACAGTATTATCTGTTTGAATGAATTGACAGCTTTGTAGATCAATAACAGTATTCTGTGATGCATTACTTTTCATAATTTAAATTCATTGAAATCCTTCTAAACAGGGCTTGATATTTTTGTTAACAGTAAAACAGCAAATGATCTTAGTATGGTTTAACATGAAAAAGTATATTGAAAAGCCCTCTGGAATCTCCTTAGATGTTCTTTTAGTCAATAATGTTAAGAAGTATTCCCCCCAAACATTTTTAACTCAGCACAGTGCTACAAAGAACAAACCAGCCTGGCATGACACACCCTTAAGGAGGTTGAGAAAGGCCATTTAAAAACATTGATTATCACCAATAGATATTGTAAAAAATATTTAAGCATTACCATTATGATGCTGCACAAATCTCTTACCATCTGCAGTGCTGACGTAAAATGCGAGCCCCTCCTGTGGGCCCATCTTGAGAGGAGCTCCCTTCCAGCTGAACTTGTCCAGAGCCCTCTCATCTCCACTCACTGACGCCCGGGCCAGCATTGCCACATCGCTGTAACATGAGTTAGGACCCACAATCAGCAACACATCATTCAGATCAAGAGAGCATATTGATATGACAATGTTTTCAATATTATCTCCCCGCCAAGAAGAATAACCAACTTTGAGCTTTGAATCCAGTTTACTTACTCCCCAGGTGAAGCCGGTCTGAAGATGCAGCAAGTGATAGGTTTCTTGTATTCATGCTTCACAAGATGATTTCCTTGAAGTCTCCCTCTAGCATCTACCTTCCATACTGCAAGCGCTCCAGTCTGTGTTTGATAATAATAATAATCACACTTAAGTTAAGTGGTTTTAAAAGAAGGAATGTGAAGTTTAAATCATTTCAAATGGCATCTGTGCACAAAATGCATGTTTATAATGCATGGGAATCAGGCCTACCAGCATATTCACTGCAATACACTCACCTCATCACCAGTTACTAAGCGGCTGCCGGAGCTGCTCCACTCCAGCAGTGTGATGCAGGCTGCATGTGTGCTTGGAAGGACAGTTTGATCTCCAGAGGAGTGTGTCAGCAGCACCACCTCTCCATTCTCCCAGCCTAGTGCCAGCAGAGGCTTTGTGGGATGCCAGCGCATCACTGTGGGCGGGTGAAGACGTTCTAAATGGCATTTCTCCACAAACTCTCCCTGCAAGGATGAAGTATGTCGAACGTTGTCAAGTATTCTGTAATTGATCATATTCACACACAGGGACTCATATAGGATATTACAAAGTGGTAATCTGTGTCAGTGTTCATCTGCAAAGTGTTTACCTGCTGCAGGTAGAGGTCTACATTGCCTCCATTGGTGGAGCTGCTCGAGGCAACAGCCAGAACAGAAAGGGACGAGTGCCATGTCAACTGAGAGGGCACTTCACTGCCTTCAGGGGCATCGATACGGTGGTCAAAATACACCGCCATGTCCCCTCTGCTCCTCCCTGGATAAGAGAGAAGAAACAAGGGAAGCCAGGTCACTCCTACAATATTATACATGGTTATTATTCATGGTGCATTCTTTGATTTCACATCTTTGTATCTGTTTTGTGGCTTAATGTCGATGTTCAAGCTACTTAGCTGACTGGCTAATTCGTGTTGTAAATCTGGGTAATTACTAGTTATCTCTTAAAAGTAACGTTACCTTCATTATAATTCCACTTTATATGTAACGGTAATCGACTGGACTATGACTAAAACACCAATTGGAATAGATACATAACGCCGTACACTTTTAGCTATGGATTCTTTTCATTTACCAGCGTTATGTGACTAATGAGTAAGTTAGCTTCAGCTGCTAACATTAGCTTAGCTAGCCAAAGTTAGCACTCCTGTCCAGCCCTCGCTATTATAGAATGAAATTCAACGATTTGTTACAATTATCGGAAGACCAACCTTACTGCCGTTTGCTTCAGGTAACAGTCGATGTAGTTGTTTAATCTCAAAACAACTTAAACAGACCGTCTGTCACTTGGTGTTGTTGTGTAGCCTCCTGTGTGAGCAAGAAGCGTCTCTTCCAGTTGCCCCTGACAACCTCGAAGGCGGGACGGGAGGAGGAGTTTACGGGAAAAAACGAAGAAACCCGAGTCAGTGTCGAAGGTTAGGGGCAGTAGTAGGTAGTAGGCATCCTTGTTCTAATCTCATACAAATATTCCATTTAATGTTGTTCCCTCTGCCTCTGGTCAGCTAATGTAGAGGGATTTTAAAATATGTTATTGAAACAATCAGCAGCTTATTTTACCACCATTATGTACATAGTTTGCTCATTTCTTATTCCTTTATTTCACTTGTACCATTGTGTCAAGTACATGTTTTCACTTCCCTATGTCGTCTATGTATTATGTATGTTGCACTGCTTGGACTTTTTTTATTGGCAACAACTACTCTGTAGCTATTGTGCCTATGAAAAAAAATGCTTCAAATTGAATGTTAAGATAACTCTACTGATGCAATGAGCACAAAAATGAATTCAGTCTAAATTGAACAGTCATGTATAGTCATTATGTATCCAGATCCTTTCAAGGTGAGCAACCTGCAAAAAAGATTGATTTGATTTGATGTTGTTGGTTTTGAGATGTGGTGTAAATCATTCATAAATAATTATATTGCTGTGCCAGGTATGGGTATTTCACATCCTAACTCTACATGGAATGTAATTGTTTTATTTGATTAACGTTTGGTATTAACTGTTCACTACTGCCCAGGGAAAATGAATTATAACATATCTTTTGTAGTAGCTACATCTGTATTTACTACAAAAATAATCACACTAATCAATGCCAATCTTTGTACTAAACATCAAGTCAAGGAAATTGAGAATACAACTATAAACAACGGTTTATTTAAAAAAAAAAGTCATTGTTTGGGAACATACACACATTTGTCACAGGGTGAAGTAGTAGTATTTCCATTATTTTTGTATATTCACAGGATGTCCTTTGCAAACAAACAACCAGAGTACAGGGACATGCCAGTACAGGAAAGAGGTGGAGAAGGATATCCTCATAACTTGTATTGGTGGACACAAATGGCATCCTATTCTCCATTCAATCAATATTTTATCTGGTTCATAAATGATACACTATGTTCATCTAAACAATGTAGTGTGTACATGATTTAGTTATGAACAAAAAATTTACTTTGGAAAAGGTCTGCCCTCTCTCTGTGTGTTGCCTTTGCCTGTGTGTTCCAGGACAGTGTCTGCAAATATCCGGAGCATCACTTCCATTGACCTCAGTCCTCCGGGTGAAGATGAGACGGAGGTACAGTGAAGCCCCCCCCCAAGCATCAGAGACACATTCAGTGTTTCATTGTTCATTGTTAGTGCTGCGATCATGTCTCCATGCCCAGTGCTTGTTGATCTTGTAGCTGTTTCTTCAGGCTCTTATCCAGCAGGACCAAACTCTGTATGGCCAGATTTCTGCAGTCTTCATCAGGGTCTCCCTCAGCCACATCTGTGGAAATTAACAAAGGGATAGTTTGTGGGGTTGTATAAGGTACTTATTCATAGTCAGTCTATGACCTACAATAGCAATGTACTGCTGTGGACGGGGGCATTCTTTTAGCGTCACAGTAAAATCAATATCAGTTGATTTGACCACTTTACCTTGCCTTGAGACAGGCCTTTCAATCGGGGAACTGAAATCATTATCTTTGCTCTCTACCAGACTCCTTTGGTTAGTTTGGATTCATAAAAGTCACACAATGACACAAGAAAACAAAGCAACTATTTTGTTAAGTAAGAGGGGAAATAACAGCTGTATGGTTAACAGTATGGAAAGTAAGTACCCCATACAACCCCACCTTAAAAAAAAAATCTGAATTATTCCTCTAACAGCACGAAAATATTATCAACATCTTTAGCTCAAAGACCACCTAGATCTTTCGGAATGATAATAAAAGCAAAATCGTTGATATGCATATAATCCTGGCATTTTCTTTTGCACAATTAACAATCGTACGTGGGAGGACAAACTGTGTCAATTGTCATTCAGCTGCAATGTGAAACTACTTTAATCCTCAGAGGGATAAAGAAACATCAAACTGCTGCTGGGCCAATCACGTCATGGACGGTCCTGCAGTACAGGACATCCTTGTTCCTCTTCTGTTTCCCAGAAATGCTCAGTCCAGCTGTACGTGTGTTTGTTTGTGTGTATGTGTGTGTGTGTGTCATTGAAAGGACATCCCTGACAGAATTACACTACGCAGGTGCAGCCTCAGACATTCGCTCATTTACAAGAATCATGCATTTGAACTGAAGGCTATTCTATTTTTAGTAAATATAAACAGTGTATTGCTTTATTCATGTGCAATTTTAGAATTAAATCCACAAGTATAAAAATAACAGTCCTATAACTATAAGGGAGATTTCAATAGATGGACTGTATGTCAAAGTTTGAAGACTAACTTTTGTCCCCGGCAGTGTTTTCTATTTACCTGCAAGCCAGGTTCTGGTCTCAAACAGCTGCTCGTTCAGGTCCACCAGCAGGTTCTGACTGGGCATGCTCAGAAACACGGAGCAAACAGCGAAGAGGACGCCTCGTCTCACCATCCTGCAACAGACACATTTCCAGTTTAGTAGCCATACATGAATACTACACTACAGTGCCGTAAATAAACACAAATAGATTCCTCCGACTTTTTTTATCAATGAACTGTCTGAAACACTTATATGCATCATACGTACTGGTCAGCGTGGTAGCGCACCGCCCACACAAAGTCCAATAAAGCACGACCCATCTGTGCAGCTACCTGCAACAACAAAAAACAACACAATAAAAGTCAGAGCTGGGAAAATTGATATTCAAAAATGTATAGGCTAAGTGTGACATTGTGATTTGTTGTGTCAAGCCCTAATTCTGGTCTTAAAATGTACAGAAATACAACTTTTCCGCCTGCTCATAAATCATTTGACTAATTTATTTTTTTATAATCAAATACATATTGAAATGCAGTTCAAGGGTGCTGTTGAGATTTAAAAAAAAAAAGCTTAACATTCAATCAATCAATCAATCAATCAATCAATCAATCAATCAATGTTTATTTATATAGCCCAATATCACAAATGTTACATTTGTCTCAGTGGACTTCACAGTTTGTACAGAATATCAGTATGACAATACGACACCCTCTGCCCTTAGACCCTCACATCGTACAAGGAAAAACTTCCAGAGAAAAACCCCACAGTTTAAAGGGGAAAATGGGAGAAACCTCAGGGAGAGCAACAGAGGAGGGATCCCTCTCCCAGGACGGACAGACGTGCAATAGATGCCGTGTGTCAATCGAAGAGATAATACATTTAAATTATATCACATATAAAATGGACAAATGGATAATATTACCGGTGCATTTACTGCCAGGTGCATGAAGAGGCCCAGGGTGTGGATCAACCTGCCCAGTACAAGATGGTCGCCGCCCAACAGGTCAAAGGTCACCTGAGGCCTGGCAGGAAGGTATTACACTCCAGTTTAATTGTACAGAAATCACTACGAGTTTTGAGCTTTAATCTTGACATAAATAATATACTTACTTGTCATAGTTGCTGAGAAGAGGAAAGAAGAAATGTCCGGCAACCGGGGCGTAGCGGTTAGGTGTGGCCTTAGCTGGAGGTTGTGTGGCCCCCTGCAGAAAAATAAAAAATGAATATTAAGTTATTGAAGGAGTAAACTTCACTGAAAAAACAAAAAAAGGTGAAACATTGGTCCACTTTTACTACCTTAGTGAGACGTTTTGTCTTGTTTTGAATCCGCCTCTCTACCACCTGTCTCCAGTGGACAGGGTTGTCACCGGGGTACGGGGTCAGATCAGTGCAGGAAGAAACACCTACAGAAGGACTTCTCTCTTCACTGATTGGCTTAGAAAGCTCCTGTGCTGCCAGGGCAAGGACCTGAGAGAGCAAAACAAAAACCGAGATATGAAAAACTAAAAGTTCAAATCAATCTAGAGTTGCAAAAATGAGTCGATCGACAGAAAGAATATTTTTGTAATTTAATAAAATGCAAACAATTGTGTTTTAGACTTTCAAATATTGGTATTTTTTTTTCTTGTATATCACTTTACTTTTTGGGGGCATTTTATACACCATTATTGATCTGGAAAATAATCTGCAGATTCTTTAATTATAATAAATCATCTTAAATTGCAGCCCTAAATGAATCACTGTTTTGTTATTCCAGGCACACCCACAAATGAAAAGTGTAGACGTACCTCCAAGATATCGAGCCGCTGGCGAAGACCGTAGTTCATGGAGTAAAACTCTGTGGTCAAATACTGAGTCACCTATCCCAGAACGCAAAAATACAATAAAATAAAATGTAAAAAAGCAGAATAGATGCTTGATATGGCGATAAAGCTGAGTGGCAATGATTATTACAGGGATGCAGTCGGTGACCGTGAGCGCCACCATGGTCGTCTGTCTGAGACTCAGGAAGCCACGTATGCTGTATTTATCCTCCGTGTGAAGAAGCACTTTAGTCAGCTGGACACTGATCTGAAAAAACATATAACCAATCACAAAACATAGTGTCAAAGTCATCTATGTAAGAGTACATTTTCAGGAAAAAAGTTGTATTTATGGTACAGATATAGGACTCGTCTTTAAAAGGAAAGTGATTGCTCTGATTTCTTATTAAAATGTACAGTCATTTTAGTCATTTTTGTTGTGTGTTCCTATCATACCTCTCTGGCTGCAAAGACGTTCTTCCTCACCAAACCCTCAGCGACCCTCAAACTGAGCTCCACGCGCACCGAGTCCTCAGAGGAAATTAAAGCTGGAGGGGTTAACCGATAAGAAAAAGTGGAAGCAAATTAGATTTTAAAATACAAGGTGATCTATGAGATGGAATTGAATCTCTGGAGCCATACTTTCCAGACAGTCTCGTAGATAGCGCGGCGATTCTTTAGTCATTTCCTGATCCGCAGACATATCGTACGGAGAGAACTCGTCGTCGCTGCACCAGGGAAAGACTCAAAGTTACGAAAAAAACGTCTCACAATAAATACATAAAGTATATCAGAGAAGAGATCATATTTACCTGTCCAGGTCGGAGCCGGGGTCAGATTTGGACTTATTTTGAGATGATGCATTCTGGGTAGTTTTTTCACTGGTCTCTTGAGGAGAGGTGACTCTGTGGATGATAGACCTTCTCTTAAATACAATCAATGCCTACAAATACATATATAAGGAACAAGTCTTATGAGATATGACCCTTTGTTTTTGAGTACAGTGTGCCCTCTTGGAAGATCATTTTCTCAAATGCTCTTTTAAACTTAGTAATAAAAGAAAAAACTGTTTATAATTGCTACTTAGATTGTTATTGCCAAGCGCACAACAATAACAGAGAAGCAGCTGTTGGCATGGAAATGTGTGGTTAATTAAAAAAGATCTGAGGCTTCCTTCACCAGGCTCATTAAATATGTAAAAAAGAAAAAACACAACATAAAAAAGACATTAAAAAGTGCTTAACTACCAAACAGTAATGTTTAGTTCATAATATTTAAGTGGTTCTTTCAAATCTTACACAAAACTGATATCCAGAGGGCTGAATGAAAGCACAGTGCATAAAAGTGTATGATCCGCTAAGGAGTATAAATAAGATTGCACCTTGTGTTTTTATCGCAGATATTCTGACTAAGATGCGTAACAGTTATTAGAAAAAGACCCTTACCCGTTCTCAGGCTCCTCCTCTGGCTCCTCTCCAGAGATGGGAGTCATCAGAGAAAGCAGCTCCAGAGTTTCCTCGTCCTGATCGTACTACAACACACAAAATACAAACTCAGACACACGTCTCAATCAGATGATCAATACAATATTTGAGGGCTTTTATCAACTGTACCTCAAACTTCAGCTTGGTGTTGTTGAGGTCCATGCGGGCGCTCAGGCACTCCCCCACCACCATGCCCATGTGTCTGATCCGCACCACGCTGCTGTCCAGGTGGCTCTGCATGCCTCCCAGCATGCACTGCAGCAACTCTGAGACACAGCAGAGAGAGCAGAGCTGAAGGCCACACGCTTTATACTCCTCTAAATTGATATTGTCTTATTGAGGCATGGGACAAGTTCAAATCACAATTATCTTAGCCAAAATAATCCACAATATTATCTAAATAATCATCAAAATATGTTTTATACTCTCACACTTCAAATGCAAGCAAACATACTAGAATAATTTTACATTGCAATAAATTGGGAAGCAAATATTTTTAATTACATCACAGATTCCTTTTTAGTGGACATTATTATAAGAGAAAAACAAAAAAATGTAGCTATGTTATTCTACACTCTGGGTGCAAATAGCATTGTTGACTATAATCACAAAAAGCATCAGCATAAGTTAATCATAAACCCCCTGCATAAATAAAGGGCACATTAAAAAAGGATACATTCTGTGGGTTTGTTCTTTCTCACATGATAATTCTTGTAATTTTAAAACAGGCTCTATTTTTCTCTACTCTGATAGCAAGCTAGAAAGATTTTTCAAATGACTGAAGTGTGGATATTAAAGATTGTCCTGATAATGAAAACTCAAGAGCATTAAAGATTGGGATAAAAAATATGTGGAGCCATTCTCATTTCTCATTTGACTGTTGGTGTACTGAGTGCTTTGAGGCTTTGAACACTGCTTGTACCTGAGCGTAGCTCCTGCAGCTCGGCGTCTCTCAGCAGATTCACACTCAGCAGTAAGGCCTTACTGACATACAGCTGCTGCTCCAGAGGTGTGTGCTTCACTGCACTGGGGTTAGCCCAGGCCTGGGACAGAGCCCGCAGCACCTGAGAACGAACACACACACACACACACACACACACACACACACACACACACACACACACACACACACACACACACACACACACACACACACACACACACACACACACACACACACACACACACACACACACACACACACACACACACACACACACACACACACACACACACACACACACACACACACACACACACACACACACACACACACACACACACACACACACATACATCAGAATCATCAATAAATATTATGTTTTGTCCATTTGGGTGCTAAATATCCTGATGCACTCACCTGGAGGAGCAGTGGCCTCCGCTCCCTGTCGGCTGCGAGGTAACCCAGGACAGTTCTCAAAACCTGAGTCTAGGGAGAAACAAAAAATCTTCATTAGTTAATCGTAAAGTTATCATTTTTACTGTCTGGCTGCAAGGTATCTTCTTACCTCATACTTGTACTGCAGTAACAGGAGTTTGTGAGTGACCACATACTGGGCCTTTTTATTGGTTAACACTAGATTCCCAATAATCCTGCCAAAGGCTTCAGGCCTGAAGAAAAGAGGTGGAAACTGGGGTCATGAAGGGAAAATAGAAAACTCAACTGCAGGCTGTATAAGCTGTAAGCTGTTTACCCTCTGACGGCCTGCACCAGCCCGGTGAGCACGCTCTCCATCCATCGCTGAGGAACGTTCTGCAGCAGCTTCCAGCAGACCCTCTGCCACACCATGTCGGAGCGCGTGCACACAGACAGCCGGGGGGGCCATCACCGCAAACACAGGACCTGGAGGGAGGAAGTAAACATGCAAGAGGTAGATACATTTTAGTCTGTGTCACAATAAACAATTCTCATTAGTTCCTAGAGAGGGTAAATGGTAAATTCAGTTTTATGGATGACAGTTATGCCTATCAGACGTAATCTATATTATCTAGAGAAATTCAAAGCTTTTGGATTCATAAAACACTATGAAATCAACAAATAAACCAATAACCATAAATCAATGCCCTCTTTGGTCTTTAGTATGTCAAAAATACTATAATAATTTCTCAGATCTCAAGGTGACATCTACTACAAACCAAATATTTTAAAAATAAACATAAATGTAATACAAAACCATCTTAAATTAATGTAAAAAATCTACAACAATGTTTTGGCATTTTTTTCTTGATACATGACACATCATTTATTATCACAATTGTGGGAGATTATGTATGTCATTATTTTTTATTTAAAAAGAAAAAGATCTTTGGAGTTGAATTTGTATTTGCTGGCACATATTATAACCACTATTCAATTTAGTTTCAGCTAAATGTACAGTGAACTCACCACTGTGGCCCTGGACACACACTTTTCCAAGTGTCTGAGCCACGAAGATCAAGGAGCAGTCTGTGCCATCTGTTCAAAATAGAAATGGTGAGAAATTATCATTTTGATATGCTAAAAATAAATCTTCGACATAAATCCATCACATGCTCTTATTATAGGTAAGAGACGTTCCCTCACCTTTCAGTGCTTGGCAGGTCCTCTCCAGTGCAGTGAGCATCTCTGAGGCCAGCAGGGTGAAGTACTGCTGAGGACAGAAACAGGGCTTGTTCTTCAGATGTAACCGGTTGGCGGTGAGGTCCGGCAGCGCCACGATCCGAGCCAGCAGAGTCTCCCTGAGCTGGGGGGAGTCGGAGGGGGCCGTCTGCAGACAGGAAGACCAGAGCAGCGCGGCGAGGCGGCCGCTCAGAAGGAAGCGCTCGGTGATGCTGATCAACAGGTCCAGGCTAGTGCTGGCTCTGTGCAGAGACAATAAAGAGAAATTATTAGTTAATGGTTAACATGATGTCATCTTCTCTTTTGTCCGTTATTGAGGAAGTCCCATTGAAATCTGGGCTTTCTTTTTCAAGAGAGACCTGTGTACAAAATCATTTTGAAATACTGTTTAAGCATGGACAGAGGATTAGGGAGTATACATTTTCAAAGTTAAGCAAAGTGCAGTACAAGTGTGATTGCAAATACATAGATACATTCTTTTAAAATGTCAAAGTGAACTAGGAAACGGCTCGTCAAATTTTTCCTGAGCTCTTTTGATTTGGAGGCAGCATGATAATTCCAATTTCAGTGTGATCAAGATGTACAGTTGATGTTAAACTGTCCTGTGACCTAAAAAAGATAGCTAATAAATGTTTTGTAGTAGAGCTTATAAATAAAGAAAATAGATTGCTGCTTTATTCTATGTGTTAAGGAGCACAATCACAGTTTCATATAACCTGCAATGGTGAATAAGAAATGTATTACCTATGAAGAAGTGCAGGACACTGGGATTCACAGTTAAAAGGCTTTTATTAAAATATGTTATAATATTGTATTACTCCACCTCTTGTGTACTATTAACTATGTTTATTTGTATGTATTGTCTCTGTCTTTTATGTATTGTCTTGTTTTCTGTGTCATTTATTTTGTATGTTAATGATAATGTAAAGCACTATGAACTGATATAAATAAACGTACCTTACCTTTAAGGTTAAGGGAGAAAAATGAATGTATACAATATCACAATTTACAACATTGAACAGAATTGTAGACAATTGTAGTTTAATGGTCTTTTTACTAGCATAGAATAAATTCTGCAGCACTACCCACTTCAGCTCTGATATTCCCTCCATCAGCACCAGCAGGGCCTGCTCGGGGGGGCCTCTGAGGAACAGGCCGTCCCACAGGTCAGTGCGCTGGGCGGCTGAGAGGCCGAGCAGCCAGTCAGTCTGGATGTTGCTGAGCAGGAACTGAATGGTGCGGGTGAAGTGAGCTCTGCTGAACTCTGCTCTCTGATCCGGGGTGCTTCTGCTCTCTGGCCCTTCATCCAGGAAAGAGTGGAGGGTTTGAAGAGAGCTGATAATGTCTTCGGGTTCTGTGGATGTAGAGAGGGTCCGGAAACACTGGGCCACGGCCACACGAACCTCAGTGTGCGGGGCAAGGGAGTCCATCTTGAAAATGGGAAGAAGGCTGGTTTTACCTGCTAAATAAAAACATGAGAAATAGGTTATTCACACCGAAACAACTGAGAACAGGTATTCCAAAAAATAAGTATGAAACTAACTCAAAACAATTCACCGTTGTAGATATAAATAAGTAACTAAGAGTCTATTTTGCAAATGTGTATTTAGCTGAAGACAATATCTAGTTATATTGTTTATTATGTAATTCTTGCTTTTGTTCAAATTGTACATAACAGTACAATCCAAATATATAAATGTATGTATAGATGTCCTAATATGTATAGAGCTTTGGCAATACTGTATGTCATTATGATCATGCCAATACAACTATTTGAATTAAATTGAATATCAAAGTATCAAACCAACACTTTGTGGATGTTAAGCCTTAACGCAGAATAATCAAGTGAATTGTGTTTTATGGTAACTCTCCTTTTAACGTTAACCATGTAGTTAACGGTCATTTAGCGTAATTTAGCGACTAATTTATGTTCACAAAGTACCGTTAACTATCAATGTCAATATTTAAACACACAACAATTTACGTTATAACTGAATGAATGTTAGCTTCAACAGTTTTCCTGACAACATTGATACGTACCTGGGCATTTGTATTAAACGATCAACAACATAATTCAACAAATAGTATATGGTGGATATCATTTAAAGTCTCTGACATTAAAACGTAATTTTTTATGTTAAATGTTCTGTTCCTACATGAGCATCCCGCCGTGTTCGCTCTGTGTGCTCCATCAAAATACGTCCGTAGTGAGCAGGGAGGAGAAGAAAGGTTCCGGGACCGTCTGACCCGTGAGGCATTCAAGAAAGCAACGGTTTTTGTAATAGTTCTAGATGTTGTGCCCCATTAAATGTAAGACGTTATACATAAAGTAAGGAATAATATTTTCTTCAAAAGACTGTACACAATTACATGTCATGTCTTTTGTTTAAGAATAACACAACATTGAGTGATACAGTAAATAATCCCCTCACATTGAAGAGGTGATTTCAGAATCTGAAATAAAGGGTTCAGGTTTTCCTAACAGTCACATGAGTGGAATGCGAATTACAAAAGTTAAAACTATTACTTTATGAGCAATCTGTACAGGGTCCATGCAGTACATGTCTACAACCTGCAGGTGGCGCTGATAGGTTGGAGACTGGAGGGCCTATCTATGGAGCTTTAACATGAATGGTGAAATCATAAATATGGCCGAAAATGAAGAGCAGAATAAATCTAATTTATAGAAAAATGTAGTTTTTTATGGAACTGAATATAGTTATATTATATTAAAATAATTTGTAATACCATCCGGACATACTAATCATAAATTACTTCACTTACATTGCTGTGGATTAATTGTGAGGTATATATATACACAATATATAACTACCATGGACATACTAATAATGCTTAAGTGAGATCTATGATTAAGTGTTGAAATGCAAGAATAGTATAAATACGAATATTACAGTATTTATGCTAGAGTAAATCAGAGTTGAAAAGTTGAATTATTGCACAAAAAAGATTTACTGTTAAGTTAAATGAAGTGTTAATAGTATGTTTGTTAAAATCAAACCCATATTGTGCTGCCAGTATCGGTACAGTACAGTACAGTACATGCAAACACAGTCTAATGTAAACACATGCAAGAAATGAGACAACAGTTTAATTTTATTCCATTTATTTTTCTAATCTTACTTTCACTGCTTACCTTTAAATTGTTCTCTTTTTTTACAATGACTGAAATGATATTCCCCCAGTAACAATTAGGATTAGATCATTTGGGGATATTGAAAAAATAATATACAGCTGTAACCAATACTGTTATAATTTATACATTTATCTTTGAAAATAGGAATAAATGTAACTTTTACAATTTCTCTTTTCTACAATATTCTTCCCATGTCGCATAATGGCAAGCCATGCACTACTCCAGTAGTGATGTTTGTGCCTTGAGCAGACTTTCTTTGGACACTGGAAGTGAGCGTGAGAGATAGAGAGAAAAAGTTCACAAAAAAATGACAATTCATATTTACAGTTTAGGTTTTCATCATTATAATTTAACAGACTGAGAGTCACATGGTCAGTGCTTTCCCCAGGGCTCATCGTCAGGTTAGTTTAGAGGCAGAGTTTGAGACACAGAGGCACAGTGTTTAGACTAGCAGGCCAGTTTTCCTTTCCTTTCAGAGTGTGTTAATTTATTAGAACAGTTACCGAAAGATCACGGACCCTGATGGATAAAATAATCAGTTAACGTTGAATCTGTCTTTGGTCATTCGGAGTAAATTTGGTGGTTAAAGTGCAGTCACCTTCAGCTCTGCTCAAAGGGAATGTTTTGTGAGCTCTGTGTTTACTTATTCTGTTGCCTCAAACTATCTGTCAGACACTAAAATAAGAAGCAGGGAGATAACCAAGTGAAGCATCACCTGCTGCATTCAAGTGTCTTCCCAAAGAAGGAGGAATTAGCATAAATAATGAAGAATTAAATCAGTTGGGGTTATTAGGAGGTCTCATAATTAGATGTTTCAGTCAAAACAAAAGGGTCTGAATCAGAGATATACAATACAAATCTGTGTTTCCATGCAGGACCTGACTCCATCTGGGAAGACAACAGTAGAAACTGCAGAACGTCTGAAATCACAACCCTGAGGAGGCCGCGGCGGCGTCAGCGTTATGGAAGAGCGCCGCGACCTCGACCAACGACCACTCTGCGTTTTGCACACGATGGCAAACGCTTCCTCTGAATCCAGCAAATGTCTCCCAAAGATTCATTCAATCTCTCCCCTTGTGAATTCAAAAAAAAAAAATGTACAAAGATATATATTCAGCGGAACAGATCACAGAGTGCGAGTTTGTGTCAATTGATGAATAAATATCTGCATGTGATTTCAAAACGAGAAGGAAAAAAAAAAAAAAGAGATACTGTACACGCTACATGCTAGAGAAGAATACAGGCAGCTGTCTCTCAGCATAAGACAAGAAGAAATGTTCTTCCCACTATAAAAATACCTAGAATCTAGAATGAGTGTAGAAAAACTTTACATGTACAAGTCATTTACATCCAAGGCCATTTTTCCATGGAGTGGCAGGTGAAGTAGAGCGGTGAGAGGTGAGAAAATAGGACTTCTTCTGAGCATATTGGTGAAGAATGCCATGCCGTTTGAACAAAACACATCAACCGGCTTCCTTTAAACCAGAAATCCTTCAAGATGTCTGTCCAAAACCAATGGCTGCGTAGTACCGATAAGCACGGCCTCAGTCCAGAATCAGTCCGTACGGATTGGAAAAGGCAGATGATGCTCCGGCAGAGGAAATAAAGAGCATGTTTGTTCCATCTGCCCTCCACCAATGTCCACTTCTTGCCAAGCGTTATTGCTACCAAAGTCTGCCGTGTCTCTCCAGGTCTGAATAACGATATAACTGACCAAAAAACCAGCAGAAAAAAAAGCTCATCTGAACTCCTGACGGCTGAAAAAATACAATATGTAACTGAAATGAAACCTTTTAAGACATGGCTGCGAAATGTAGTATTCTTGAATTGATTTGATATGACATTTAAATGAAATGGATTTCACTATCATACAGTCTTCAAAACTATCGCAACTATCACAATAGACATTTCTTTTTATATATATATATATCAACAAAACAATAATGAAATCAAAACAAAACTTAGTGCAAAGTACAACCATTTGATTATTCACATACAACTTGTCAAATGTCAGCATTTTTCAGTCATCAATAACTTTTTTTGACTGACATTAAATCACTTGTGCAGCAAAAAATTAAGGTTGGTTACCTGGATTAACTTGCTCCCCATTACTTTCACTCAGCAAGAGAACACTGGGGTCAGGTGGGCTGTACTAAAAAAAAAAAACAAAGAACTACAAATCCCAGAATCACTCTTCAGTTTCCCTTCATGCGTAGTTCAAGTGTTTACGTGTCAGTATTAGCAGGTTATATTTGTCAGTTACAGTACCCATTCACTTAGTGACTTATTGAATATTTGTGCCAGAGGGAGTGATGGGAAATGTAGTCTTTTTTTCCAACACTTGAGGTTTCCAGCCCACCTGAGCTCCGGGACCCTGTTTCATCGTAAAACAACAAATTGAAGCAAATCATAAACAACCCAGTTCCTTCATTTGGGACATCGAAGCTTATATTACTCGCTAGTGTCACCAAGCTTTTTCAAAAACCTTTAAGCAACACTGCGCAAAATAAATGTCAAACACCTCACACACTCACACACACACACAAAGAACCCTCAGGGCATTTCTGATCCTCGACGCCTAGAAACGTCCCTCACTTGGGTCCGATGGAAAGGACAGTTAGAGGACAGAATTAAGGAAGCACCGCAAGCTTTAAACACGTTAAAGACAAATCAAAAGGGGAACTGCCGCTCCGATCTCCCGCCCAGCTTCATACGGCTTTCTCTCTTGTGAATAAAACACAATTCAGCCCGGTTCAGGGGATCGAAGCCTCTTACTTACCACCATCTCAGTAACACTTCACTGACTGAACTGAGGCATGTGATAATGGATACTTGGATCACCTTTCATTTAAGGCCTTTCGGTACCTGTCTGATTGAGTTTTAGCTCCATCAAACATTGACACTTTGAAGATTCTCTACTTTTTAACAGTAAGACTCGGGTCCCTCTAGCCAAATACATGGAGGTCACCAGAACCCAAGTGTATTCAGGAGGGCTAACACACACACGCACACTCTCACACACTCACACTCACAAATAAGCACAGACTTAAGGGATATGGAACTGAAAACTGCTTGATTTTCACCGTCAGACTTCTTAGAAATCCTTCTTAGATCCTTCTCTTTAAGGGGGGGGGGGGGGGCGGGGGGATGAGTCGAGTGCGTCGTTGTTTTCCTACCAAAATGGTGTCTGAGTATTTTTACATCCTCTCTTGGTAGCTTTCTTCAAGTCTCCGGTTGTGTTTGACAGCCTGAGGAGTCACTGTGCGCGGCCGTCTGGCTGCTTGGAGTCTATTTGACCTCGAGGATGGAGGGGTTGCACTCCATGATGGCCACGATGATTTTGTCAATGTAGTCCTGGAGTCTGTAGTTGATCTCTTCCTGTTTGTGGACCGCCTCCATCAACTACAGGCAGAGAGGCAGAAGTCAGAGGAGAAAAAAGTGAAAACACGGAATAAAACGTGCCCATATCCAGTGGTGGATTGCACTAAGGATATTTACTCAATAGTACTAAAGTACTATTTTGACATAACCTGATATATTTGATCCATTTTGTGATACTCTATGGACTTACTTCACTACACTTCAGAGGTAAATATTGTAATTTTTACTGCACGGCAATGATTTACCCACTTTTACATGTAAAAATAAACATGCTATGCTTCAAAGTATTTAAAATAGTCTCAACTTGACCGGACTAGAAGAATACAACTCTCTAAAATGCAATATTTGGTGGTAAAAACTGAATATTACTGCTCTATAATACTTCGAAAGGAGACTTTTAGGACAATGAATATTTCAACTTTTGATACTTTAAGCACTTTTTTGATGACAATACTTGTATTATTGTAACTTGTAGTTCAATATTTAAAATCTGGACTTTTCTTGTTAATGGAGTTTTTTCCAAACACTATTTTACCTCAGTAATGTATCGGTACTTATTCTCCAACTGCCTATAAATAAAAAGGGGAACCAACAAGGAATATGTTTTGCATCTCCCTTGCTGTGCTCTGAAACTCACCTCTACACGGGACACGTTGTTGATCTCAGCTGCCAGCGAGTCGGAGAAAGACGCCGACATCAAGTTCTTGGCTCCCTGGATGCTGAGGTTGATGATCTGTCCGTTCAGCTCGTCGTTCTGCTCCTTCAGGCTGCGGTTGTCCTGGAGAGGATGACACAAACGTAACACATCGTAAAATCAGCATCCTAAATCATTCTTCCATTTCCAAAACAGACTGGTCAAAGTGATAGAATGAGAACAACATGGATACTCAGGGTTTCTCAGAATGTGCGTGCTACCTGTTTGAGTCGTTTGATCTCCTGCTCCAGCTCGGCCTCTCGGGTGCGGGTCTGGTACTCCTGCAGCCCGGCCCCGGGTGTGCGTCCTCTCTTTGCTTCGGCCTCCAGCTTGTAGAGCTGTAGATGCTCCAGCTGCTTACGCAAGTCCTCAATCAGCTGAGGTACGAACAAATCAAGACACATCAGTTATTAAAGTTGATAGAAATATAACAGAATGAGGCAAAAACACACTTTATCATTTAGACAGGAACATTTGACACATGAGAGTAAAGCTTTAAACAGTATAGAGGGCTGCAGACAAGACATATTTGATGTCTACCACAGAAGTTAGCATCGCCATGGTTTCCGTTATTATTTATTATTCAGGGTTCTTACACCTTTTCCAAAGTCAAATTCAAGCACTTTTCAAGCATTTTCAAGGTGCATTTTCAAGCATCTTACAGCCGTTGTAAATTACATATTTATATACACATACTTATACTCAAATGATTATTTCCCTACCTCACATTAAATCAGATGTTCTTTATGCTATAAACAACCAAATGTGTGTTTCATAATAGCATTCTACATGAGGATGAAAAATTAAAAATGTTAGAAAAGAAAACTAAGTTTAATATTTCAAAATGAGTGACCCATCTATACGTAGACTGGGCATCCCATATAACCTGGCTGAGCCAATATAAAACAATCAGCCAAATAACTTTTCAATATATTATTGATTACTATTTTTGAGGTACTTTTAGGTTGGCAGTAAACACAAGTCAGAGGTAAATGGTGTACTTTGACTCCACTACATGCATTTAATACCTTTAGTTACTTTACAGATGTGGATGAATGATGTGAAATATAATCAAGTGTTAAATCAGACTTTAGTTCCACCTGGAGTAAATTCACAAGCTACTCTGCAGTATACAAAGTCATTCAAACTAGCTGCAACTTTACCAGCTTTGAGAACACTTTCATGATCAATCATTATAAAACATATCATATACAATTATTAGGGATGCTCCGATCGCCAATTTTGGAGCCGATTGCCGGAATCAGTATCGGCCGATACCGATATCGCTCTCTTTTCCTCTCTTCTCTTGTCATGTATTTTACATGCAACGATAGCCTAATCTAAAATGCTCTACTATGGCGTACCTTTCGTGTGGTGTGTGGCTCGTCAGCGCAGACTCTCGCATCGTTATTGTTGCACACTTTGCAGGAGGCTACTCTTGGGCTTCGCTTGACCCTCGTCTTAGCCATGGCTTGTATTTGTCTTCTGCTAGCCAACGCTCGTTGAAACGGCAACCTCCTGGCATACTGTCATCTATCACTCTCATCAGAATGCCCAGGTCACACACGTAACAAAAACACTTGCCGGTCACGCGCATTGCGCGGGAAGGCCGGAGCGGAGCTGTTTTATGTAAAAGCGAGGCAATTAAGCGCGCTCAGACTTCTTTATTTTCTTTTAATCTAAAAAGCGAAGTAAAGCATTTACAATTTCAAGCACTTTATCCCAAATTCAAGCACCATTCCCAAAATTCAAGCACTTTTCAAACCTTGAAAACACCTCGTACAATTTCAAGCATTTTCAAGGATTTCCAGCACCCGTACGCACCCTGTTATTGCAGCATATTCTTTTTTTTGTATAGATGGACTTGTAATTTGATTTTCATCATTTGTTTAATGTCTCTGACAACCTGTTTAGTCATTCAGTCACATGGTTAACAACTGACTTCTCTGAGAAAAATAAAAGCTTAAAAATAAAACAAGTGTGACAGACTCACATATTTTGTGTTGCCGTGTTCTAAATATTTTAGGAAGGTGTTAACTCAAGACCTTTTTTCAGGCATCTAACCAAAACCTATTCTTGGAGACAGGGGAGCTGTGAAACAAAAATGCGAACTCGTATCAAGGTTTAAGGACACTTCAGAGGGAAATGTTGTACGTTTTACTGCACTGCAATGATTTACCTACTCATTACATGTAAAAATACACATGCTTCAAAGTATTACAAATTGTCTCAACTTGACAAGACTAGGAGAATACAATTATTTTAAATGCTGCAGAGCTCTGTTGACCGTTTGTTTTGCACACAGAGAAAGCGCCCCACCTCCTGCGTGTTCTCCTTCTCTTTCTGGCTCTGGTGGCGCTCGTGGCTCAGCTTGTCGGCCATCTTCCTCCGGGACTCCGTCTCCTCCTGCAGACGGTCGCACAGCGCCTCTGACTCATCCTGCAGCTTCCTCTTCTCCTGGCAACCACAAACACAGAAATAAATGTGAGGAGGATGAGCAGTGTTCAGACACATGATTAATGAAATCAGAAAAAGCAAAAACACCCAGGAGATGAGATATGTGTTCTCTCACCTCCTCTAGTCTCTCGATGTTCGCTCTGAGACAGGGAACGCACGACCTCAGCTCGCTGTTCTCCTCGTCCAGCTGCTGCAGCCTGAGACACACACACACAATCCTCATCAGAGACCAAAAGCACAGCCATGAAACAACAACACATCCTGTTTGATTATTGTAAACAACACTACTATAGCAGATTAGTGCCAGAGGGTGGCAGTGTAGAGCCACGGTTCATCCAAGAAACAACCAGAAAACGTTTGGCGTTACATGATCAAATATGTTTTTAGAACGCCATTAAACCTCATACAGCAAACGCAACAAAGGTACAACCTTAAAACGACTGAGGGTATCAAAAACGAAATGTTTTGTTTGCAATATCATGTTGAAATGATCACTAAGTATCAAAAACATATAACGTTTTTTTGTACTGAATATCACATAGATATTAACAGCTTTCTGTTTTATAGTTTACTTCGAACAGCATTATATGAATTACATAAATTATATTCATGATTATTATAAAATTGTGTTTCATAAACCAGGTAGTATGTGCAGACCTCAAACAGAATAACAATCAATCTGTAGATTTTTGATGCTGGCGCCAAACCTTAATGTCCTTTTCAACAATATATAATGAGTCATTATCTTGATGTTGAATGTTAAATGCTATTCACGTTAACCCGTCTTCTCTCCCCCGCTCACCTGGCCTGCAGGTTCTCCAGCTCCACTCCTCTCTCCCTCTCCAGCTTGATCAGCGCCTCCTTGTGGCGCCGGGTCTCCTGCTGAACCTGCTCGTCCGCGTAGACCTCCTGCTCCTTCAGCTGCTCCTCCAAAGCGTTGGCCCGGTGCACGAGGTGGAGGTTCTCCTGCCGCAGCCGAGTGTGCTGCTCCCCCGAAGCCTCCGACTCCTTCTCCAGCTCCGCCACTCGACGCTCCAGGAGCAACACCTGGAATAGGCACATTTTTAAAAAGGTTAGTGACTAACATTGAAATGTATTGTAAAAGCATGTGTTTAAAGGGGCCTTATTCTGATCATTTTCAGGCTCTGTTGTGATTGGTCAACCGCTAAGAGATGTCCCACTCTTTAGCCTATCACGTACAATGTGTTGGAGCGCTAGCCAATAGAAGTGCAAGTGTTACATAGTGTTGTCACTGTGTTCTGGATGTAAACAAAGGAGTCCAATAGAGTAGTTTCAGGGAGGGGGGAGTGTGTGGGAGAAAACAAGTGAACTTTGAGATTTTAGACTTTACAGACCATTTACATGAATAAAAAAAAAACCTAAATAACAAACTACAGGAGAGGAAAGATACCAAAAAAAAAAATAATAAGGTCCCTTTAACTGACAGTAGGAAATGCTTCTTGTATCTGGAACAGCGACTGTAACAGGTGAAAGCTGTGGCTGCGCACAGGTAAAAAATAAGTAACAGGAGAATTGTGAAAAAGCAAACGTTGCGGAAAAATATTATCCGGTAACTTCCTCCACAGCTCACCTTGTCTGTGATGTCGTTATCTGCGAGCTCCAGGATGTCCCGCGTCAGGTCGCTCACAGTGTCCAGAGTCATCGAGCTGTTTTGGAGGAGATGTCTGCACGAGGAACGGAGAAAACGTAAATCCATAGAGCCAGTTCACATTTCATACACTGCTTTGTTTCTGTGTGCCAAACATAACTATCTATTACAATGATTGTAGAAATATGAACACCCTGCCCACTGAAATTAGAGCAACCATTTGGCTTACCTTGCTACTTTCTTGCTGGACAGCCTCTTGCCAGCGCTGGACGGGGAAACAGAACAACAGGAAAAATAGTCAGGAAGAGAAAAAGGATAAAAGGAAAGAGACGCCATCTCCTGGTATCTAACCCCCCCGACCCTCTATTTGCTAACCCCACAGAAAACAAAAAGGCACGATGATGTGGATATTTACTTAAAAATCACTTGTTTCACAGCAATCCCACACAAACACATGTATTAACAATGTCTATCAAGTGCTGATTAAGGATCAGTTCTGACCTGTGACGGCAGTACAGAAACTTAAACCTGGTTTAATAGATTTTTTAAAAAGGAAATGCCGAAGTTCTGAATCATGCCATTAAGTAGCTGAACCAACAAATAGGATTTCAGTATTAGTACGTTTCTGTAACACAGCTACAGGTCAGCAATCCTGGATCAGCTGTTCCGATAAAAACAAGTTATTTGAAAAGCTTTGCTCCATTTCCAGCAGTCATTCTGCAACGACTCAAATGAAACATGATGACATGATATGGAGAGAAGAACATACTGAAACAGACGCCACTCACCTGTAATACCTGGGGTCATTATTTTGTAATAACGCAATACATTTATAAGCTTGTTTTGAGATGAGCAATATGTATTTTATGCATGAGTGACAAACCAAAATAGTAACAATGGACTACCATCATCCAAAAAAATGAATCGGAGCGACTGAAAAATCGATTTTCCATCATTAAACACTAAATGTTGAATGTTCACACGCACTGCAAATCACACAAGAGGGCGCAGATGAAAAAACACTGTGTGAAAAGTGCAATCTGTAACATAACACACCATGTTGTTGCCAGCATGCACACACTATGAGAACATGCATGACACTGCGTTTAAATCATCACCGCAAACACATTCACAGAGCCTGCAGTCGGCGTGGGGCCGTGAATGACGGGTTACCTAGTCATCTCTAGGAAATTGAGGCGAGTGGAGAGGTCCTCCAGGCGACTTATTTGTTTGTGACACTGGCTACAGAAAAAGTCCAGCGCCTCCTCCCTGAGGAAGCTCTGAAAGCAGTCAGGTAAGGCAGCGGTGGCACTGGAAAGAGGAAACAAGGGGGAGGAAGAGGAGGAGGAAGTGGTGAGTGAGGTGGTGAGTGAGGTGGGACAGGAACACCTTTGAGGGGGTGCAGGAGGAGATGGTGAAATCCACAGGAGAATTGAAAGGAGTAAAGTGGGAGGGAGACGTGAAACAGACTGCAGTGTGGCTGTGTTTCTTTGTGATAGGAGACAAAACGTTATCATTGTGTTGCTTTTCTTCAGTGTGCTGTTTTTTGTCATTTTCCTCATTTTGACCTTGGCCTGTTTGCAGACAGCCAACAGAATGGTTACAATCAAGCTAACAACTTAAGCTCTCGAGCAAACCAAGGCAACACGCAGCCGATTATTTCATTGTTCCCTCCTCACATCACCTCCGCCGGCTGATTGTCCATTCAGGCAAAGAGTCAGGCATTCATTATGCAACACGCTGGCACAGCTTCCTGTTTATGTAGGCAGAACAACGTGGCGGGGCAGACTTCTCAAGTGTTTGCCACTTGATGGTCGTACGCGCTGTTGTTCCCTGACCGTGTGAAGGATGACTTTGTTGCCTACAGCCATTTCTGTTGAACAGAAGTCAAAGCGCTGTGATATGTAGATACATGTGGGGGTGTGTGTGTGTGTGTGTGTGTGTGTGTGTGTGTGTGTGTGTGTGTGTGTAGGCAGCGTCGGTACATGCGCCATCAGTGAGCACGATTGGCCCAAAACACAGTGACGCATTCACAGTGAGTGGGTGAAGTTTGTGGGAAGCATGATTTTCTTTTTTAGCCTAACCACCAACAACAACGTGTACGCCATGTGATCTTTCACAGGCAGTATGTAATTCAATGATGGCTTTCATTTCATATCATTTCGATTTTAACTATCATTTAAGGTAAAAAATATGCAATAACATACCAAGCAAGTTAAAAAATCCATTAAGACTATGTTGTACCTGTAATATTACTAATATTAATTAACTCTAATAATTAATCTTCGAATATATTGCCCTTGTTATACTTACTTTTCTGTATATTCAAATAAATAGTACATTATTTAATTATATTTATAGTCCTTAATAGTTATATTTAATAATGAATACTTACTATAAAATATTAGAATATTTTGTGTATATTTATTTATATTTTTCAAATGTTATACACCTTCTAACAATAGTTTTGTATAACTGTGTTTATGTTTGAACCATTATACACCAACCTATTTGGCAATATACCAGATTCAGATGACTACTTATAAGCAAGTTTTTAAAAAGGAGTATTTCCATTTTGTCAATGAGCTACAAAAACTAGGCTCAGAACATTAAGAGCATCCCGGTAATTCAGATCACGGAAATATCACCCAAGAGGGAATTACTCATTATCTCGCTTTAGTCTCTGGTGAAAACTGAGGAGGAGGATTGGAAAAAGATGACAAGGGGAAAGTCTACAACAGGGGCTTCAACAAAAAGGACAGGTGCCATAGTGAGTGTATGTGTGTGTAGAAATGTGGCTGTATTTTGGTGTTTCCCAGACACTGTCCTGCAGCCCAGTTTGTTAGAAATTCCTCTTGGTGTCTGAACCCAGCCCAACAAAACAGACACCTCCTGTGCGTCCTACATGTCTTGTTCACCGTGTAAAACATGTACTCTCAGGATCACACAACAAGGGCAAAAGGAGACACAGTTTTAGGATTTGGCCCCACATTTTCAACAACATTGCACTGATGGAATGAACTTTGTATACACTTCATTTATCTTCGCCCTTCACGAGAAAAGGAGCCCGATAAGCAAGTCTCCAGAAAGCTCTTATCAACATTTGTCCTCAGTGTCTTTGTTAAAAGAGAAACATTTTCTCCAAAGAACGTAAATAAGGACATTTAAACCAGAGCTGAGAATGTAACGGCGTCACACCTCGTATCAGGCAGCAGGGCTGAGTCAAAGAAAGTCTGAGTTTAATCATCTTCAGGCTGCCAACACTTTAAAATGCAGAGCTCCAGACTGCGACCAAAATCGTTGCATACCCGATCCATTTTTGGAGAGTTAAAAATGTCTCGTAATTATCGTTGGGGACCCGGTGCAATTCAGACACTCTCGATTCCAACAACGCCTCCAAAATCTCAACAGTCAACTTAATGAGTGAACAAGTTTTAGGCACGTAGGGAGGGCCGTGCTCACTTCGTAGCCACTAACTTGCAAGACCCAATTTGTGCCTCTGAGAAGAAAACCTTGCTTTTCCGTTCACAGCTACTGTAATGTGTAAATGGATCACTTGTCCACACGAGCCTGTTTTTTCTTTGGTTTGGTTTTGAGACAATATACGGTGTACGTAGAGCTCTACCAAACAATCAATTTAGCTGTTAACGTGTTTCAAAAGTAAAGCGGTCTATGGTTGATCAAAAAATATAATGTAAAGTTTTTTTTTTCATACAGCAGTTGTGGGAGCAGTGAAAAGATCTCATCACTACACTGTAGATAAAGAGAACTGAATAAACCAACCTTCACATCTTGAAAAAGTACAACCTAAACTCATTTTAAACAGCAGAGGTCTGTACAGTTTAAGCATCGGCGTAGAGGTTTAGGAAACAATCCATTTGCTGTTAATGTTTTTAAAAATCAAACAGTCTATGGCTAAATATTTAAAAAAGGAAAATGAGAAGAGAGAGTAAAGGACAACCAGATGAACTGACTCAGACTCCACTGATAAAGAGCTCAGTCAAACTTCCCCCCAAAAAAAAAAACGAATTGACTTGTACAGCCAACTGACATGGTCACCTGTGCTACCTGTGCGTAGTCTAATACCTCATATAAGAAAGTTTAAACATGTCCGTAAAGAGGTACTCTGGTTTAGTTGTGTAGGTCATACCTGGGAGAGAGCAGTGAGGAGCCATTGTTCTGTGAAGGTGTCTTCTCGAGAGGGGAGACTCCCTCCCCCTCCCTCCCCTCCACGCTGCTCTCCAGTAACTCCGAGGTGTTACTTTCCCCAAAGTCCTCGAAGTGCTCCTCCTCTCCCCCGATGACAGACACCAGCGAATGGTTGTGCAGCTCCGAGTTCAGGGAGAACCTGAGGGGGCACAGAAGAAAGGATTACTGTGTTAGCGTGCGTGTGATCCGATGTGTACACAACAACGGCACGGTTAAGTTTAGGCCGTGGCCAAAAATAGAGGGAAGTGTGTCAAGTTTAGACGGGATAAAAATGGACGTCTGACTGGATATAGACAGACACATTAGCCATTAGGCAAAACAAACAAGCCCCGTCTTTTGAGTTGAGAAAAACGACATGATGCCATAATATTTGAGCAATAGTACAGGTTGTGTGTGCTTGGACCCAATAGTTGGGATATAACTAGAGCCTTTAGTAAATCTCAAACAAGTACGATTACTTCACCCAGAAAGAGCGGCAGTCTGAAGTTCAACGATCACTTCAAAGGTAATCTGTTAATTCACATTAATCCCAAAGTCTGCTTCGGGTTGAAACAAAATCTCTCCTGGCTGGTAAATGCAAAACCACGAGGGAAGAACTTGAGACGTGAGACGAACATTAAATGTGAGTCTGACTTAAAGGTAGGGTAGGTAAGAATAGAGAAACCAGCTCGAGTAAACTAGAATTTGAAAGAACACAACCGAAAAAAATCTGCCCCTTCCTTCAGACTTCCTTACAGAGCCCCTCCTCCAACACACACGAACGCGCACATGACCAATGAGGGCACGAGATAAGTTTGTGCACGAGATGGAAGGCTGACAGGCAGGTAGGCCATCCAGTTATTTTAGCCGGGCCGGCTCAGATGATTGGTCGTGCTTTTTACAGCGCCACGGCTTCCTCAGATGATATTTTTTAATGTATTTATTGTCAAAGCATTTCATATATTCATTGCTATCGGGATGTTAAGAGCATTCCATGGAATATAACAAAAAGTGTTTCTGAAGTGAATTACCTACCCCACCTTTAAGAGATTTTATTAACATCGCTGATAAAAACAGGTTGTGACTTTGGCCGGTTATCTAACACAACTGAGGAAAACTCTTCTGGGTGGATCTGGAAGTCTTTGCCTGGAATTGTGAGGTTTAAGTTAATAAAGTCCTTTGTATTTGTTTAACAGGAAAGCTGGAAAGATGGCCTTTCCTGTTGTTTAACAGGATACGTTAGATGTCTTAAGCAAACACAGGACGAGGAAGTCTAAATCAGCAGAAAAGCTTGCCCTTTCATGACACAACGACAAAGATCCTTTTCATTGTTTACAAGACGAAAAAGTGGTCAGATCAAAGCTAAAACATCACCTTCAAAACCTAAAACCATGTAGTCTTACACAAAAAAAGAAGTCAGACTCTTATAAAGACAATTTTCCCTTCTAATTTGCTTTCACCAGACATCAATGCAGTTTTAATTTCTTCTGCAAACACTATGCTCCACTAGGAAAAACACAACCAACTTTGGAGACTTACCCTTCTTCCGGGCTCTTACAACATGGCCCCATATTGAGGTCCCTTGCAAAGGGGGGCGGCGAGGAGAGAGAAGGCATCTTTAAAGACCCTCCGCTGCTCTGGCGTGAAAGCCGTGGAGCAACTGGAGTCAACACCCCCGACAACCAAAGTGGAATTCTGAAGTTTCACAGGCTACACTGATTTAAAACAAAACCACGACTCTCCAGCTGGGAGGAAACAAAAAAAAAAAAAAAAGGGTCTGCTTTTGTAAAACGGCTTAGTCCGTGTTCCTAATGAGCTGCCAATCTGTGCCACATGACTGCATCGTCTGTGCCACCCGAAGGAGGCGGTACCAGGGAGGGTTGATCGCGAGTGGGCTAATCAGATTTTAGGCTAAGCAACGGCCAACAGACAGTCCGCTGACCTTCTAAGGGCCAAATGTGTGTGGGGGAGGTTAATCCTGTTACAGTCTTAATCCCCCGTCCAGTGCATACAGTATAATCCAACTCTGAATATGGCGAGAGCTAGCTAACACATGGCAAAAAATCAAGTTTAGGTATTGATCCTTTTGTTGCATTTACTAGCTATTAAAACCACTCACAGTAGCAAATTGTTTGTTTGCAAAACCCTGTAAAAAAAGGTTTATGCATTAAAAAAAATGCCAAGGATGTGAGTCAGCAATGAGTCATCACAATTTGATGTACACAAACAGACTGCCTAAATGAGAGAATACAAAAAAGGTCACAGGGTCATACAGTGTTCCCGTAAGCAGAGGTCGATGGAGAGACTGACATTATCCAGGGCCACAGACAGAGAAAAAGGCAAAACAACACAAAAAAAGAGCCGACTCAACACTTCCTGGAATTCAAGGCTCAATCATGGAATAGGAAGTCCAAACACATCCCTGTCAGGGAGAACACTCAGAGCCGTCACCAAGCCGGACAGACGGGTCACAGAGTCAGCAGATAACGGCCTCAGCGCTCTGCACTTCCTCACTCCTGTTGGACACTCCAGCAACAAGGGGTTCCAGATATATACACATCATCTACAGTAACTACCCATCGTAGACAATAGGAGAGAAGGAATCAAGATGATAGAAATCAGGGTTTGATGTGCACCTTCATATGTATCAAATCTCTTGCTCATCCTACTTGTCTGATGCAAATAATGGATCACAGAAGCACATTTTGTTTCTGTGTTGCTACTCTGTTTAATATGGTATGATTAAATGGAAAAGAGCCCAACAAAGGCCATTATTATTCAGACTATTTATTAATAGACAAAAGCCTCATGACACAGGCAGCTCATTAGCAAGAGATTTGAAATGCAGTACTATTTTGACTGCTTTGAGTGGACACTGCTGGTTTTAAGTCAGGCTGTGAGGTGCAAATAGCTAATATTATTATTATTATTATTATTATTAATAGCCAACACTTATCATAAACAAATAATTTGAGAAGAATCCAAATCCAGTCCAATTACACAAAGCCAAAGAATGCGAGATAAATACAAAATGTGACAAGAAATCTTAGAAAATGCTTAGGTTTAGTTTTATTTCCCTCAGTGTGACTGGAAGTGTCTGCTTAGATTTGAGAGAGAATCTCAGTCCTATTCAGCCTTCACAAAATGATGATCCTCTCAGACACACTGAATGGTGGCTTTTGCTGTTTTCAAGGTCTTTGGCGCTCACACTGTGCTCATTTCAAGTTATCTCTGAATAGGCTGTTCCTGTTCAGACAGACAGAAAACATCAACAGTCAATGTCCCCGCTGATTATGCTGCCTGGGTGAGTGTGGCCTCAAACTTTCCCTGACAATACATTGGTAGAAAGTCGAACATGGAGATATTTATCCTACTCTTCTTGTATATATATACACTCAAAAGGTTTAATCTGCCCTTCGGTTGAACCAAAGTGAGCCAAAGTGATCCAGCACCATATGATCTGTGTGAAAGTTCAGCGCAGGGCAACTCCAGAGCCAACCCCTAGCTGGAGATTTGACACATTTACGATAAGGTTCTGCAGCCAGCAGTGATTACACACAGCATTATGACTTTGATCTCAAGACAAGGGGATTACAATTGTATCGCAGAAGTCATTCAGGGACGCAACTCGCCTTCTTAGCGTTTAACACAAAGATGTGTAGACATATATATGTAGTGTAAATGGCTGAAGATTAAGATTTGACCGACCTATTTCCACTATCTTCCGGGTCGTGCAGCGTGGCCTCGATGCCGCTGTCCGTCTCCACTTCCTCGTGCATCTCGGGGGGCACCAGGGCCCCCGTGTCCTCATCGGTGAAGGTCTCACACTCGCTGTAAGTGCTCTCGGAGCCCAGGTACGCACTGTCCGTCACCTCATTTTGCTGAAGAACAAAGAATAAACACATTACAGTATGCCCATTAAGCAGTAAACAGACAAAACAACACTGATCTCTATTTCACCATGGCAACAACCGGGCATTAAAAGAGAGTATTTTAAAAAATAAATAAAAAACACAGCGATAGAAATCCTCGCTTTGCTGCAGCAATATTGCAGATAAACAATTAGTGCTGCAATCATCATTACAATTATAAACAAGCTGAGTAATTACTTCTGGTTCTGGCTTTTAAATGTCAGCAGCAATCAGGATTATGTGCAAAGGCAGATAGCACACCTATGGGTTGATACAGTTTAAAAAACAGCCATTTCAAAGATGATCTATTTTGAATGTTCAGGTCTACTCAGTAGGTATCGATGGCAATTACGCCCAAACGAATCACAGAGCGAGAACACACTTCAGAGACGCTCTGCTGTGATTCAGATGGCTGTTCCAAGCAAAAAGAAAACCTGCTGCATAAACACCTATGAGCAACAAGTTCAAACTAAATGAGTAAGCAACAAAATACTACACTGCGGCATGCCAAGAAGAACATCTGAAGCTATTAGCAACAAGAGACACTTGATCAGGTATCAGAGCTGTGAAGCAGCAATAAAGCCGAGACAGGTGAGTCATGTTAGAAAACATAACGTACCATTATAAATGCAGCGTTGGGAGAAGCAGGGCCCAGAGGGCTATCCACCATGCTCAGAACCATTCTCTCAAAGGAAGAGAAGCCAGCCTGCCATGAGAGCTAATAACTACTAATGCTTCTTCACTCTCAGAGAGGGAGAGAAGAAAATACTGTAACACCTCGTTCAGCTCCACTGGGTGGTCAGAGGGGAGGAGACAGAGGCAAAGTCCAAAGAGTGGCAGAAGTCAGCTGTAACGCTCAACCAGCCGACTTTCTACGCTTTCAAATGACACACGGTCAGCTGAATAATCTCTTCTGGCTCCCGTGAGCTTCCCTTCCTGGCCCGGTGTGACAGTGTAAATCATTAAGTCATGTTCTTTAATGTTGCAGAGTGCACAGTTAAAGAGTGTAAGATGTCACAACAACCAAAGTCATAACTTCTGGACTGTGTGCCAATAGAAAAACTAACATCGGTAGGTTAATAACCTGGATCCCTGTAAACAATTACTGCCGTTTTATGTTGCTATTTATGAATCCAAAAGGGAAATGTAGCAGCAGCAGAACATATTTAGTAGCAGGAAAAAGGGGGTGGAGGACGGGGCGTTGCTTTCCTCTGATGCCAGGCTCAGGCGGAACAGCCTCACCTTGCCTGTTTTGAAAGCAAACAGGGTGAGAACAGCGCGGCCATTGAGAGAGGAACCCTTTTCTGCCAGAAACTGGAGGGGAAAAAACAAGGCCGGGGACACAGGTGTGGCGTCTACTTCAAGCGTAAACACAAACCACCTCAAAAGCTCTGGGCACAGGTTCCAGTAAACAGCAAGGACGCTTCGTAAATCACTGCGCTTTACTCATTGTTAGTGTTCATTTTCAGGTAAACAACTTCAAGTAATTCAAATCATGTTCATTTCACCCTATCCCTTATAGTTCAAGATACAAATGGAAATGTTCTTATTTAACAACAACCTTCACTGTGTTCTTGAGCCTTTGAGCGGTCATTTAATCAAATCAGGCTTTGTGTAGGTGTCAGACAGATGGCTGCTTCTTTCAAAGAATGATCATTTTATGAACTCATAAACTGGATTAAAGTGCTGGGAACCCATTCACACTCCGACTTTGACTCATGGGCCTGCACTTCTAAACCCTACCAAGAGAGGGAGCTGATAGGGCGCCATGTTCAGCCATGAAAACAACAGTCCTCGTCCAGCAGTGCTCTCAGTGAACACAATAGCAGGAACACTTAAATTCTGCAGAGCCCAGCAACAATGATGGTTAAATATACAAGTTCCAGGGAGAGAGGAATTCCAGATATGTTAACCGCCACTGTAAAAACACCAAGTCCACATACACACATGTAAAAAAAACTCTGGCACATTCCAGCTAATTCAATATTTGTCAAGGAATACTCAAAAAGCCAGCCAGAAGCTATTCAGTGTCAGCCAAACCAGAGTGGTAATGATAGCCCAGTGGATTTCAGTGGGAAGAGTGAGAGTGCACGGGGAGTTCAGCCTGCGAGCGTCACACTGCGCTGCTGTGTGCAACAACTGGGAGCACAGACTGGACCACATGCACGGCTACAGAGGGGGGGGGGGGGGGAGCTTCCTGTGCGGTGCTCACCTCGTCGTATTCCTCCTGACAGCCCACCGCTCCGTCGCCCGGACTGTAGTTGTAGATCTGTGGCTCCGGACCTGTGGATATGAGAGGAAGAAGGATGGTTTAATGTGCGCAGAGTCAACACATTAAGTCAAACAGGAAAGGAGGCTCCACTTAAACAGGACTGGTGTGTATAGTGTCAATATAAAATGTGCAAACAACACAGGCATCATGAAGAAAGAAGGTTTTCACAGCAGGTTCATGCTAGCGCTAACACACTGAGAGCTTTGCTTCTTATCTACTGTATAACATATATGTGTTTATGCTTGACAATTCATATGCAGTCTGCAATGTAATAACCATTTGTGTTGTGAATGGATACATAAGCAATTACATGCAAAGGAGACTGTAAGATTTTTTCAGAGATACACATAATGATAACAATCCAACTCTATGCCTAACAGGATTTTATTGTACATTTAAAAGTCTGCTAATATCATAAAGAAGATCTATGATTAGACTTCACCCTGATCAAAATAACCTGATACATCTGCTACAGTATAGTACTTATATACTGTTAAATATAATGCAATTATCACTGAATGTTTTATATATTAATTCAAATAAAATATTTTAACATTATAATGTATCCTTTAATTTGTAGTTATTTAAAATGAACTTTTCTTACCCACAAAAAGGGAAAGAAAAGTATTGTGGGAATGCATTATAAAAGCCATTAAGAACATGCTGTTGTTTTTTCTCAGGTGAAGTCATCTCTTGGTGTTTATTTTGCAAAGTAATACATTTGACTGAACTCTGAACAGAATAAATGGTTCAAACCTTTGTTTGTCAAACTGATATCCCTGCCTGTAGTGTGTTTGCTCAGCACATTGTAGAGTGCATGTCCTAGTTGCCCTACACTGGCATATTTACAGTCAGCAATCTGAGCGTACTGTGACAGTAAACGTTATGTAACTTTTAAACTCGCATTTCAAAAGGCGAGGAATATCATGTAATAGGTATATGTGGGGAAATAAAGCAATACAAAAGGACAAGAGGCAACCCATATCCAATGTAAGTGTGTCAATACAGGCCTCTGTTGGGAGCACCTGTAGACAAACAGTGTAACCTGAGGCGGAGCGGCAAGATGGAGCCACTGCGGCTCCTGTGTCTAGTAAAGAGAGCTGCGAGTAGCACCCTGCGGAGAGAAAGGAGCACAAACCGTGTTCAGGAGCTGCCAGCAGACCCCAGGGTTTTGTGCCCCCTGGTCTCAGAAACCCGTTGCTCTTCGAGACTCGTACACATCGCAGGCCATTTAAGTGCAGTGAGTCTGCAAAACGCTAGCTTCTGTTTTAGCAACACAACAGCAGCTTCTTGGCACGATGTCAAAATATCAGGAATATTTCCAAGACCAACTTTTGTTGTTGCAGACATGCCACAGCCACTACAGGGAGCAAGGCATTTCCATGGCCTGCAGGCTTCTCTTAATATTAAAAAGGAACCGGTGCCAGTAAATAGTTGTGCAGGAATGAAATTGGTGGAATGAAGGGCTGCAACCAATGATTATTCTCATTGATTATTCTAGCCTTGCCAGAGTATCTAGTATATTCTTTCTAGATTCGTAGATAAATAGTATTGTCAAAAAAATATCATAAAAATATGTTAATGCAGTTTCTCGGAGTGCAAGGCAAAGTCTTTAAATGTCCTTTTGCATCAGTCCGAAAAACAAAAATATATTCACGTTAATTTGATATAAAACATAGAAAAGCAGGAAATCTCAATATTTGAGAAACTGAAAAGAGCATTTTCTGACATTTTTGGTCAACGATTTATCGAAACAGTTGGGGATTATTTATCCGTCAGTCGATTAAAGGATAAATTGGCCCATCTTTGAAGATTTGGCCAAGGTCAGGGTCCTTGAACACAACACAAGCTAACGTGTCATCACGTGGTGTATGTCTCGTCTGACAGATGTGTAGTTCTGACGGAGAGCACCAGAACGTCACTACGGCACTTCCAAAAATTGCAGTACCCATAAGGAGCCGTACACATGCCGCAGTTTTTGCGTGGCTGTGTCTTTAGTTGTAAGCCCAGTGGCGATCTGTTCATCTGACATACTGATCATACAGTCAATAACTTTGTTGTTATTAGCATCTGGTTAGCTAGCTATGCTAATGAATATAAGAAGCTTTTTCTACAACCAGTGAGGTAAAGAAACATCTTTATATGATCATTATAGTTATACAAATATAAGAGAATAAAGTAAACCGGTATAAAATACTATATGACAGTAAAAAAAAGTTGTTATTAATAAACAAGAATACAGTTTGAAAGGGGAGTGATTTGTAAAATATCCATAAAGAAAATCTGTTTACAGTTCTGTTTCATATGGGTGTTGAGAGATGTATCCATAGATCTCCTAATTTTTGCTCTCAAAGTGCACCAAATAGATGCTTTTAACTTAACGGCCCTCGGAGGATGTTGAAAAAATGTAAATGGCCCTTGAGAGGAAAAAGGTTCCCCACCCCTGATTTAGCAGAGTGCAATCTAGCTAATATTAAAACGTGATGACCATTTAGGAACTGGACAGAGCACAGATGGGGAAGAAACTGTGGTAGGGAACATAACATTGGTCTGAAAAAAACAAAAAAATGCCTTTACAAGAATAGTGGAATTCTTTCAGCAGTGTGTGAACGACCTGGGAAGTTACAGTTCAGGTTTGATCTTCACACACTAATGGGAAACTGTGAGGAAGTAACTGATGCATTCTCCACATGGCTGATTACACAGAGAAATACTAAAGGGAGGGAGCTCAGAGAGGAGGACAGTGAGTAACGGGAACATTGTCAATGATCCCCTGTTGTATTCTCACTCATTACATCATGGTTACATGATATGCGAGTTAGCAAAACAAGGCAACAAAAACAGATTCAGGGACACACGACTACAATGAGGAGGAGTTTATATAATGTGTTTTAAAAAAAGGCACATTATTTCCTATTTCCGCAACAATGTGTTTTTGTAGATGTTTATACCTGTCTGAGTGCTCTGTCTTAACAACAAAGCTTTGTGAGTAGTGACACGGGTGAAACAGAGAGGCCAGAGCAGAGAGAGAGGACAGTGAATTATTTAGCTGAATAGGACTCTCTACCCAAACCCCATCTCTCTGCCACTCCCGCTCTGAAACCTCGCCAACGAGCCCATGGTGTCCGTGCATCTCATGCTTTCCAGCGCATTACTTATTAATGACAAGAGTAACCGGAGCTGTGCAACCCAGAAGGCTTTGGGAAAGAAGGCCACCAATCAATATGCGGGGTGGATCCAGGCAAACGGGGCACTATCGCTGTTAGGTCAACACAACCTGTGCATCGTGTCAACACCACCGGCGTGTGCTGTAAACTGCTGGTAGTGATGTCACTTTGGGGTTTCTAAATCCATAACATAACTGTGAAGAAGGGCTAATAAAGTGTTCCCATTTAAGGAGGAAATACAATATCATTACAAGATTAGTTTTAAAGCGTATAAAGTGGAACAGGAGTGCAGCAAAGCGATTTAAGACAGAATAACAGTAGTTTGAGTCCACAGAATTTGGGTCAGTCTTCTGCCTTTCCTTTTAAAATCCTTCAGCTAAGCGATGGATGTGAACATACTGTATTGACAACATGATTTGAGCGCCATGGGGAATGCGGAGAGAATTAGCCAGATGCTGGAGACTAAATGTAGGTTGTAAGTATTTGCTGCCTGGGCAGGTTTTTAGTTTTACAGCAGAATTGCGTTAACGGCAGGTTAGCCAATATAAAAGTAGAAAATAAATGTTCTAACACACACACACACACACACACACCGCGTACTACAAACAGATAGAATACCAGCATCAGGACGCAGAGGTTCACCATGTAGCAACGTTTTTTGATTTGTGATGAATGTGTTAACATATCCAATAAAAGCATTCGTTACACGTGACATTTCTATGTCAGCATATTTTGAGTAGGTAGGTTTTTCAGATCATTCAATGTAGAACACAGAGTCTTCCACAGCAGGCCAAAAGGTGCACAACAAGAGAACACAAGATAACCAGTTTGAAGGGAAAACAAATCTCATAACTCACCTCCATTGCTGATTGCAGTGATTCCCCGGTGGAAGTCTTCAAAGCTGATCACTCCCAGACCACTGGGATCCAGAAACTTGGTCAGATCCTTCACCTGAAACATTAAAGAAACACGACATTTAAAACTTCAATTCCATCATGGCAGCAGCTGCAGAAAATCCTTAACCCATAGCTTTATCATATGTTCCACTTGGATGCTTCAAGTTTATGTCATAGATTATGTAAAGGGAAGTTTTCAGCCCATGGGATACAATGATATAAGTGCACTGTTAGCACATTGACTTCAATAAAACAGCACATGCAGGAGAAACAGCCAGAACTGGATCTGATTTGTTCCACGTACATCTACTAAGAACTCTTTCTTGAGGTCATTTCAGTAACATGACAGGTTTACTGCAGAGTTACAGTACGTGAGCTGCAAAGATTTTTGATTACAGAAGCAAAAAGTCGACAATAAACACAACTTCTGAACGTCGAGTGAGTTTAACAGGGTACAGGTTTGCAAAGGGTACAGCTTTTATTATCTTTGAACATGCAAACAGTTACTGAAAGCTTTGCAGTTTACCACCATCTGAAGTAATACAATTAAAGATAGCTTATGGAAGCAAGTAAGTAGGACATTTATTACACTACATGCATGAACATTATATAATGTAAAGCAATAAAGCCTTGTGTGCACAGAAACTTAGCTGCACTCTGGTTTAATGCTTATGTAACTGCACCTGTATATTCTTCAGTCTGTAACCTGGCAACAGGCGGATGTGCGCTTAAGTAACAACAGGAACTCAGATCATTGATAAAACACAAGTGTGCCTTGAATCAACTATTTATTTTTAATAAAAAATGGACTCCTACTGTAAGTGAAATTAAATCTGATCTGAGCCTTCACCTGTGTGTTGGCAGATTGCCCTATTTACAAAGACCTGGGAACTAAATATGCGCTTTGTTCTTTGCAGAATTATTGGTGGCGCCAAGCAATCGAAACCGATTTAAACAAATAACAGACCGAGTCAAATGTCATCCATCAAGAAATTATGCTAACCCACTATTACAGCATAATTTAAGGGGTGTATGACTGACTTGGAAGGAGCCTGGGAGTATGTCGGGCGAGGTTTCTGTGGTTTCAGCTCACATTATTCCTCGAAGAAGCTTAGCACACAACGAGAACACGGTCTTTTCACCGAGATTTTCAGTGTGTGTGCGGCCTCTCTCCTACACTTTTATGTATCGGTTACACATGAAAACAAGCTGATCTGCTTAGCAACGCTGAGCTCCAACTCAGAGAGGCTGAGAAGGCTGAAACTCCTAATAAACTGACTCCAAAAACCCCTGTGGCTTATGATCTTGGTTTGGTTAATTAAGGCCAGCTGTACTTCGAGAGAGAGGAGGGGAGTGGCTGAACTATCCGAGTGGATGTTCACACTGAAATGTTAAGTTTAACATCTGCATTCAAGACGCATGGTACTTCTTTCTCTGCAATTCTGAACCTACAGTAGATTTGCTCCAGAAGATACTGTAAGCTGAAGAAGGGTGGGTGAAGAAATGACTTCTTTAAAAAAGGATTGAACTTGTGAAAAGAAGTGTGTGGCCGCGCTCAACGGTGGGCGTTAGCTTTTAGTTTCGTGTCACAATGGAGAATCAGAGTTGACTGAAAATAATGTTCCATGAAGCTGTTCAGAAACACCTCTGCTGGGTGAGGTGAGAAAACTGAGGTGTGATGAGTGTCAGAAACTGTCATAATTCAGTTGAAATATTATTAGATTTAGCATCTGCAGTAAAATAGTGAGCCAGTGTTGGATAACATACAACTAAAACGGCTTAAAGTAACTGACAGACAAGCTACCAGAGCACTGTAAACCTACTATAATATGGAAGCAATTCATGGCCTACATCAGAGTTGTTAAGCCTGTGCAGCAGTGCCAGGCCCCTCAGGTCTTGTGAGCAGAGCGTAGTGGCTATTCCTAGGTCTAACCTAAAAAACTAGAGGTGATAGTAATTCCAGTAAAGTTTTATTTCAGCCCCAGGACTCTGGTAAAGCCTCTCCACAGATGTTAAGCTGGCAAACTGAAAGCCTCTCGCCTCTACTTGAGAGAAGAAAAGATTTGCTAAAGACAGCCTCTTTGAAGTATGCCATCCATTTATCACGTAATTGGTTAACCACTTGATTTATCTTCTGTTAAAAAGGAGTACAAAAATCTGACTGTAGAACCACAACTATTTGGGTCTTGTAATACGATCCTTGGTCGCCATTATTCAAACGTTTTTAGCAAACAGAAACAAAACATTTTAGCAGATTATTGATAATGTTTACTGCAAACCCTAATATAAAAAAAAGGGGTGAGTGCAAATTGACCAATTTAACTTATTAATGCATTAGTTTAATGTTGTTGACCTGCCTTATTTGTTTTCTTTTTACTTAATAAAAACTGGTACTTTCTGGATGAGTATTTATTTGAATACTGTATTAAAAGATTTCTTATCCGTCTCTTTGATTTCTTAAATGTAATTCACGGTATTTTAATTGATAATGTCTTATGTAATAATTGTAATTGTTACACCTAACAAGCACAGCCCAGAGAGACAGTGGAAAGACAGATACAAACTAAAGGCAACTCTGTCAGTTCCACTGCTCAGCGGTGCAGAGAAGGCACTGTGGTTTTTCTGTTTCCTCTATTTGTGTCTAATCAGTGCCGGGGCACGCCTGACCGCCTCCACACAGACCGTCGTTGTGCATAACCCCATGAGAAGAATACCCGTTGGTAAGAGTCTTTCCTGGAGGGGACTTCGCAATAGTTCCTACACAAAACTCTGATAACCGTGATCATAAGCCTAGTGGGCTGGCAAAAGATGATGAAAAAAAAAAAAAGCAGAATGATCTTAGGATATAAAACATTGACACACATAACAGACAAAAGTGAACTCAAGAGAGGGGACGATTCAGGGCATGGGACATTCCATTGTGGATTAGAGGGGCAGAACATAAAAGCAGCGGGTGAGGGGAACGAGGCTGGCCAAAGTGGGGTCGGGAGTGTCGTTTGACAAGAGAGACACGACCACAATGCAGTTCAGTACGGCTATTGTGCAGAATTAGGGTCAAAACCAGTGAGTGAATCCTATCAGTGGTGGCTAGGAAAATCTTTTCAATAGTTGAATTCACAGATTTGGCACATGCCTGCAGGACAGTTCATGTTTGAGGGCATTTCTTTCTGGTATTCATCAAAAAGTAGATCAGTACCTGATTAGTAGGCCAGCATTCACTCCTCATAAGTGTTCCTAAAACATATCACTGCTGTACACAATATAGTTTTATGGCACTGACTGGATATCTAAAGGTTGACATTCTTATAGTAAGTCTATGTCAAAGTGGTTTTCCTGAAAAAGATGTTTCACCAAGAAGAAGTGGTAAAGGCTACGCTTTTAAGGCATGTTTTAAGTTAAATGTGTTTAAAATTAGAGATGCAACATTAACAATTAGTCGACTTAACAAGAAGTCAATTAAAAGAAAATCACATACCGTTTTGAGAATAAATAATCGTTAAAGTACATTTTGATGCAAAAATTGCAGAAAATGACATCAAAAACCTCAGAAATGTAGTTTTTTGCACAGGATGAAAAGAAGGGAACTGAGAACTGAACCCTGAGGGACACCAGGAGAGACTAGATCAGTGGAGTATTGGCAGTTTTATAGATGGGCATTTTTTAATATTTTATAGACCAAACAACAAATCTAGAAAATAATCTGCGGATTAATTGTTTATGAAAGTAATCGTTAGTTGCAGCCCCATTATCAACAGACTATATTGTCTTCTTATGATTCTATGTGACAGGATGCTCATATTAAATCCACACACAAAGCAGAATGTGTCTTTGTCCATGGTCACAATCATATCCTGGAATTATTCTGGATAAAATATTTGCATGTTTAGCAGACAAGCGCCAGCTGAACATCCATGCAAATACCTCATGAATACCTTCCTGCTGTGCCTGACAGGTTGCTGGGATATGTGCAGTGTGGTACACAATAAAACACACCAACACAAAACAACCAAACTCTGACCATTTAAATATGAAAACCTCCTGTGTATATGCTCACCAGAAAAGAAAATGTAATAAGAAAATCACAACTAAACCAAGCGTTGTTAATCACACAATAAATCCTGCTAAGAAAACTCCCAGTGACATCTTAAGTGCAGCTCTTGACACCAGTTCCACTTGGCTTACATCCCAATGGGCAATTTGAAACTTTTATCGTTTTTAAGCGAACTTATGGATGTCCTTATAAATTAGTGACCTATTGCCCTTTGGTTTTCACAACCACACAGCTAAAATACCTGTTTTACCACCATGGTGCAAGAGTATAATTTCACTAATCTGATCCAGGCTTGAAAGTTATTGAAACCACTTTAAATTCCAGATAAAATACAAGGGCATAGCTTATTCAAATATGAAAAGCATATAAATATTGCAAGCTGATATGAAAAGATTAAACCATTTTCTAGCTCAGCAAAGAAACAAACCTCACTCTTAATTCAGCTGCATGTCGGCCTTGTTAGATCAGACCTGACTTTCCCACTGGTCCTTGAGTTCAGCTAATGAATACCAAATCCACTGAAATGTTACATCCATTATATAACATTCCACACATTCTGAAGATAAGACTGTCTCCTGCATGCCTACTTATTGTAAATGAAAAAGGCAAACACGCCAAAGCCTATGTCTCCGTCTCTGATCACGGAAGGACAGAAATCTGAGAGGAGTTTCTTGCAAGGGCACAAATTAGCGCTTGCGAACCAGATAGCCAACACATTTAAAAAAGACGCACAAGTAATCAATCTGTACAATCTGGTTGGCAGTCCAAGGAAAACCTTTTAAGAGACAAAGATCCAAAGGAAACAGCTGGAACCTAGATAGTTGGGAGGAGAGACGGGGAGAACTCAGAAACCAAACACTATGAAATGACAGTAACACAGACCACACCTATGAGAGATGTCATGTAAATGTCTCATGGTCAAAACTGCCTAGCAAAACAACAGGTGGATTTCATTTACATTAGACTAACAAACGTTCCACTCTTGTCCCTCAAAACAAGGTCATGGGCAGTTGTACCTAAACCATGGAGTCCCTCTGACTCAGGAAAATACATTTTACTCTTAATCCTTCAAATTGTCTGCATGGGGAGCCACAGATACCTACGGCTAGACACGGGACAGATCAGGGGCAACAGAGGCGCTTTGAACTGGGGGAAAAGGGATTAAAAAGCATTAGTGAGCCGGCAATACACTTTGTGTGTGGAGTACCAACTAGTTCCCATCCTAACCCAAAAGCCATGTTCAAAGTTCAGCCAAAAGAAGTCAAATTAAGCTGGTTAATATGTTCAGAATTAAATAGGTTGCCTGAATCAGCCCCATATAAGACTAACAAAACATGTTCAAATGGATAAAAAATGCTATAAGTGACACTATTATTCTTATTGCTTCATGAACAAATAGAAATTAGTTGAAAAGATATCCCATACATGCTCATCAGGGCACACTTGATAGATAAGGTAATTTCCTGCTACCATTTACATCTGCGTTTGCATCCGCCCTTTAACTGTTATTTACAAATGGTGTGATCACATGCTGAAGCTCAGTGCAGTTCTTGTAAACATCCAGACAGACAAGCATGTCTGACAGGAAAAGAAACTGACGTCATTTTTTTTTACCCCAGAGCATGAGACTACCATGCTCAAAAGACCAATATAATACAGTATGGCAATAATGTTACATACATACATACATGATTCACTAAGTACAATTATCAATCTCAATCATCACGTGACACCATCTGATTCAAAAGGTTTCATGTTTAGGAGTTGTTCCTTGTCCCTTCCCTTGCAAGTAACAGTGAAACTATTTCACAAAAGCAACACATGGGTGAGGGTGATGGGTGGAGAGAGGCTCATCCGCCATTTCTCTAGAGATTATCCCCAATCCACAGGATATGCAAATGTGGCGATGACGGTTTGTCATTTGACATATGGAGAAGTGACGGGCCGGAGAGAATTAATTACAGCCAATATGCTTGACATACTTATCTGCATGATAACCCAAATCCGGACTCTTGAAAACTGGCCAACTATAGATGACAAACTAATCCAGGCATTGTTTTAATAACATGACGCAGTATTAACCAAATCTATAACACCAAATTATAGGAGCTGCTTTCTTTTGTAGGAAGCATGCAAGCACAAAACAGGGGGTTCAAAATCACACAGAGTTTTAGAAACAACATACTCAAATGCCTTTATACAATGTTATATAAAGTTGTACCACCTTCAATCACTTTACGTATTAAAACAAAGAGATTAACATCCTAAAGGACTGGAAACACTCGTAGCAAATTGACTTCGGCCAGACGGATTTCAGATGATTGAATTAAGCAGGCTTTTTGCAGGAAGCTCTCAGAGGTTAAGTAGAAAATCAATTATAAATCATTTACGTATATGACGCTTTATATGGTTTTGCACAGAACTTCCCTCAGCATGCATTACCCAGTAGCTGCAGGCTGGAGGCAAACAAGTCAACAGAAAAGGAAGGCATCTCACCTGATCGGCCCCATAGGCAGCAGCAAACTCCATAAACTCCTCAATACGAACAAATCCATCGCCATCTTGGTCTAAAGCATCGAACACAGCTTTTAGTGGGGAGACATCTTCCTCCCTCGTACTCTCAGCTGAGACCATTGGCAGTGAGTCACCTCCCACCATCTTAGAGAGAGATAATGTCTCCACAGTTTGCTCACTAGTCCATCCTGCCTCAGGAGAAGAATTGTGTAAGTCCTGAACTGAAAAATCAAAAGAAGCCATGTCGTGACAATCTGATCCTTCAAGCTGGTTATTGTCCGTAAACATCTCCTCTTCCTTCTCTTTAGTTGTTGTATCGGAAATACTTCCAATTTGTACATCCTCCTGAGGTTTCAAGTCCCAAATGTCTTCGTCGTGGACCTCCTCAGCAGTCAGGCACAGATCCAAAGCCATTGCCTCGTTCCCCTGATTTTTGGCTTCAGAACAAATATTCTCATCCATTAAATCCTTCGATTCATTTTCCACATGGCAGCTCTCACTGGTGGATTCACCCTGGATGAAGGCATCTTCAGCCGCAGGCACCGTCAGTGACGGAGGTTCAGCCGACAGACCCAGAGCAAATGAGTCATTCTCACCTTCTTGGTCTGAAGTCACATTTCTATTTACGGTAGCTCCTGCATGTTCCACCTCCGACTCCTCTGTTGATAAATCTAATGGCGCACCTGTGCAGATAACAGAGGCAGGACTGGCGGGGCACAGGCTGAGACTGCCGTCACAATCTGGAACCTCTGAATCCAACAAAGGCAGAGATCCTTCCAAACTCTCCAGCGGTGTGCTGTTGACGTGGTCATGTGGGAGGCAGTTCTCAAGTGCACCTATGCTGCAGGTAACAGGTAGATCAGTCACTTGATCAGGGAATAAACTTTTGTCTCCGGTTTCAGGTGACAAAGTCTCCCTGCTCGGTGAGGGAGGGAGTCCTGCCTGCTCCTCCTGTGACAGGTCGTCCTCACTGACACCCTGTGGGTTCAACTCACCCGAGGACTCTGCAGGGGGACAAGAGTTTTCATATGAGAGGAGATCTACCAACAAAAATGGATCTCCTGTGTTGGAAATTCTCGATGGAGAGCCCGGTACACTGAGACTTATTAGCCCAGCTTCACTACTAAGGGAATTTGAGCTCTCAAGAGGGGCTTCCTGCGTCAAAGTCAATTCCTCATGGGCTGTGTTTTTTCCAACCACATCAGTGAGTTTAGGAGAAAATAACCATGACAAAGTGTAGTCACTTAGTTCATCAGGTGGCTCAGTTTTTTCTGTGAAGGACAATTCCTCTATACAAGAACCATGGAGAGAAGCTTTGGAAATATTGGACTGATCTCCCTCAAACTGCAAATCTCCACAGGAAAAAGCAGAGATATTTATGAGGTTGTCCAACCCTGCCGGCTTGTCCTGGTAAATGTGTTCTTCTTCACTTTGTTGTGATGTTTGATCGCCGTTTAAGAAATCCAAACCTGTCTGGCCACCCTTGTTTTGACAGAGCACACCTCCATTGTCTGATTCCAGAGAGTGAAATCCGAGAGGAAATGGCAGTTCTGACTCCCACTGTGTGTGCCCCAAAGGGCCAGACAGGACTGTCGCTTCCATTGATAAAGCTGATCCACTTTACAAACGTCACAAAAGCTGGTGAATTATCTCACTGTCCAGATCCAGCTCTTCAACTTTAATGCCATGTTTTTAAATGGCATTACACATCTCAGATATGATATGAAAGTATATAAAGCATTGTCTACCTCATTAAAACAATGCAGGAAGGCTTTGTATTTTTTTTTTTAGAATGTAGAGTGGTAGGGGTAATTGCAATAAGAGGTTCAGAAAGGCAACGGATTAACACATAGTATATTGTGTTTTAACTTCAGCAATTGCCATCCACATCTTGACAACACTGTTACCCAAATTTATAATAAATTCATACTAAGTTACTGTCTTACCCTTACTGATTTTAATGAGTTTTGACCTACTATGTGACTCTCTGTCATGGCAGGTCCTCTCCTGGTTGTTTCCAAATGTCTCCGCTTCACACCATCCAACGCCAACATGCTTCACATCGGCCTGCAAGCTGGCATATCACAGCAATAACTCTTCAGAAATTAACTAACAAAAACGACTGACAACATATCCAACCGTGAGCCAATTTGAACAAATACAGATTAACACGTTCAGTCAACAGTTTGTCAACATTAGCTCAAACTAGCCGATTATCCTATCTTCTGCATCGCAAGCTAATTTGCTCAGGAGTCGAAAGAGCAGCGATGTGTTTCTGTAAACTAAACAAACCTCAAGTTAAAACCTCAAATCTCTCATTAGAAAGCGGTAAACTAAATATAACACCGACAGTGAGAACTACCAATGAATTTATGCTAGCAACTAACGTTAACTCCTCCTTCGAGCATCCCACTTCTGCCGTGCCATTGGCCAGAGAAGATGCTAACTGACTAGCTAGCGAAATTAGCCTATTAGCTAGCAGACACGAAAAGCAGTCTATCTCCTACCTCTCCGTGTTATATTACACCAAATGGTAGCTAGGATATTCCACTGTTTTAATAGGAAGCTAAAGACACTGTTGCCTTTGTTATAGTCCAATATTATGTCTTCATTTCGATACCGTTTTCCAGCGGCAAATCCACCTGTGTCAGGCCAGACGAGTGACGAGACGAAACCGATGATTCCACCTCAAATTCTCCTGTGATATCCGTCTCCAAAACACATCAGCCACTGCGTCCCATTTTGAGGTCAACAACGGAACAAAAAGGGGTTGAAATAGGACTAAAAAGCTCCATCATTTGGCAGTCAGTCCTCCGATGTTGATCACAGAAAACGGAAAGCTCTCGCATCAGCATCAGCAGTGTCCCATCCTCCTCCTCCTACTCCTCCAGCCGCATACACACCACTGACGTTTCACGCAAGCGTACAAAACACCCCGCAGTATCTGGTTTCATAGCAGCTATCAAATGGTGCCTTATGATTTGTTTTTGCACAATACCCAAGGGTTTTATTCTAGTCATCTTCCTGCACACATATGCATACATTGTGGGCAAGCATCTCTGCACCACATAGGTTAAAGTTCAGGGTGAGCAAGAGGAGCTTTCAGGGACTTCAGGATGGTAGAAGTTTCAGTCTGTGAAATATAATCAACATTTAATAAGACTTTAGTCACACCTGGAGACTAAAATTCAAAGGCTACCCTGCAGCATACACATTTATTAAAACTACCTGCCTCTTTACCAGCTTGATAAACACATCAATAATTGTTGTCAAAATATATAACATTATTCTGATATGGGTCAATTTGCATAATGACTACTTCTATTTTTGGTACTTTAAGTATATGTGGATGCTAATACTTTTGTTCTTTTACTTGAGTAACATTATGAATGCAGGACTTTTACTTATGACAGGAAGGAAATCCCACACTCTGGTTTTTCTACTTTTAGTTAAGTACAAGATCTGAGAACTTATCCCACCTCTGCTTGTAAGCATAAACTATTCAGTAAAATAATTACATTTACATTTAAAACAATATGTAATAGTTGGCAGACCTCAAGTGGAGAGATGTGTTTTGGTCATGTTAAGTGGTTGCAAATGTAATGTTTTGGCGCCCCCATCTGACTTACAGAAGTATTTGTTGTCTTCAGGTGTGCAATTGCTGTATCCTATTTTAGTCATAAAATAAAATGTTTCAGTCTGAGGAACACCAGAACAAACTATATTCAATTATAATTAAAATATGAATATTATAACATCCACATTTTCACAAGAGAAAAGTCATAACAAAAAAATAAGGGAACAGTACCACCAATGTCATATTTTCCTTAATCAACTTGTGGCACCTTAGATTTGGTAGGTAGGGAACCACTTATATAATTTATATTCGCCCTATTAATATAAATAAACAAGGGAAAAAATATCAAAGTGTCACTTAATAACGAGATATAAAGTAAAAAAACAAGTACAAATTCATAGCATCAATAAAATAGGTAAGATTAAGTAAAGCGTGTCCTTATGCCAGTCAAACAGAAAAGAAGGCAAGATGGAGACAGTAGTTGTACATTACTAAAAACAAACAAAAGTATTTGCCATAGTAAACTGTAATTATTAATGTTTTATTTATAAATGAAATGTATTACAAAAATCACATTAAACGGCATTTGATAAACATGACTATACATGAAATGCATGATGACGCTACACAGCATTGTAATTGGTAAAAAACCCGGAATTGTTATATAATTGAACTATTAAGATTATAAAATATAGCATTTCGTATATCTTTGTGTTAAACTCTACCAGCAATACATACTTAAAGCAAATACTGTACATGGCCAACAGATGGCCCCTAAATTAGTATTTTTTCAGCATTCACTTGTCTCTTTTCTTTTCAGATGACCAATAACCTGAAAAAAAGAAAGAAAATAAAAACAAGTGGATTAAATAGGGGTTACACTGCTGTATTCCTGTCATCAGAATTGATATCAGAGATGTGATACAATGCACAGAACATTCACATTTCCAGTCACACAGTCTCTCCACATGGAGAGCTGCACCTCCTCCTACACACCTGGGTCAGGAGGAGGACAGAGTATCCCCTGTTCAGAGTTTAGCAGATTTAGAGGCTATACCCATCAGCATGGAGACGTCGTTAGCGGAAGTCAGCCACGCTCCGCCGTCAGCCACCATGATGGCCCCCGTCACGTAGGAGGAGGCCCGGCTGGCCAGGAAGAGAGCGCAGTGGGCCATCTCTGTCTTGTTGCCCGCTCGCTGCAGAGGAATGGACTGAAACGCACCAGCAGCCTCGCCTCTGGGGCCACCTGAGGCATTAAGAGAAAAAGAAATACAAGCTCAGTTACATTGAAATACTGCTTCCGTTTATTGTTATTTTATAAAAGACTGCCAATTAATCCTCCAAGTTAAAAGTGCCATACAAATATTATAAATATAAATACCTATTCCACAAGTTTAATCATTTAACAAACATATGTGCTGATCCTAGCTACCAACTGATCATTTATTTTATGAATAATATCTATTTAAATGCCACTTATTTTACAAAATACCAGTGTTGTTAGGGTCAGGGTTAAAAAAGATAACTAGTACTATTATTATTACTATATTCTAGTGTGATTCTTTTGAGAATTTAAATGATAAGCATAAACTTTGAATTTGATGCATTGTTTGTGTCTAGGAATATAGCATGTAGTTGGCCAATAAATAAAAAAACATGATATAATGGATCAATCTTGTAGGAAATAGTAGAAAAAAAAAGCAACATTTTTAAGCCAAGGCCATTAATTTAAAAGTTTGATGTAACACAATTGATGTTTTTATGCTGTAATGGCCATGGGATCAAATCAAAGTGTGGTTTACATGGGTTTTTATGGGGACCATTTTTCCTTAAGCGTGAGACACAAGTGTTAATGGATTACCCATAAATCAGCTGTTTTTTGTCGATATAGCGTTAAATCTTTACCCAGTCTGCGGAAGCCCTCTGTGCCAGAGACAGGACCGGGAGCCACGGTGTTGACTCTCACCCCACTGGGGCCCCACTCCACCGCCAGGTGCTTGGTCATGGCATCTTGGGGACAAGATTCAGTCATTAGATTCAAATTGTAATATGATTTTATAACATTTAAAAAAGTTCTTACCATTTGCAGCCTTAGCAGAGCCAGCATGCACCTGAAGGGCCTGCCCCCTGTATCCAAGTGTTGCAGAGATGTTCACGATGCAACCACCATGATCCTTCACACAAAAATGATGGGAGTGTCAAAAACAATGCCATGGGTAAATTATGAAAATGAGCTTCAGACAGCAGAAGCATTTAAACACAAGGTAATCAATAATCTCTGATCTATACTGTCCTTTATTGGTGACCAAATTGAATTGCAATGAGTGAATCTTATTGAAATGATCAATAACACTTAACTAAGACTAGTGTGTCCTTAACTGAGACATATTGTGTCCCATAGATAGAAAGAATACTGTACCTGCAGCCACTTCTCATAAACCACCTTGCTGGTGTTGAATGTGCCCATAGTGTCTATCTCCAACACTGTCTTGAAGGCATTGAAGGAGAGTGACGAAGCCGGGCAGAGGAAGTTTCCAGCAGCATCTGTCAACAATAGCAACCATGACTTTAACCAAAGCCATTAAAGCTAGTGACGTAATAGTTTGTAAAGGAGATTAGGGTGCAAAGATAGAAGACAAAGATACACAGAATCTGAAAAGTTGATGATTAAACCAAAAACTTTCTTAGTTGTTTAAAGGTCATTTGCACATATTCACCATTTAGACAACTTTAAATGTATTGGCAACACAAACTAGGTGATCATTTCCAGACATGTTTTAAAGTGTTACATACTGTTAACGAGGATGTCAATGCGACCCAACTCTTTCAGGGTCTCCTCCACAGCAGCTGCGATGCTCTCAGGCTGCCTCACATCGATACACAGAGGGAGGCAGCGGCGTCCAGATGCTGCAGACAGCTTCGTAGCTGCCTAGAGTGACACAAAATCAGATTGTATAAGGCCAATACATTTAGTTATAATTTGAGATACAGAATTTATGGAAAATAAGTTAGAGGAATCACCTCTTTGAGCTTGTCCAAGTTCCTACTCGCAATCACTGTGTCACAGCCATGTCTGAAAGAAAAGAAGAAAGAAGAAAACACAAGTTTTTTTCACAAGTATGTAATGCTTGAATAGATTCAGCTGAAGGGAAGACAGGGGGATTCATTTAGGATGAAATAGTTAACAGAGTGAAGGACAGAAGTACTGGAAGTGAATGCAAGGTAAAAAGAAAAGGCCAAAAGCACACAAAAAATAACAATAATTGATAAATGTTAGTGTCAAGAGCAGAAGTTTCATTTGATGTTAATCTGGCTGCTTGTAAAATAGACAACAGGTAAAGTTACAAAGTGTTCCTCTAATTTAGCAAGAGAGACTTTTACCACATGAGTAGAGTATTGTCAACTTTGTCACACAAGCATAATTATGAATGTCAGGCTGTGAGATAACACAACCAGAAGGTTTAAAGTACATACAGTCTATCTCAGTCACACATTTTGCCGTTGATAAATAGTGACAACATATTGCTGAGAGAGCATTTATTCCTTAACATGGATTTATTCTAATATAACACATGCGTTCATAAGACCTGTGCATGTATGAATTAGATAAATTGGACTTTAAATATTTGTGATGTTCTTGAACTGGGCATGTTATGGCAAAACAATACGTTTTCTCACCTCATGAAGATTTCAGCTATCCTCAGTCCAATTCCAGATCCACCACCTGTGATAAAAGCCACCTGATCTCTGGAAAATAAGGGGGAAACCATCATAGATAATGTAATTAGAACAGCAACAAACATGTCAACAACTAGCTCACCTTGGCCAGTCAATGGACAATTATTTTCATACGTACTTTAACAAATCTGGACTGTAGATGTGTGTGTATGAAGTCAGGCAGTCATCTGATCCAACATCTTCAGGGAGCATTTCTCCTTTTTTCTGTGGCTCTGCCATGCTGATAGATAATGCATATAAATGTTTAGCAATTACATTGACATTAATCACAAAGCAGTATAAGACTGGGCTGTAAATGCATAACTTCCTCTTAAACTTCTGATTCGAAGTACTTGTGTTCACATTCTGTCATTTTCTACTAAATAAACAACAGTGGCAGCAACTGTCCAGAAGACATGTAACACATCCTGTGACAATACTTACTCATATTTAACAAGTGAGTCAAGGCAGTTACATAAAAAAGGTTATGGTGGCAGTTATCACAACGATGCACTTCAAGGCTTTAGCAACTGACTGAATCAACTTCACGCACAAAGTATCATAATGTAATGGTTGTATCTTATTTTGTCTATCCCTGTAAACATATCAAGTTACTTTAATGCTTTCTACATCTGCAGAGTGCAAACAGTTTTAAAATGTAAGGACTGCGCAGTGAAGTTTAGTTGAAGCTAGCTGCTGCTGTAGTTTTACCTTTTGAAAAAAACCAAGCTAGTTTGTTAGCGCTGAGACCGTCCAACTCCTTTCAAAGAAACACGACCTCCACACGAAGCAAGACGTTTCTCTGACGAGCCACCTTCACATTTATTATTCACCTTAGGTGTTTCTTTGCAGGGGACACTGTTTGTACCTTGGACGCTAACTTTTGCCTCTTTAGCCAGGCATTCTGGGAAATGAAGTCCGGTAGGGGTATGTTCAAGAGCACAAATATCTCACTGTCCAACTGTTGATTCAGACAAAGTTAATATAGGAAGAATGTCAGTGCTGGATAGTAACTAAACATATTTTCTTAAATACTGTACTTAAGTACAATTTGAGACAGTTGTTTTTTAATGCAGTATTTCCATTTCCTGCTACTAAATACTAGATCTGAGCACAAAAGATCTGAGGCAAATAATACCCTTATTACTTTCTTTGGAGAATCTAATCATAACAGATCATGTATTATTATAGGTTGAAATATCAACTCGATGATATAATAATTTCTTTCAAATGGGCTGTTGTGCAGAATGAGTTCTTTTTTTAGTTGCTAATTCTTTCATACCTTATTTGAAATGACATTTGAATACAGGACTTTTAATTGTAAAACAGTATTTCTTCACTGTGGTATAACTAATTGTACTTAAAAGTAAACAATTTGAGTTATTTGTCCACTTTGTGAAGGATACACACATAAAACAGGGTTAGAAAATAGTATAAGTAGACGTTAGAGGTCAGAGTTGATTTATTTAATTCTAGAAAGTATATCTGACAGCACCATGCTCTAGGGAGTGTACAGTCTCTAACAATCTGGACAGCTTAGAAGAGCCCAGTGATTGTGTTGCTCGTCTACAATAACCATCATCCTCTGGGAAGGCACCAGCGCGAGCCTCCACTGGTAAACCAACACTGAAATAAACGATCCAGGGTTTACAGTTTCAGGGAAAATGATGATCGGTGTGCATTAGAGCAGAGAGTGTCCCGTATTGATCTGTACTTTGGGATTCACTGTTGGAAAAAGCCCTATGCAATGGATCTCTCAAATACTTTTGGGATGGGTATTCTGCACTGAGAGGTCTGAGACGATTAGAAAATGAGATGAGTGCTTTTGTAACTTGATTTGTTTTTTAAGAGGCAAGAGTAAACAAGAGCAAAAGCAAAACAAAAAGTTAATTAAATTAGTTTAGTGCTAATTCATTTTATACCAGAGAAAGGTTAAGCAGTGTGGCTTTACCTCAAATGACCTTATAGTGTTCGACTTCTTACTGTACCTACCGTTACTGTATATGTTTGAATGTGTTCGCTTTTTCTACAATATCAATATTTTTAGTCAAGTATAATACATTACACAAACAATTCCAGAAGAAGTATTTAGCATTTTCTGATTTTTGTGAATATTATAATAAAAAAAATGGTACTGTATGGGAAGTGATTTGCAGTCCAATGCAGTACAATGCAATCTGCAATGAATAACCATTAACACGTTTAAAGCCGATCATATTTGTACGCCCCCATCGCCATCAATGGGACTACGGTGGAGAGAATCAGCAGCTTCAGGTTCCTCGGTGTCCACATCACTGAGGACCTGACATGGACTCTTCACACCATCACCATCACCAAAAAAAGCTCGACAGCGGCTCTTCTTCCTCCGCAGGCTGAGGAGTTTCAACATGGACTCCAGGATACTCTGCAACTTCTACAGGTGCACCATAGAGAGTATCCTGACTGGCTGCATGCCTGCATCACGGCCTGGTACGGCAGCTGCACCACCATCAACCATAAGGCTTTACAGAGGGTGGTGAAAACTGTACAGAACATCACCAGGACGGAGCTGCCATCCATGGAGGACCTTTACTCCCAGCGGCTCAGGAAGAAATCCCTCCGGATTATAAAAGACCCCCATCACCCCAGCCACAAACTGTTCAGTCTGCTACCGTCTGGCAGGCGTTACCGCAGCATCCGGACAAAAACCACCAGATTCAGAGACAGTTTCATCCCACAGGCAATAAGACTGTTAAACACCTGAACTGTTGAAACAACATCCATAACATTCATCTGCTACTTAGTAATTATTTATCTATTTATCTAATATATCATTCCAATAGCTTGCATATAGACTCTTATTTACTTCCACTATATTTTTCTTTTTATCTGTATTATTGTGTTGCACTGTTGGAGAAGCCTGTGACCTAAGATTTTCGACATAACTAGTCTGTAGCTATGTTCGTATGACAAATAAAGAACCTTGAACCTTGATATTTCTATTATGGATTACAAAAAGTAATCTACAAACTGGCTTCCTTATCAGGTTTACATACATTCAATCAAAGGCTTTCAATATAAAGAAAACATTTACACACTTGAACAAATCTGCACACCTAGATACATGATGAGCAGTGTTGTTTGCATGATCTGTAAGACAAATGACAAAAACATAAAACTACCGTCTGTATTTAGACTCTAGCAGCCAGATGGCGCTATTTGTCATTATTTTCTGCTTCAATCCACAATAATAACCATTTGCAACTCTCTCAATGTGAACCTGCAGTAAATATGTATAATAATGCCTTCTGCTGTAAATACATGTGGTTCAAATGACTGACTGGGACTTGACTCACTCATTTTCCTTATGTCTGTGTGAGATACTGTCTGTGCTTATGTATAATGTGATTTCAGGGATGAATTCTCCAGGAGGCATAACACTAAAGTATTGTGTAAAAGTAGCCCTTAAATAAGTAGAAAAGTCAAAGAAACAAAGTGACTCACTAATGTTCATTACATGGCAATATCTGTTTGAAGATTGCCAACATTAGCCTCTATAGGCTACGGGTCATATCAGACCAAATGAGGCGGAAGAAGCAAACCCCTGAGTATATTAAAGAGTGTGTTTGTTTAAGACATTTTCATTTGCAGGGTAATGAAAGTGCTAATATATGACATAGTGTCACTTTATTGGAGTACACTGTGCACAATTGTACATAAACTTCTTATGTTCATATCAATGTGCTGATTTTTTATGTTTTATTTATTTAATTTCAAAATAAATGAACTGTCACAAAACCCAATGTCCCCCAGGATAAATAAAGTATTTTCATTCTGATTGATTGATTTAAAAAAAGAAGTCAGAGTCCACTTTCAAAGGCTGCCATGTTTTAAAGAAAATATCCTGATGCAGGAACATGAAGGCTTGTACAAAACAATACATTTACAGAGACAAGCAGACACTCAGACTCAGACAGAGAGTTGTTTCAGCGCGCCTGGCACAGCTCAAGCCATAAAAGGTCCATTATCCCCTGAAGGTCCAGAGGCCAGCTACAGGCCCTCAGCTCCCACATCTGCGCTCTGTCCGCTCGGCTGTGTGAGGGCCGGCTGGGCAGCTCTGCTCTGGACCTCTGTCGGGGGCTTCAGTTGTCCTTCTTCCTCCAGACCCACCAGCCTGCTGCTGACCTCCCACAGCCTGAGAGCCACGTCCTCGTCCAGAGCCTGAGGCCACGGCTCCTTTTCTGTCATTACATCGTAGTACGCCCCCGTCACCCCCTCCACCTCCTCGGACACGGCCAGGTAGATGCTGGGCTGGGCCCCCAGCTCTGGGCTCTTCACCAACAGCGTGAAAAAAGGACCTGTAGGGGGGTTCAAAATGAAAATGTTTTATTTGTATTTATACATACAGTTAGAGCATAGTTGTTGACATTACAATATTAAATCCAAAGCACATCCAACAATGCAACATAGAGAATACCTAAGATATAAAAACATGTTAGTGCAATAATAAAATGCAGGAATGAGTAAAGTATGAAAATATAGGATGGAACAAGTACTAGAATACTGTACTGTAAAACAAAACACTGTAGACTAATGATGTGTATATGTATAAATATGTAATACATGAACAGATACCTTTGTTACTGAAGTACCATATCTCAAGATGGTTAATGGAGTTTTTTAAGTGGTATTGCAACCTTTACTTCAACAAAGAATCTAAATACTTAATCCAACACTGACTTTAAACCGTGGAAATAATTTAAAATCAAATAACATCTACACTTGGTTGTCAGTAGGACACTTTTTATAGTAGCAATGCAGTCTGTTAAAGTGTATTTATGCATACAGAGTAGATAAGAATAGACTAATGCCATGTAACAGAGTTCATACAGTCCAAGGTAATTTGTGCATTTGCATTAGATTAACATTTATTGATTTCTCTAAACTCAGACTCCAATAAGGAAGCAGGATACTCACTGAGCACAGTGGTGGAAAACTGTGATTGGTGCAGATTGGTGTGCCTCCCGAGCTCCGTGGCAACAACGCCCGGGTGCACAGCATTCACTGTGACTCCTGTGCCTGTTACACACACACACACACATTGTTTTAAAAATACATATCCAATGGCCAATTACAAAGAAGAACACAGTCCCTACTCCCTCCCACACATGCCCACATAGGCAGCAGCCAGTGGACTCGCCTTGTAATCGCTTGGCGAGCTCTCTGGTGAACAGAACATTGGCAAGCTTGCTCTGACAGTACGCCTGCTTGGTATCAAACTTCTTTTTCTCCCAGTGCAAGTCCTCGAAGTCCATCTTTCCAACGATGTGGGCGAGGGAGGCCAGGTTGATCACTCTGCTGGGGGCGGACTCTTTCAACTTATCCAGCAGAAGATTTGTCAACAAGAAGTGGCCTGGAGGAAGACAGGTGGTGATCGAGTTCAGATATTTACATTCAAAAAAGCTTACATTCGGAGAGTTTAGAAAAACTCAGTCTGATTTAAATGAGGTACCTAGGTGGTTAACTCCAAACTGCAGGTCGAATCCATCTTCTGTCTTCCCTTCTGGACATCTCATGACCCCTGCATTGTTTATCAGAACATCCACACGCTGCTCCTCTGCAAGACAATAACATAGATTTTAAGATGTTAGGATGTTATTAGGATCCCCATTATCTGATGTAAAGCCACTCTTCCTGGTTTCCACACAAAACTTGACAACAGACATAAATCACTTACTGATAAAAAACAGCCATATGATCTTAAAATGGTATAACTATAACTTACAATCATATTAAATAAGCTTTTATGGTGTGCTTCATCTCTATAACTGAACACATAACTGTAGTGACAGTGACTTGTTTTGTTTCCTCACTTTGTTTGATTTTCTCTGCAAACTGTCTTATGGATTTCATTGAGGCCAGGTCGAGTTGGCAAGCATAAACGTGAGGATTCAGGGTATTCCCTCGTATTTCCTTGGCAGCTGTCTCGCACTTTTCCATGTCCCGACATCCCATAATGATCCGACCCCCTGATGATACCAGAATGGAGAAAGAAGCATGTCATTGTGAGCAAAATAACAACTGAAGATTGTATGACCAAATCAGATATTTGCTCCACACCTCTCTTTGCCAGGTCCCGGGCGGTTTCTTTCCCGATGCCGGTGTTTTGCTCCCGTTATCACCACAGTCTTCCCATTTAAGGTAGCTTTACTAGTACACCGGCCTCCAGTCATATGTTCCCTATAAGAATAATTAGTTTAGGGCCATTGCATTTAAACAAGCCTCCTATTTCAGCATAAAACACAGGACATCTCAGTTCTGTCTCTCTTGCTTCCTAATGAGCCTGGACTCAACTTTGTCTATCTTGTCTACCTTACCTGTCTGTTTACATATTATAACAGCCGCCAATTGATCAGCCCAATGCTTTCACTCAGGAAAATCTTTATACAGCAGGATAGAGAGCTCCTTTTATAAGCTTTGTCAGATGGGAAATGATAAAATATTGTACCGGAGGCTGAAATTAACATTTATTGAGGAAAATCATACTCAAGTTATATCCAGTACAGTCACCTCAAGGGGCCCAGTACAGCTCAGGGTTTACTGTGCAACTGATTTGTGCTATTTAAATGGTTTGGGAATATGCAGCACTTAATCACAATATTAACTGATGCAATAAGGGCCGTAGCTAAGTGTAAAATGTATGCATGACTCCTAATCATAAACATAAGGGAAACAACCCCTGCGGATTGACTATGGCTGTGTAGTGTTTTTAAAGTGGGCCAAGCTTTATTGCAGTTACCTGTGTCAAAATCTAAGTTAAAGGTCCCATGTCATGGCCATTTCTACTGATCATAATTCCATTGTTGAGGTATACTAAAATAGATTTATATTGTGCAATTTTCCAAAATCACATTGGTTTCTCATACAACATCTCTGTATAGTATGTGTATTCACTCTCTGTCCTAAACGGCTTGTTGGAGCTCCTGCCCCCCCCCCCCCTCCCTCCCTGTGAGCCCAGTGGCCGTCTGCGAGACAGCGAGTCCCAGCCTCGCCGCGTCCCGCCGTCTCAGGGAGGAGAAATCGGCGGAGTTGCAGCTGAGAAAAGATTGACAGTGTGTGTGTAACGTAACGGCTCCACGGATTGGGCCATTTGGACCAATGGGTCCATTTGGGTATGGGCACGTCACTGTACCCAGGAAGAAAACAATGGAAAAAGAGAAATCTCCAACGAGGCGTTCTGGGACAGCATAGACAGGTCTTTTCTGTGCTAGAGTTTTACTCGCTACAGGGTGTACTTTGAGGGTTTGTGACTCTGCAGACCGTTTACATGCATAAAAACCTTCATAACACACAAGGGGACGGGTAATAACCGTAAAAGCATGACATGGGACCTTTAAGGTCCTTTTTTCAGTGTTGTGGTACATATTGGATATGTTGAATTGGTTGCACAACAAACTTGGGGACAACCAGCCTATTAATACTGTTCAAATTGCATAAAGATGGGGCCAACCAGCTGAACTATATCCAAGAAAACCCCTCATAGGTTTATTCTGCCATGAATCCAGTTGTGTGACTGAAACACACAATGTTTTTGTTTTCATCACAGTCTTGAACTTTTGACCTCACCTTCAAAAAAAGGTGTTTGTTCCTTGACTTGAACTGAATGAACTATTGAGGCTCATAACTTCATGTAAACCACTGTAAGTGAGATAACACAGAAAAACAAAGAATTCCCCAGCGTTCACACAATCCTTATTAACTGTGGATGAGTGAGCAGAATGTCATTAACACCTTTACATCTACTCAATCCAATACATCCACCCTGTTATAAAAGCTGCCTTTATGAAGAAGATATATGTATATAACTGGGCTGTTCTTTGTGAAAATGTTGTGTACTGGTTTGTATATAACAGCTTAAGTGTTAATCACTCATAATGGGAGGAAATAACATACTACTTAAGCATACTTAAAACCTAAACCAATGAAGCTAACTTCAACCCAGTACAACAAAAAGTAGGTTTTGAACCAACTAGACATTATATTAAGTAAATATATTGTTAACTAAGTCTGAATGTAAAGCTAACACTGTATTCAGCAGCAAATGTGACACATGCAGTGTGAAATGTACAGTTACATCATGATACAGAGACAGTCATTTGTACTCACTTCAGTAAAACAGCAACTCCAAACACTGTCCCAAAGACAGAAACTGGTAAAATATATTTGTTCATGACTACCGAATATCTCTGAATGCTAAATATAACATTAAAATATGTTTTAACGCCGTTTCAATAGCTGGTTTTACAACAACACTGCACACTAGCACAAGGTTACATGCGCATGTTTTTAGCGTCATCAACTGGTGCCAACCAACAGCGAGGAGCAAATACCAAGTGGAATTGTGGGAAATGTAGTCCCAATTGAATTAAACACATAAAACAAGCAATAAAATAAATGTTAGTGTGTTTTTTACTAAATTGTTCCATGAAAATGTATTCAGGATGAGGGGTACAAGGGGTACTGTTAAAATGAAGGTGTTTTTAATCGATATAACTGATGTATGTATTGATTTCTGTTCATTTCAAAACAAATCTGTACAATTACTTTTAGTGGTTGCTTTAACATATTATATTTATGAGAGCTCTGGGAATATAAACTCCCTATTGTGCATATACTATTATTTTTTTATCATTAAAAACGTACATTTGCATCACTCAATTGCATTTATATGTGTTACATTTGGATGAGAATTTCACTGTGACTGTCGCAATTGGGATTATGAAATTCAAAATTAAATGGAGGGTTATTGAAGGATTTAGACAGATAAGAGGGGGACCATATGACTCAGTGGGTGGTGTGACTGTAAATAGCTGTTTTTTCTGTTATTGAATAGTGAAAACAGATGTACAATCAATTATGTTGTGACTACAGTCGGAAAGTTATTTCTGTCTTTGGGGATATAAGGGAGACTGAAAGAGTGAAAAAGCTCAATTACGAGCTAAAGTAGGAGACGGAGAGGGGCAGCTGAGGAGGGTCAAACACCAATGTGTGAGGTGTTGGAGCAGGAGCTTTAGTGCTCTGTACGCCAGCAGCAATAATATTTACAATTTTTAACTTTTCCTGGTACGCCATATGTTCGCTAAAGTTAAATAAATCTCTCTTTTGTTCAAAGTTTAGGTACCTGCTGTTGGGAGCAAATGTTGCTAAATTCTCCAGAGATTTAGTTGAATTCAGTTCTTTGCACAAAGTGTTGTTGTTGGAAAATTTCACAAATAAGATAGGGGAAAGTGTTTTAAGTAAATACTGCTTGTTTACTTTTAGACAACTCCCTTCACACTTTTCCGTATGCTTAAATAAGACAAATAAGACTTGAATACTTTCAGACACTTTCATTTGGGTTTGTGGCATGTCCTGGCAGTTTGGGCCATACATTCTTTGCAGTAAAATGATGTTCATTGGATTTTCTCGTCAAGTGAAGAACCTTGAATTTCTTTTTAACAAGATATATTCTTTAGTTTTGTTATAGATAGCCCTAACCCAAAAAACAGAGCACTGTCCCCAACCCCTCTGTTTATAGGGCAGCTAGAACACAAAGTTTCCTCCGTATGAAGATGAATTTGAGAGCAGTGAAATAACAAGGCCACCCCTTTACAACAAGAAACTTGAGGTGACACAAAAAAAGTAAAAACTAGGACATGAGCGTGGTGTCTGAAGTGCAGAGAGGAGGAGCAGCTCTGCTCTATTTGTTCCCAGCTCAGAGGTGTGTGTCCCCCTAGTGTGTTTGACCCCCGATGCTCTCTGCTGTCAGCCCACGGTGCTCGACCTTCTGTGTGATTTATGAGATGACCCCGAGGAAACTCTCTGCCTGTTGGCCCGTTCTGCAGTGTGTGAGACACCTGAATGTTTCAAAGAGGTGATGAAAACTAAGCTATTCAATATCCACCCATTTCCATTTCATTATCTTTTTTTTCAGAGGCTTCATTCTCCCTATCTTCCTGATACTAGGCTTATTCTGGAAACAGTTCACTCTTTTTTACAGCCTCAGCCAGGGGCAAATTGTGAGACAATAGGCCCCCGGGCACAGGCATGTTGAATGCCCACCCACGTAGAAGCAGTAGTCATTTTGTGAATGTTTGTTGTCTCTTTTTTACTATTTGTGGTGTGTTGTGATCTCTTTACAGTAAAGTTGTGTCCCTTGTTGTGACACATTTTTGGTAATTTTTAGATAATTTTAAAATAATTGTTCATGTCTTTTTTGGATCATTTTGTATTTGAATGTATTTATTTAAGAAGAGACAATGCACATTAATTAACATGAGCACTTGAGTCCATCATGTAAATGTTCCAGATTTAGCCACAGAGGCTAATTTGTGATCAAGTTATTTCTCTTAGTGGTAATGATGTGATTACTTTCGGCCATTTTGAGTCTCATCCCGGCCGGTATGTGTTTCTTTGAGTGACATTTTGTGGGTGAAGGCCAAGGGGGGCCCTGGGGGACAATATGGTTCCCTGGACCTGTGCCCGTCAGACCTGTTCAGTAATCGAGACATGATCTCATGAGCCTGACATGCATCTCTTTAAAGTAAATCTGGGCTGGCAGAAAAGAGAAAAACAGAACAAGTATACAATCCATTAATATAGGGAATAAAAAGCTGCTCCTCTGCATGTATTATGTGACTGACATTTGATAGCCTGAGGCCAAAATAAGATGAAGAAACTTCTTATCTCTTCAGAGGATCTAAATGAGCATTACCCATAAACCCTTCTGATCAGTGGAGTTTAATGATGGAGCATTAAGGTTATCCCTGTTATGTCGATGCTGTTTTCTCAGTCCAATCTGTTCTGCTTGGCAAACTTTGTCTGGCATGAGGCCTGTTGTTAAACATGTACAGTATACGGGTGGCTGCCAGGGCGCTGAATTAATTGAAAGTCTTGCCTGGCTCTTACCTAATAAGGACAGTTGGCAAAGTCACAGTGCGAAGTAGCCTAGCCCATAAGCTGTTGAATTATGCAAGGGTGGAGCAGCTTGCTCCTTCAAATCATGAATCAAAAGTAAAGAAAAAAAACTCATGGAGGCATTGAGGATGGTTGTGTGAAGGCAGAGGTGGGAAAAGTACTCAGATCTTGTACTGAAGGAAAAGTAGAAATACCACAGTGTCGGAATACTCTATAGAATCAAAATATACTTATAGGTGTTTGATAAATGAAGTGGAGTAAAAGTATACAATTTACCTCTAATTTGTAGTGGGGTGGAAGCAGTTGTGAAAAGTCGCAAAGTACAATTTTAAGGTACTGTACTCTGCTTTTACCCGACTACAATTAAAAGGTAAATCGTGTACTTTTACTCTTACTTTGCAGATTTGGATTAATGATGTGAAATATAATCAACACATAAATAAGTCTTTAGTTACACCTGGAGTAAATTCACAAGATACCGTGTAGTATACAAAGTTATTTAAATTAGCTGTATTTTCGCTAGCTTTGATAACACTTTAATGCATCAATAATTATAATCAAAATATATAATATATATTATTCTGTAATGGGCCAATCTGCATAAGGAGTACTTTTACTTACTGTAGCCTACTTTAAGTCTATTTTGAACCTAATCGTTTTGTACTTTTACTTGTAACAGAGTATTCCTACGTTCTGGTATTTCTACTTTCACCTCAGTATAAGATCTGACCTTAACCCAAGTACAAAGTAGCAAAAATTGAAAAACTCCAGTAAATTAAAAGACCTTCAAAATCCTATTTACAAGTACTTGAGTAAATTAGTAACTTTACAACACTGGGAGCAGGCACTAGGACCCAGGACACGTGCGCGTATTAGTTAGCCAGAGGGTGGAGACGGTGAACAATGAGGGAGCTGACTGGTAGGACCAGCAGAGGATCCGAGACCCCCCCCCCACACCCAACACCACCCCACCCTCACCATACTCAACCTCAGAGTCCCGCTGGACTGACGGACACAGCAGGCTGACCCGCAGACAGTGAGAGACACCGTTTTTGGAGAGAGTGGGAACATTGGTCCATGCTGATGCTGCAGAGCGCAGAGGTGTTGCATGCGTGGATGTGCGTGAATGGGTTTGCCTCCGCGTGTGTGGTGCTGAACTGGGTCATGCGGACCACTGGAGGAGCGAGAGATAAACACTCCTCCTCCTCCCGCTGCTTGGCAGGTTGAGATGGTGGGCGCTCAGAGGAGGGATCCCAGCCTGTCTCCTCATCTCTGCCTCCAGCGTCAGATGAGTTAATCCGCCTCCGATAGAAAAAGTAAAAAAAAGAGCATCTCCAGAAGCAGGACGGGCATCTTCTCTCTTCTTCTTGGGCGGGCAGCAGAAGGCACTGAAGAAATCTGAGTCAAGCTGTTTTTTTCAATGGACCTGCGTGTTTTTAAGCACCTTTAGTCTACCTGATCGATAAAAGAGAGGCTTCGTCCGTCAGTTTCCTGCAGAGCCCGGTGGAGCAGAGCAGCTCTGATGCAGGACCATGGAGGAGAGAGACAGGTCGCCAGCAGGTGAGTGTGTAACACCTAGATGCACCCTGAGGTGTATGCAAGTCTGAAAGAAACTGATATATGTAAAAAAAAAAAAAACCTGAGTCAAAACAGGGGTGAACATCTGTGTGTTTTTTTTCCTCTTCAATGCACACATTCTTTGCCTTTTATGTAGTTTTTTTATTTAAATAGCTTCAATTTAACACGTCATTCTGATTATTGTGTTCTGAACCCACTCTCATGGACAATATTTATACTTTATACATTCACCTTTATAGTGTATAGCCCATAAAGCATCAATGCCAGCAGCTTTATTTACAATCATCATTAACTCTTTTAATGGTTGAGCTTATTAAGCGATTTAATGTGCATGTACTCGTAAAACAAGCACCTTTTTGCTTTCCCCATGCTTTTCTGATACGGTCATGTGCTAGATGGATGCGAGGACATCAGTGGGAATCCACTTAATGGCCCTTTATACTTTGCCCGGGGCAGACAGGTGATATCTCTCATCGTTAATGCTGTCTAATGCATTTAAATGAGCAGATGACTTGATAGAGCAGCCCTCGTAAAAGCAAAGTCTGGAGGATGGTAATGGACTCTAAATGAAAGGGAGGTAGCCTAATACACAGGGCTTTTTCAGAAACATTGTTTTGATGGAGAGAGGCAGCAGTGATGGCTGAGAGCTTTAAAGGAGAAGTTTATCCCAAAATCACATCCAATTCAGAGTCAAAGTTGCTTTTATAAAAGGTATGTGTAGCTTATAATGGCTCCAAACAATGTACAAACTGTAAACATACGGAATGCTTTCAGTTTGAAATACTGTTCTAACATCAGCAATCAGACGAAGCATTCATTTCCTCCTGAATGGACATGAAAATGGTAGAAAATGCTGCACTGATAACACAGCAGTATTCTGAAAACAAATATGCCTCAGGATCTGACTTCAACTTCATCTTCACCAAATCTTCCTTGTGAAATCCTCCATCTTGAAATAAACAAAGACATTCTGGCACTCAAAACAAATGTCCCAAACATGGTCTGCAGAAATAGCTAACCACAGCTAACACATGAAAGGACTACGATCTTATGGATTTATATGGAAACAGGAGATCCCAGACAATGTCCCAATCCAACAGCTGGCACACACACACACACACACACACACACACACACACACACACACACACACACACACACACACACCACACACACACACACACACACGCACACACACGCACACACACACACACGCACACACACACACACACACACACACACACACACACACACACACACACACACACACACACACCGATTAACCCATTGGTGCATCTCACACAGACTCTAACCTCTAAATAATGCATGGTTTCACAAAAATGATGGGGAAATGGGGTCCAAACAGCATCTTACACAATCAGTCTGATAAAGAGAAATCAGACTAAATCACAGTCTGGCAATAGCTGAGCTGCTATATGAAAACATGGCTGCTCAGAGAACAGAAAGGAGGCAAACACATGTAGAGGACTTGTTTTTAATTCTCATTTTCAAAAGTCTGTGCCCTGCTGGTTGGAAATAAAGAACCACATAATATCTGCTTCCTAACCTGCCATTATGTTAGTGAGAAAACAGCTGCGTAATGACACCCCTGCCAGTCACAATGTACATAATGTGCACATGCATTTGTGAGTGGGTGTGTGTGAGCATTAATGTGTGTTATGCATCATTTGCAGCCATGCTTGTATATACTTTACATTTTATATTTTCCCTAAGATGGTTATTTACCACTGTTTTATTGTTTGGGTAGTCCATATTTTGCAGCAATTTGCAAACAAAGCATAACTGGATTTGAAAGAGGGAGAGACAGAGAGGTTAATTGCAGCCTCAGCAATCACCATTAGTGCATTGATTGTGGTTAGAGGCTATGGTATATGAGCCGGATGCAAATCACCATAAAGTGTTAGTGTGCCTTGAAGTGGAGGGTGAAATGGTCTGAAAAAACAAAACATGAGCAGTGTCCTCCTTAGCGAGGCTCTTACATCATTTTGCCACGCCCCCTTTTAGACCCCATTTTTTTCTTCCGGAGCTCATAATAGAGTCACATTTCCCCATGTATTTGACATCAAAGGGACATGGTCTTCAGCATGTGCTACAAAGGGAGGGATGCTCCAATTTAGTCTCACTGGATTTCCCCAATCCTGTTCTTTCACTCTCCCTTTTTCTCTCACTTTCTTGTCACACGAAGCCTCCCTTTTAAACTTGAGGCTACTGGATTGTGAGAGAGGGGGTTACAGTACAAGACGTTCCCTTAGTCTTTATTGCAGTGATGTTTCACTGTGGAATGATTCCTATTCAGGACATGATTACAGTGATGGCAATGTTGACTATGTTTATGATGAAATTTGAAATCTAATGCTCTAGTTTGTAATCCTGAAGCCTTAATCCCATATTACATTTTGATTTATTGAGAACCAGAATTTATTTATTCATCCCACAAAAAGGACAAAGACGGAAACACTATTATAAAAAAGGCATGCACTAGTATTTAAAATACAAATTATTACAATTTACATAAAGACACGTTCAGGTAGATAAGTAGCAGCAGTATTAATACTATACTTAAATAAATGTAGCATTGTCTAATGAGGTGCAGTATATAGTACAATTATTATTCTGTGGTGAGATGTCTCTTTTTTTATCAGTGTGCCCATTTTCTTCTTTGTGAGGCTTTTGTGGACACTGCACTGTACTAGAACTGAGTGTCCTTCACTTCCTGTAGCACATTTCCACTCTCAGTCATTGTTTGGATCCCTTTAACCTTGGGATATCCCTTCCCGAAGTGGAGGTCATCCCAGCAGGAGGCGGGTAGCAGCCAGTGCTCCTGCCAGCGGGCTGCAGATCCATTGGATGTGTGACATACAGTAGCCAGAGAGAGTGAGGCATGATGGGAAAAGCAGCGAAGAGCAGAGAAGGGGTTACACAGCACTCGAGCCCCAGCGGGGGGTCCTCCATATGGGCAGCCGGGCAAAGCTGAGAGCATGTGATTTGTTAAAGTGAGTGTCCGTGGCCCGGGCCCCTGGTTCGTCTATCACAGCACAACAGGGGGTGTTCCTTCAGCCGTGTGCTAACCCTACTAACTGACCAACTGATGTTCTGTGTGAGGAGGGTCATCCAGTTTGTCTCACCTGAGCGTCCCGACTGCAACTGGCTTTCACAAGGTAGCGCTTTTTTGTTTTTATTCAGATGAGAAATGGTTTGATATGGTTTGGTCTGTGTTTGTTTGTTTTGAAAAAATAAGCAGGGATGAAGTATTAATTGGTACTATCTCATTTAAGGCAAATGTTGTTAATTCATTTCTTGGTGTCATGAAATCTTGAATGTAATGTAATTCTACCCTCACTCATCCTGTTAAAAAAATACAATTACACAAAAAAGAAATTTAAAAAAATTGTTTGATATGAGTCATTTTTTCAATTCTGTATCCCATCCACAACTAAAATACATCCATGTGTTGTTTTTTCTCAATCAGTGAGAGAAAACACATCAGTCACATCCTATTTCATTCACTTTTTTCACGTTGACCCCTTGGCATGGCACGCTGGGCATTCTTACAGTAAATTGGACACAGGAGATCAGTCTTCACACATAATGACTCTTCTGCCGAGAGCAAAGCAACTAGTCCATTAGTAATGGGGAGAAGTAGCAACATGAGGCGAGCTCTGCAATCTATTTATTTCTTTCATTAGTCCCTCATTTGCTTTTTCTGGAACAGATAAGAGAAAGGGAGGAGAGGCTGGACTAAAAAGGGCAAAGCGGCTGATATGCTTTGTGTAGAAATTGTAAAATATGTGTTCAAGTTGAAGGTGGAACATCCACTCTATTGTCCAGATGTTATTATTTTTCCACAACATAATTTAGCTAATTTCCTATAATCTGTATTCATGTTAGAGCTCTGTGAAGTCTTAATGGGTTAATCAGCATGTCACAGTTCATTGCAGCTGTATAACTCAAGGTTTACCCTGGGAAAAACTGCCTGAATACACACTTATTGTCAAGACTCACGTGACAATACTTCAGATATTTGTCCATTTGCAATCTCAGCTTCCCATGTTAATGCATTTTTAATGTAGAGACAGTTATTCTCTGGAGAACAAATAGCCCTGTCATTGAAGACAACATTGAATGCATTAAATATGCAACCATGCCAAGCATCTGCTCTATAGCATGCTACAGCTTTGTGAGGCTGCACTTAGACAAAGCTGTGATTCATGCTAAATGCTAGTACGTTTACTGTACATGCACATACTGTAATGACAAAGCTAACACGCTGATGTTTAGCAGTTATCACTTTTCCAAGACTCCCATCTTAGTTTGGCATGTTAGCACAAATCAACTGAAGCTGATGGGAATTACACTATTTTAAGTCAGAAACCTAAATATTGGACAAATTGAAAGTCTCACTTTATACTGAAAACATGGATGTGTGCACCATATTTTATGCCAATCCACCCAGTAGTTGTTTTTACCTTTTGTGCACGAAGAAAAGTCTGGAATCACCAAAGTAAGTCTATTAACGGAAATTATCTCGTCACAAATATTTTAATGGTTTCTAATAGCCAAAAGTTTCCATCTTAGAGTTGTTGAGTTATTTCAGCCTCTGGACTAAAAAGGTGGACTCATTTATTTGTCACGGTCTGTTTATTGAATTTGGTTTTCTGACACTAAAATATCAGAGCTTTTTTGATCACAATTAAAACACAAAACACCCAAATATTGAAGTTACAAGGTCTGACCAAAAACAGTTAAAGAGGAATAAGTGAGAAGCCCAGGGATCTGTTTGGAAAATGTTCACAGATCTTCTACAATGAGTGGGACTGGCTCAAAGCCAAAGCAGTTTCTTTCTTTTAAGCCAAGTCTTTATCTGCATTTGAAGCGTGTTGCTGTTACCTTGTCTTTGGCTGCCTTAGAGGACAGTGGAGGAGCAGAGGGCAGCGTGGGAGATCAGTGGGGCATGTGTGGTCGAGCACGAATGCTGAGTCGTGCTGAGGCTCACAGCTGCTCCCTCTCAGAGGTGGGAACACAAAGGGCCTTTGATAGAGTGTCACTGTGCGACAGATACACCAGTCCCCCCCCCCCCTCACAAACACTTAAAGAGACCACATAACTTCATCCCCGCACCTCAGGGGCACTACGCTGCAGTTTCTGGTTCCCATTCACAGCGTCATCATCACAACCGACCACTCATCACATTTCAAGACTCTTAATCCAGTTCTGCAGAGGAAGTGATTGCAAGGCATCCTGCGCTGTGTGTGTGTGTGTGTGTGTGTGTGTGTGTGTGTGTGTGTGTGTGTGTGTGTGTGTGTGTGTGTGTGTGTGTGTGTGTGTGTGTGTGTGTGTGTGTGTGTGTGTGGGGGGGTGTGTGTGTGTGTGTGTGTGTGTGTGTGTGTGTGTGTGTGTGTGTGTGTGTGTGTGTGTGTGTGTGTGTGTAGGGGGGGGTTGCTTTTGTCTTTGTGGGAGCTGCAGTAATGTGATTAAGATCCAGCACTCCAGTCACTCTTGAAGTTTCAAACTGAAACGTTGATTTTAATTAAATGTATTTTGGCAACACATTTCACATAACTGTATTAGGTTAGTTGAAAGCAATAATATTAAGTTGAACCTAATTGTTTTGTATTTAAACTTAATATTATTGCTTTTTAAATAACCTAATACAGTTATGTGAAATCTGTTGACATAAAACATTTATTTAAAGTCAACGTTTCAGTTATAGGCATAGGAAACGTGCTTCCAGGAAATGTGCTTCCAGTCCGTCCCTCTGTCCTGTTTAAATGTTTAATCTCCAAACATTGACCACAAACTCATCCTGATAATGATCCAATTGTGTGTTGACTCGCTGGAGGCTACACAGTGGGCACGCTGAGATTGAGTAGGCTACAATATTCATAGTCCTTTACATAAGCATCTCCCTGGCCGTGATAACATCAAGTTATCTCGAGAAACATGCACTTCCTATTTCCAGTGGATAAAGTAGTGATGAGCCAAGAACAGAGGGCTAAAAATGGTTGCATCCTATTTTCGTTTTCTCCGTCTATAGCTCTATCTATCACCCTCGTCCAACAGTATAGCTGAGGAACTCGACAAGTTCAGAAAATAACCATGTTTTATGATCTATTCCACACATTAGTTACCGTACATTAATTCAGCCTTTTTCTACCAAAAAACGCTCCTGCCAGTCAACATGTTTGTGTTGCTCTTGTCTGAAGCAGTGATGCTGAGAAACGGGCTACAGGGAGATAAGAACAAAGCATTTTCCTTTGAATGATGGATGAAAAAGGCCATCAGTGAAATTGTTTGTGCTGATTTGATGCCTATTAGTGTGCGTATGGGTGTGCGTGCTTTGCATGATTGGATGATTGCATTTGATTGTGTGTGTGTGGGGATTGACGAGAGACAATGGGTAAGATCATTAGTGTGATGCACTTCATTTCCTCAAAATGGTCCATTTCGTTTGTTTAATATCTTTTTTTCATTTGCTCAATCACCGCAAATGAAGCTTACCTGCACAGTCACTGATCTCTGATTTTTAATTTGTTGTCAGTTGGTTAATTTGGTGCCAGTCTGACTCCATCTGAGCTTGCAATTAAAGCAGCTGTATTTCCCCCCCTCCTAGGATCAGTTTGACCTATTTGAAACTTGGCACTTTTGAAAGATCAGCGATAACTTTACTTTTGCAGTGTTTTTTCTTTTGTTCCCCTCTTCAGCATTTCCACCTAAACACCTACTGTGCAAACCAAATGTGTTTTCAAGGCTAAACCTCAACCTATTTTCTGAAAGCACCAGTGATTGTTTCTGCTGTTGGAAATTGTAAACGTATGAATATGATGATCTGGGGCACGCCTTACCAGTGCATGTTTACTTTGAAACTGTCAGCTCTTTCCATCTTTTTCCATTTGTTAGTCCCTCTACCTGGCCATATTGATTTTCCCATAGCTGTCTGCCAGTAAGTGCTGTCTGAGACCGGCTATATCTGAAAGCTGGCCAGAGTAATCTGGAGGGACAGCAGGGAGTCCAATGCATTTACTGAAAGCAGTTCCCCTGTTGATGCCATCTTTGAATTGATTGTATGGAAATTAAGCTCTGTTAAAGCCTCCCTGATTTAACCACTCTTTGGGATACAACGTGCAGACACATGGATGCATGCCGACAATCCTGCATAACATTTACATCGCCTGCCATCATCATAGCAGAAGAGAATCTGACTCTGAGCCATGTTTTTTCCTCTTCATTTAGTCTGCCCCACAGCGTCAAGGCGTGCCTGTCTCTTTCTCCATCTGGGCCGGGACGGGTGGGCAGCGGTGGGGGCTCACCTACTTCCAAGATGGGCTACTGCGGGGGGGTGCCAGTGGAGGACATGCAGGCCCTGGCCATCACCTCTCTGTCGGCAGCAGATGTAGCCAAACAGTATGAGCACATCCGCGAACTGGGGAAGGGGACGTACGGAAAGGTGGACCTGGTGGCACACCGGACACAGGGTGAGTTATCTGTTTCCCTGCTTTATTATAGGGTCTTAATCAGTGGTGGAAACGGGACTCAGAGTAAAAGTAGAAGTACCAGAGTGTAGGAATACTCTGTTACAGGTAAAAGTCCTGCATTCAAAATGTTACTCAAGTCAGACAGGAAACAAAATATACGTTAAGTGCCAAAAGTACTCATTATGCAAATTAGCCCATTTCAGAATAATATGTATTATATGTTTATTTATAATTATCTATGCATTAATGTGTTTATCAAAGCTGGTAAAGGTCGAGCATGTTTATTTACTTTGTATACTGCAGGGTAGCTTGTGAGTTTACTCCAGGTGTAACTAAAATCTAAAATCTAATTTAAATCATCAAAAGTAACTAAAGGTATTAAATAAATGTAGTGGAGTAAAAGTACACGTTTTGCCTCTGAATAGTGGGGTAGAAGTACAAAGTAGCGAAAAATGTAAGTACAAGTGTCTCAACATTTTAATTAAGTACAGTACTTTGTTACTTTACACCACTGTTCTTAATATACAAAAACAAAATGTCATTTTGGAAAGCAGTGTTAAGATCTCCACATTGTGCCTGTATGAAGATAACTGGCTAAGGCAGATCAAGTCGCGGCAGTAAAAAGGTTTTGTAAATGATTTTCTTTTAGGTCTAATGTTTAATCCTTGGTTGTAAGAAAATCAAGGTTAGAGAGCTGGCTCAGTCTGAAAGCGGTGAGGCTCAGCACTTTAAAGTAGTGAAAAGGGGCTGAGGGGGCAGTAGATATTTTGAGCGCTCTCAAAAGCTTCTGTTTTTCTGCAGCTGTGATCAGGAACAGCTGGTTGTATGTGTGTAATGGGAATAAGATTCATTCACTGTACTTGTTTATATGAATGAATGTGCTGTAGCAACTGCTGCAAAGACAGGGTTGGGTGATTGGAAATCTCTCCACTCCCAGACAGTGTCAGGTAACACTTCCAAATTCCCTTACGATGCTTTGGACAGGGACATGCCCTATACCACCAGGCCCATTTAGAAGGAGTTCTTGATTGTATTTTAGTTTGTGATTTGGTGGAAAACGATAGAAAATTGTTGGTGTGTCTCGCTTCTACCAGCAGCACATGTATGGCCTAGTTCAAAATCGACTTATTCATGGTTGTCGCCTTTCTTTATTTCATCCCTGTCTGATTAGTCAGTTAAATCCATTGGCGTAGGTAGAGAGAGACAGAGGCTGTCTTCCTTTTTGAGCAGTAGATGAATAGAGTGGTGCAATGATGATGTTTGTAGGCCGACCCAGAAGTTAGCATTGCAAAGGGGTCACACACACATTCATGATACTTAACATGTTTAGTTCAGCAAGATAATCTCCACGTAATAAACACTACTTTATGGTCACATGGCATCACCACCACTAAGCTAAAGGCGGTCTCGTATCGGCAAGATGACGTTGTGTAGTGTCTTCTAGTCACTTGTTAGCAACCGCCATTTTTATGACACATAGAAGCTTCAGACATGCACGAGTGGGGTATTTACTGATATAAATATATATAACAAAACGTTAAAATCCCTTAGGCTGGTTTAACCACAGACCTTATTTCAGGCTTCTAACCACATGTTCAAAAAAACACTGACTTTGACACAAGGGAACCGGAAGTAATGAAATGCTAAGTTATTTACGAGTTTTATGACTTGATGTGCCCTACATCTGAAACTTGCCGGGAGGGGTTGTAATGGACATTTAGCGCTATTGGCTACTCTTTACGCCATTAAATATCTGCGTCATGCCCTCCATGTCTAACAGTTTTCACTGGTCAATATGCATAATTTAATAGCACTCTGCTAGCATTTACATTGGACTTTAGTACACCAGAGCTTAAATGTGACCAGTTATATGTTTATATTTTTTTTATAGGGACCAAGATAGCGCTGAAGTTTGTTACCAAGAACAAGACGAAGCTCAAGAGTTTCCTGCGGGAGTACAGTCTAACGGGCTCTCTAAGCTGCAGCCCTTTCATTATCAAAATCCTGGACGTGCTCTTCGAGACGGAGGACAGCTATGTGTTTGGACAAGAATATGCGCCCGCTGGGGACCTTTTCGACATCATCCCCCCACAGGTAAAGCTATCATCCTTTCTTCCACCAATCACCATCCTCACTCAGCCAGAGCTGCTCCAATCACCCGCCTTGTTCACACACAGCAGTTTTAACAAGCTCTCCTGGGATTGGAGCCTTGTCTTTGTCCCGGTTTCCTCACTGCGCAGTGGTCTCTCTTTGCTTTAGTGCTATTTCAGTTCATGTGCTTGGAGGACTTCAAGGTTCTTATAAAGACTCATTAAAAATGGTTCAAAACTTGTGTTTGAGTTTCCCTTTTTTGAGCTTTTCACTTTTTACCACGATCTTTTATTCTTCAACTCAATATAACCATCACCTACTCTTTTGAACTCTAACCTACTCACCATGAAACTTTTGACTGATATTGCCTCCCGTATCTTACCTCCTACACAGCTATATATATTATCTATTGGACTGCATTAATCTAAATCTATGTTTTTCTGCCTTCCTTTCTCCAACACTTTCTTCTTCCCTCCACTCTCTTCTTCTCTCAGGCTGGTCTGCCGGAAGAGATGGTCAAGCGCTGCATGCAACAGCTGGGCTTGGCCCTTGACTTTATGCACAGTAAAAACCTGGTGCATAGAGATGTGAAACCTGAGAATGTGCTCCTATTTGACCGTGAGTGCCGTCGCATCAAGCTGGCTGACTTCGGCATGACCCGGCGCGTGGGGAGCCGTGTGAAAAGAGTGAGTGGCACCATCCCCTACACGGCGCCAGAGGTGTGCCGCGCTAGCCGTGTTGAGGGTTTCCTTGTCACCACCAGTCTGGATGTGTGGGCGTTCGGTGTGCTCGTCTTCTGTATGCTGACAGGCAACTTCCCCTGGGAGGCCGCGCTGCCGGCTGACGCTTTCTATGAGGAGTTCCGGCGCTGGCAGAAAGCAGGGTGTCCTGTGGGGACGTACCCGTCTCAGTGGCGCCGCTTCACGGATGATGCCTTGCGCATGTTTCAGCGCCTGCTCGCTGCTGAGCCAGAAAAACGCTGTGGAGTCAAGGACGTCTTCTGCTTTGTCAAGTACGAGCTGGTGAGCGAGCTCAGAAGAAGAGCATCCTGCCGAGCCAAGAGAGGCGAGAGGTCAAGCTCAGGAGTTTGCACTGGCAGTTGCACTCCGTCCTCGTCTAACACCTCATCACGGTCCTCCCACAGACACCCTGAGCCCTCCACCCCCCCTGGAACAACCTGCCTCCGCCCGGCGCCGCTCAAACGCAGCGTCTTGTCTGATCCGCTGTCTCCCAGAGAGGAGTCTGGACACCAGTCGCCAGGCCGAGACAAGAACAAAAGCCAGATGGTGATGGCAACTGCCATCGAAATCTGTGTGTGACCACACAAATGTTAGCAGTGGACACTCGCTGGCTCCTCACAGTAATAACAAGCTGTGAAGAGGTGTTAATGACAGCCACTGAGACTTCAGTGAAAAAGGAGAGGTACTTTAACCATGAAAGAGAAGCTCAGGATCACATCCCCGCCTGTGGAAATGGACATCATCAATCAGCGGTACACACTTGGACAGCTTATCCCTGGCACATGCCGTTTAGGTTTGATTTGTGACCAAAGACTCTTCTTCCCGAGCTGAGAAGCGGTTTAAGAGTCCGCCGGTGTTGCTCCTCTCAGCAGCTCAATCTGCCATCCAGACTTTTGTGTTTTCTGTCCATACACTGTGGTGGTGCTAATGATTCTATGAGTAGATACTTTCTTTCTCACTCATCCCTCCATGTCTCTTTTCTGGTCTTTATTTATCTCGAGGTACAAGCTCCAGGGAGGCCAACATGATCTGTTGATGACGTTATGTTAGAGGCCGGTGATCTGAGGGCAATCTACGCAACTTCATTCGACTGCCATTTCTCAGATTTTCTTCCAATTCCCAATGCATAAAATGTGTCTTTTTTCAACGTAAAAGTGTTAAAAAATAGAAAAAAACCTAAATGTAGCAGTTTGTATGAGATGTTTTTTTTATATCCGTGTCTAGACTAGAGATAGGCATCACCTCAGGACACCTCAGTGGGTCACTTTCTGTTTTATTATTGATGGAAATAGATTGACTGGCTGAAAAACACATCTTTGCCACTTCTGAACTGCTCCCAGTGAGATTCAATTCAATGTAAAAATAATAGGCTACAGGGACCGAGCATTTTCTGAGTGAAAAGGAGGTGAACAAAGACGGGGAGAAGAAATGTGTTTTTATTATTTCTTTTATACCTGCTGTGTTTATTTGGGTGTGTATGTGTGTGTGTTTCAAATGCTCAAGCACAAGAATTTTGTAAAGAGGGAGAATTCTTAGTGAAAACTACCACTATGTATTGTAAATATTTTTGATATTTCTAGGAGTACACCGTGTTATCAGGTAGTTCAACTATGTAGCACTACTAATTTTCTATGACAGATTAAGATGTTTTAGGGTTTTACTTTTAATGTTGGGGCAATGCACTGTATGTAGCAACAAAATAAGACAGAATGTACAGTATATGACAACAAATTAAATATATAGAAATATGATCAAGAGCCTATCACAATGTTGAACATGGTAGCAGCAGCTGCTCTTTTATAGTTTTTGTGTTTGTTTTATCTGAAAAAAACATGTTTTCTTTTAGAGGTCTGCCACACAAATTGGTGAATAGACACCACAAATGTTCCTATCATCATGAGCAACATTCATTTCCTGTGTAAAATCATCATGCTCCACGCTTGTCAATGAAAAGCTTGTTCTTCTTCATTCAATCGGTTAAAGATACAGAAAGGCTGCTTTGAGAAGTGGCAAATTAATTTCCCAACACTACAAAAGGTGTTCCAATATTTGATTATCAAGATGCGACATTATCACACAATCCTAACTGCGCAGAATATGTTGTTGCACCTGTTATGTTGGCATTATTTCTTATTCTCCTGCCTCTCTCTGGGAATTCATCCAAAAGTATCACGCGAATAGCAGAGCCCAGGTGTTTATTGTCTGGATGGATGACCTCTGTGTCACGTATGAATTTTTCTGGGAGCTGATGATTAAGCCTGACCAGCTTCAGCTTCCAAAGAGAAGATCCTGATAATGATAAAAGCTTTTAAAAAGCAGCGTAAGATTAATGTGAATGCTTCAACGCGTACCATTATCTGTTTTGCTTGGAATTAGTTATAGTTTACTAGTGTGTGTGTGTGTGTGTGTGTGTGTGTGTGTGTGTGTGTGTGTGTGTGTGTGTGTGTGTGTGTGTGTGTGTGTGTGTGTGTGTGTGTGTGTGTGTGTGTGTGTGTGTGTGTGTGTGTGTGTGTGTGTGTGTGTGTGTGTGTGTGTGTGTGTGTGTGTGTGTGTGTGTGTACGTATTTGTGTGTGCTGGTCTTCATTTTACACTCCTTCCATGATCAGCTCTGTCGCTATAGTGACAGTGCTGGTTCTCCTCTGGTTCCCCTTCTCTCCTCTTCTTGAAAACCAAGTTTAACTTAGCCCAAATGAAACAACTGGTCGCCAACCTGCCTCCAAGTCACCCACCGCTCCTCATGACAGCTGCTTAGCTTATTATACTGGATGACACATTTCTGCAGACTACATTATCCTGCGTTTTATCATCACAGTCTTTATCAAGCCTCATCAGGCTAAATCAAAGCTTTTGATAGTCCCCATCAGTCCCTTGTCTCTTTCCATACTTACTCTTGATTCTGCAAAGGAGACCTGATTGAGGCTGAAGACTAGTCAAAGGGATGTATTGTGTGCAGAGAGGCCCCATGGGATCTGTCAAAAGGTAATCCATCAGTCCATTGTGGAGAAATGTGAATTAGCCCTGCTTTACACCTCGCCATTCTGTCAGTGTGATGTAGAATCTACATAGTAGAAAAAGACAGAGACTAGATGGACGGTAAAAAGATCATATCAAAGTAATGCAATTCAACATAATGCAACTTAACAATACTGAGTGCAACATTGCATACCATAACATGAGTGATAACATGAAGCATTATAACATGATGCACCATGACTTGACGCATCATGACTTGACGTAATATAACATGTTGCATCATAACATGACAAATCCTAACATGAAGCTTCATAACATGACACATTATGACTTGACGCATCATAACATGACGTATCATAACATAATGCATCATACCTTGGCATATTGTAACATTAAGTATTATAGCATGACTCATCTTAAGGCATATTTGACCATAAGGAATCATATCACAAAGCATCATGACAGGACAACACATTATATGACTCAACATAACATGACTTATCATAATACAACGCTTCGTCACATTACTTGACTTATCATTACATTTAGCCCGTGTCACAGTGATTTGATGTGAGCAGCTGTGGCTTTGTTAAACATCATACTATTAGGATTATTAGACTACTATCAGTTGTTGCAATGTGCAAGACTGTTTCTCATGGACTGTTATGACAGGATTGTCAAGTTTAATAATGGGGTGTCAAATTATTTCATTATTATACTGAAGCTTTAGAGAGTAGCCTCCTTTTACCTGGTTTATCCTGATCCTATGATCAAGCTGTTTTCTGCCAGCAAGTGTTGTTGTAGAATCTCATGTAAATACTGAATGTACTGTGTCTTTAACAAAAAAAATAAACACAATGTTCATATATGTTAAATAAATAAATTGATGCACCACATCTCATGGCTCCGGGATATTTCTCTGTGTGTTTATAACTACTGTGGTGGTATTTATTTCTGCCTGTGTATGCAAGGCTAATTCAGCTCTACTTTGTACGGTCCCCAGACTGTACATTAGATGAAGGTCAGCTTAAATCACATGTTATTTCCCAAGGCTTTGGTCTGGTTTGCCAGCGAGCCTCCAGACTATTTTAATATGCTGACTTCTTTCTGAAACCCCAATTAACACATCTGTAGATGTGAGTTATCTGCTGCCCTCCAATGAGTTCAAGGACAGCCCGAATATGGCACTATAGACGAGAACAGTTATCAGCCCGACGCCCCTTCATACTCAGCTGTTGTGTCGGAGTTTGCTCAAGTTGTTATCAGACAGAGTTAATACAGTGGCAGTAGGCTGTGGTGTATCTGCCATGGAGAAAAGCTAATCAGCTCGGACAATGCAAGAGGACGGAAAGGTCAGCCATGACACACAGGGCTTGTGTAGTGAGTGGAAGCTTGTCCCTGGCCTTAAAGGCTACAGCAGCCTAGTGTCAGTGTAAGAGTCCTAATTGTGTTGGATCCATGAAGATAGAAGAGGCTAAACTAAGGCTAAGCCAACAAGTGGAGGGAATTAAAAGAGGCTACACTTGGGTTTAAAAGGTAAGGTCACTTAAATCACAAAAGACACATTGCCCCCATCTATCCCTTATGTCAAAAAACTACTTTTCTCTGTTTACAAAGCATGAAAAAGGGAAATTTCGTTCAACCCTAACCCTAACCCTAACCCTACAAAATCTTTCCATTTTAACAAATGAAAGGCTAGACATCAACATTTTCTCTGACTTCAACCATGTCCTCAACAGCGAATATGACTTTTAACCATCAAATATGAGATACAAAGTCACATGTTTGAATAAGGTTAGAATAAAGCACTCTTTTGTCCACCAGTCTAGTTAAGTTAAAATGAAATAGAGGGTTCAATCCCAGATCCAATGTATGTTAAAAGGGTCTTGAACTAATTGTCTTCATTGATTATAATGTTATGTTAAATGTCTGTTCTCTTGTTTCTTGGTTAAATATGAGTCATTGTTGATGTTGCAAATAAATCTGCTGTGATGCAAGGACAATTTCCAACTTAATTTAACAATAAAGATTCATCATACCGAAAACAATATCAGATTTCTCAGGATAATTCATAATTATGTAGCTTTGTGCCATGGCTAAATACCAATAGGTTTAATAGGAACATGTGTTTCCCCCTGCCAATTTCCGTTGAAAAGACCCTTTGAAGTGTCAGCAATACTGGATTTTTTCTTAGCTGCAGGTTTCAAAAGACCATCAACTAAACCAAATTGATTCCCAGGACTGGAGGAGTCTGGATGTAAAGCCTTCAGTAGGTGGTCCAGGAGCGTGGACGGTTAGGAAAGTGATCCCTCTGGATGCAGCTGTCTCCGTGAGACCAAGTGTTAAATGCTCTTCAGTCATGCTCTCTCAGCAAGGGCTGATGTTGGTAACATGAGGCGACTGTGTGACTGACGGAGAAACCATTCACTGTCCTGACTCATGTCACCATTATCTCTGTGATGTACAGCGCTGACAAATATGACAACGTTTCCAAAGAAGTGCCAGCCTCCCAAAACCAACTCTCACTCATTCTCTCATCTTGATGAAATCTCAGCATGAAATGTTTGTCAGAAAGAGGAATCTGACACATCCTTGCTGCTTCGCCGGTGTACCTGAATCAAAGGGCGGGAAATAAATCATTTAGATGGTCTAGCAGCATATGGAGCTGATTTGCTTAACATTTTGACATACATATATATATATATATATATATAAATGAATATATATATATATAAATGAAACAAGGTAATTCTCAAATGTCTTTGTAACTTTGGACGGAGACTGTCAGCTCAAACATCTTGTAGCTAACAACCTCCAAATCCTGCCTGGTAACACTTCAAATACTGTATATCTTTCACATATACACAGACTTTGTGTAAACAGATGTCACAGACATGTAATTACTGAACAGTTCTGTCTTAATGGTGAACAATAAAAAGATGCAGCTGCTGTGTATGCTTTACATAAACCACCTGATGTGGCTTGCTTCAAAGGAAATTCAGCTGTAAGTGGGCAAACAAGTGCAGGCAAGGCATTCTTCTAGAGGTTGAATGCATAGTAAACAAAGAACAGAGATATTTTTAAAGTTTTCTTCTTCTCAGACTGCAGAGTAATGTAATTTTAGCTCATTGAAACACCACAGGGAGCATACTGTACAGTATTAAACCTGCTGCGTCACTTCAGCTTCCTGCCTCTGCACCTACAGATGAATCACTCCGAAACCCTCGTATGCAGCATGAACTATTCCTCTGTCCCTGATGTATTTTGGAAAAACAGCTGCAAGCATGACACTGGAAATGCAGCTGAAAATGTTTAAAGATGTTGGAAACGTGCATAGTGATCTCAGCAGGGATTGACTGAGAAGGGAAGTTCCCCGCTTCCTCAGATCTACACTCAGGCATCATGCTAAATAGAGTCAGATCACAGCGGGAACGCTGGGAATGAGAAGGAAAAAAGAGAGCGGGAGAATAGCAGAGGAAGAAATGTGTCAAGTGGGACGAATGTGTTAGAGGAGACGTCACACAAGGACATCAAACACTCAGAACAGTGGAGTCATTCAAAATTATCTTGTTTATACTGAATTCTCTCAGTTTTTATGCAGCTGCAAACCTGTATCCCTTTAGAAACCTCTGTGTGATGCCTATGCGTCTAAATGTTGTTAGTGCTAGACATAAACTCTCAGACAGTGTGTGGTCATCTGCCACCATTGCTATAGCAACTGAGACGGTCCCAGTTTAGAAGAGTTGGTTTTAGAAACCACCAATATATTCCTCTCTGTGGAGCCACTGTATGAGCACTTACTGAGTATTTCATTGGGTATTTTTGTTGATGCGGTGAATGATACTGAAACATTTTGTCCTTTATGTTAAGAGTGGGTGTTCTCTCTCCAGCACGGAGGGATCATTAAGCTGTTTTTGCTGCATATTAGCAAATCTCTTCCTCAGGACAAAACGTGCTTAAGCTGGCAAGCATCCAGTAGATTATGAAACCAGCCATTATGAAGTGTATCTGTAACAGGGAGTGTTTGAACCCAAATGCAGCACACAGGAAACCAGGAACAGCTTGTAATAATGTTTATTTTTAAAACTCAGCTGGTACAGAGCAGGGCAGAGATATATAAGAAGTCCAAGCTGACAGGCCAGTAAGGAGCAGGCAAAGGGTTGTTCGAAGCCAGGTAGAGGAATCAGGAAACCAGGTTAAATGCAAAAACTAAGTCAGAGACAGAAGGCTGGTGGGTTTATGGGGAATCAGACGAGAAAAGCAGGTCAGAGGTAGGCAACGGGAAATCAGCCCATGAACAAAATGCTGGAGAGTCTTGCATGAAAGGGTGAAGAACAATGTGGCAGTGAGTGTGAGAGCATGAGAGGCTTAAATAGGCTTGATTGCAGATGAGATGCAGCTGGGAGCACAGATGAGGTGGAGGTGGGGGTTTTGGAAAAGTACTAAAGTGCAGCAGGTAAGGAGAGGTAACAGACTGTGAAAGTATCAGCCTATCAAACAGGTGTTATCAACAGGCAACACAATTCAGTATTTGTGCAGATTATGTGCTGTTTCCTCCAAAATGCAACCAAAATCAAAGCCTCCAGACATGGTGAATTACATTTATTTTTCAATCAACCTACTACTGAGAAGATTGACACATCTGCTATGATTTCCAGTGTATGCTACATAATGGATTTAATGACCCTTTGAGTAGGAATCATTGTGTTTGTGTGAACTCCTCCGTCCTCTAGCGACACAATCAGGCCGAAATATATGATGAAAAATCTAAATGTGATCGAATACTATAGCCAAAAAATGTACCAATCAGTGTAATGCTTAAAATTAAACATTCAAGATATGAATGGACAGATTGCAGATTGTGCGGGTTTAATAGATGGATTTTCAATTCAATATGGAAGTATCCTGCAGTGTTAATAAAGGGGCCTTGAAATATGTTATATGCTCAGATTGAAACAAACTTAATTTCACAGCTTTAATTCAGGAGTCGCTTTTGAAATATGTCAATCATGACACTTGAAAGCATCCTAATTTATACCAATACCACTCGGGGCAGATATAATCCCTGCACTTTGAAAGCCTTAATGTTTATCGTCCGCTACCCAACAACATCTGTCATCTGCCATGCTTCAATACTTTCAGCTCTTTAACTTAAGCCCACAAATCCATGGCTTTGGTACCACCATTGGTTTTAAGCTTAATACATTCTTCACTCTGTACACCTGAAAATCTTTAAATGCACAGTTGAAACAAATGTGAAAAAAACAACAACAAGTAAGATGAGGCTTTTAGACTTGGAAGAAAACATTTGACAAAAGAAGTCAATTATAGGAGGGAAAGTTGTTTTTTGTATTGAAGTATCTGAGGTATTTTTGTCTCAGTTGTTGATTCCAGGAGATGCTAGAATTTACAGTCAAAACAACTTCAAATAAGTCAAATTGAGTGTTACCTCACAGCATCAAAAAGATATGTATAAAGCTTTGCGAAATCTTAATAATTACCATAATCCTTGTCTGTAAATCTGATGATAGGTATTAACTGTATTTGGGAACTGGATCCATTCAAGTAAATGCAAAAAGAGTAGGACCTATTACATGATGATTCTTAGTCCTCAGATAATACATGTATTTATGCATGGTTCATTTAAGGTCTCAAGAGAGACAGAGAAGTACCAATAAATGTTCCACTTGAGAAAAAGCAAATAGGATATGCTGCCTCTGGCTGCGTTTTATTATGGTCTACTGAGGCATAATAGTAAAAATAATAAACCTGCCTCTTGGATGGATTTTCTACTAGGCTAAATGTTTGTCCAATTTGTGACTTCACAGAAAATCGGTGGTTTGATTCTAGGAGACTGATATCAAAACTTCTCACTGCCTCTTAAGGGTTGCGGTTGTTTATTCACATTCAACATGGAGAAAAGTGAAAATTAAGATATCATGGTAAACAAAAGAATGTAATTAAGCATGACCGCACATAGAAATAATGTTAGAAAACTGATTCAGGTCAGCAGATATCTAGAGTTAGCTAACACTTGCTTAGCTACAGTAAGCCAAGGAGTTGTCTCTAATAGCATTAATGTGAAAATTATATATTTTTTTCTGACGTGAGTTGGAAGAAAAAATTGATATCACTCTCTCATATCTGTCCAGAATCCTACAGCTAGCTGCATGTTAGCTTAGCTTAGCGTAGCACAAAGACTAAGGAAAACAGCTACTTTGGCTCTATTCTTTTAGCTTAGCTAAGCTAACCAACTGCTGGCTGTAACTTTATTTTTTCAAGTTTTACAAAGGGATCTTCTCATCTCAATGTAGCAAGAGAACAAAAACGTTTTCCAAAAACATTTCAGTCTTTTCTTTTCTTTTGAATGTCTTGGGGATATTGTTTTCTTTATCATATGGTACGCGTTTTTAATTTCACCTCCTTAACTTAAATAGGTTTTTACAAGTGAGAAGGCACCCCAATCTTGGAGGTGATATTGAAAAGGCCATAATAATTAGACAAAACTTTTTTTCATTTTCTCTTGCCTGCAAACAGCACAACTCCCTTTTGGTTTGTGGTAGACAATAGCGTCTTCCGCATGTCATTGCCAGCGTATAAATTGCAAAGACCCCTGGGATGCCGCTGAAGTGCTCCTCATAATCAGTGTCGTTACTTTCAATTATCTACTAATGAGTTTCGGTAACAAGTGGGGAAACAAGAGGTGCAGCTGTGACAGAAGATTTACAGCTCGTGGCTCGGCGGGGATGATTCATGTCCACCGACTCCCAGATAGCAGAAAAGCAAACGGCCAACTCCGGCTGGACATGGTGGATGCTTCCCTGCTTTGTCTCCGCTTGATAATTTCAATGGCTTCTTGTTTGGCTAAGACAAGCAAAGATGAATCATTCCCCCTGATTACAGTGGACCCGAGCACATTTCTGTAAGGGAGCCAATCCTTGGGCTGCCCACCTCAATAGCCGTGACATTTACCAACAAACTAAAAGGTGGGAAACACTTTCCAATGGAAAGTTTCCATCAATGCTTTCATTTGCAGCCCTATTCAGTGAGTCTCCTCCAGTGAGTCTCTCAATTAGTGAGAGGGGAATTAAAGACACCTGCAGGGACATGGATTTTATATTATTGAGAAAACAGCCTGTTGGCCGAGCCCTTACTGAGGTCTCCTTGCTGCATGCTGTGGTTGAAAGGCACTGAAACACTGTGAGGCTGTGAATGCCCCCCCCGCTGTGAATGAACACCACAGCAGTTTATTCTTCTGCTCCATGATCAGACTTGTATGTTTTTGTCTTTTATCAAAGCAATGGGAGTCCAAAGCCCTTTTTCTCAAATGAACCTTCAGAAAATGTCTAGAGATCAGGTCGCACATTGTCCATATAGATGCCCTTTTAAACACAACAGGAGATTGTCCTTGTGAGACAGGTTCTTACTGGAAATACCTGGTTTGATTAAGTCTAGGGGTGACGTGACCTGGATAACACTGCATCAGCTAACTGGATCGTAATTTTGTTTTAAATCTTCAAACCTCTTCTTTATGTGCTTTGTGATTTGTGTAAGTGACACCGTTATCAGCTTTCCCTGATTATTTTCTTCTATTTTTGCTCCTGCCGTGTTGGAAACGTCATTCACGCCCACTTGCTCGCCATGAATTCTCCGTACATTAAGCGTACAGTTTAAAACACAGACTCTGTGGGCCATGAATGTCCACAGCAAATTAGTTTGAAGTCTCGCCATCAAAGTGGCTCTAGAGGGAAGGTCAAAAGTTCATCAGATTCATTATGTTTTCACACATTGGCTAAGGGAGCTGGAAATGTAATGTCTCTTTGATTTTGGTTCCCCGGGCGCTGTACAATAGCTGCCCACTGCTCCTAGTACTAGACTCCTGGTACTAGGATGGGTTAGATGCAGAGGTCAAATTTCACTGTGTGTGCTCTGCATGTGTGACCATTAAAGAGGGGTTTCATCCCTCCCTATTCTATTCATATGATTCAGACAAACACATACAGCACTTCTGAATAATTTGCACTGCATGTATGAAAGGGGTTTGATTCTAAAACATTAATTATTTACATCACGCAACAAATTATTTAGCTGCCGCTTTTACCCGAAGTGACTTTCATACACTTAATACATTAGACATGCCAATGGGAGCTGGAGCCGCTCCACATATTTAACAAGTCATATATGAAATACAGAGGCAACATTTTTCACCCAGCAGAAGAAATCTGCCTTGATTTTGAAACATTATCTTTTAATTAGGTTAAGTCTATTTTAACCAGGCTCAGCTGCAGATATCTTTTGGATCTGACTGTTTGTGTTGCCTGAAGCGACACTGCATCACATAATAAAGCTGCAGTGATCTGGATGGACAGAGAAAGTCAGCCTTCTCGGACACATTTACTGGACTCTTTCTCACCCGTATCAAATAACTGTCTGCTATTGTATTTCCTGTGCTTGCAGCTTTTGTGAGGCTGGATGATGAAGCTCGGTGCCCCGCTGCACCAAAAGCTAATGAAGAAGCCTCGGTGCTGATGTCGCACATTAGACTTACTCACCTCAAGACCTGCGGCACCTCCATCAGACGAGAGCACCAGAGACACTCCCTGGGAAACACACTCTCTCCACACTCTCTCCTGTCTGCTGCAGATAATTCAGCCTGCATGCAGTCACTGCCAGGGAAATACAGATCCATTATGTGTGACATACTTATGGAGGCAGATTAGAGCCAGGAGAGATCGTAATGGAATTTCATACATTTGAATTTGTGGTTAATTAAAATTTAAAATTTAATTGTAGAGCTAAATTTGAAAAAAGTATTGCTTCACATCAAAATGCACCATCTTAATTTAGTTAGGATTCACTTTTTTTGTTGTCAAATTCTAGCTTTTGTCATTATATAGCTGTTTTAAACTTTGTGGTTTGAACATTTCCAAGTATTGTACTTCCAATATTTCAACTCAGGTAACTATTTTATTTGTTTCACGGGTCGATCCTTTCTTAGTTTATTCCATATCAATTCATATTATTTCTTAAGGAAGTCATGTGGAGATGATTATGCAACATGTTAATCAATGATCCGATATATAGCTAACGACAGCAGCTGTCAAATACTGCTTAATCTCTTATGGGTTTGTTATTACATTGATTAACTTCCAATTAATAATCACAATTTACTGCTTAGTTTAGCTCACAGCAGGCCAGCTGAAGAGAATTGACATTTCTACACAGGCAAGTGTACAATTCAACATGTATTAGGAATAAAGTGTCCAATAAAGGGAACAAATGGAGCAAATCTATCGGGGGATTTCTTCTTAACAACTTCTCACAAGAGCCAATGCAACTAACTAAGCTTTAACTGAAATAACATAATTAACTCTCTGTTTTCTCAATCAGTATCAAATTCAAGTTCTTCCATGAAACTACAGAAATGATGGTAAAATGATGTGTTTGCACTCCACATTTAAGTGGGAAATACTGTGTTTTGTGTCATGATATTGTTGTATTTTCTCGTTGGGTCTTATCTTGTTTACTTCTTGTCTTTTTTCCCCCTTTGTAAGTGTTTGCCCTGGACTGATTGTTTCCACCTGTCTTTGATCTCCTTGCTGCTGTGTCTTCGCCTATATCATCTCCAGCTGTGTCTCATTAAAGTAATTAGTCCTGTCTCTATATATGCCTGTCTGTCCAAGTTTTCTTAGTCGTTCTCTTGTCAATGTCCCAGTCAATGTCGTACCCTTGTTTAGCTTTCTGTTTTTCCTGTTTCTGGTCAATTCCTTCAATTCAATTCAATTCAAAACCTTTATTTATCCAGGTGAAATCCCATTGAGATCATTGATCTCTTTTTCAAGGGAGACCTGCTGCAGTAGGTTCCACATGAAGACATACAAACATAAACAACAGAACAACAAAAGGACATCATACAGCAAAAATTACAGGGATTACAATTTACATATCTATCCACATGTACAGGTACCAACAGCATCTGATTGTGTAGCATCCAACCGAGCTTTAAAAACATGTAGTGGTACCAGATTGGTAATTTTCCATTCTTTTTGCAGACTGTTCCAAGTTAGTTCCTTGTGTTCTCGCTGTCGATTCCCCGATCTCTCTGCTTTGTGTCATACTGGATTGTTTTGTTTTGTCACTTTCCTTTAGTTTTACCATGCCTACTCCTTCTGTTTTAGTTTTTCGTACTAGCTTTGATTGAAGAAAACTCGCTTGTTGCCTCCCCTCCATTCTACATTTGAGGACAGGTTTACTTACGCCTTGTGACAACAGAAACACAGTACCACTATCAAACCAAGTTAATATCTTGTATAATATGGTACATTTTGAAAACGGCTGAGGGGGAGATACGGGAAATAAAGTAAAAACAATAGTCTACAGTGACCTGAGGCATCTGAAAATAACATATACAATAATAAAATGCATATAAAATATCACTTGCTGCTTAGAGCGGAGGCAGATGCGTATGCGGCTGAAAATAGCAAAGATGTGAATAAAGTTATGAGTCGACGCACTGCAGGTTGAGGCCTGAGTGAGTCATACTACACCCCTGTGAATGAAGTGAAGAAGTGATTCACTCTCAGCTTCATGCCGCTCTGGATCTCTTGTCACAACCTCTGAACTCAGCGTTGTTCCTGCGAAGACAAAGTTTGATTGAGTCTGACAACACAACTCTGCCGGTTTCCAAGAGGTGATTAAAATGAGCCCCATGCAGCCTGAAGTGGTTGCTTTGCATCTGGCGTAAACACACCACCCGCCCATATTGCCAGGGTAATCTCAATTCATCGCCGTGGTGGGTAACAGGATATGACTGGATGCTTGTTGTTTGTCATTAAAACGGCTGAGGGGAGATATTACTTTTATGAAGCAAACAGGAATCACACTGAGACAGCCATTCAATCCTTCTCAAATACATAACACATCATGAAAAAGGATGAAAAAGCAGCAGCTTGAAGGATTTCTTATTGACTGAGGGACTGACAACGTTTTGTGTTAATAAAAGGAGAAAAATGGCTTCTCAAGGCAGGAGAAGAAAGACACAAAAGCTCTACAGTATATCTCATTAACTACATTAACACTAAAAATACATGCGGCATACACTACCTCATTAATTATCTGATTGTGTATACTGTAATTAAGACAGCTCTGCTAGCTCTTCGCTTTTACCACATCATTAAAGCGAGCCGAGGGTCTGCTTCACTACCGCCGGAGATTGCTCGGCTGATGAGGTCACCAAACATTTGAAGGTCAAATTGAAGAAAAAAATCTGAAAGCAGAACTCATCAAAACAAGTTTTTACGTAAATGCAGAATCTCGCTGCTGCACATCAAGACATGGATTTATTATGTAAGGTAGAAACATGTTCCTTTCCAATGTCATATCTGTGACGTGCCCACGGAGAAAGGAGGCAATTTATTTTCTGCTTTTTGATTATCAAGCCTGAGCTCAGTCTTTGAGCTTGATTCAGAGAGACATGAATAATTTCACTCGGTTATCAATACACAGTGTCAAAGTAAAACGCGTCCAATTAATTGCTTCTCTAGCACTGACAGGTTCTGAGAGAACATACAGTATCTTCGTCTTAGCAGTGGACTCTTTAATAAAAATCAAACAAGACATGACATGTACTTCTTTAAATGAAGTAAAGTCTATAATGTTTTCGATGTCTGAAAACGAATTTAACACTTTACAATACATTTTATGTTAATTAAAATGTATTGGCTACCGAACAAAAAGGAGAAGGACCATGAATACAATTACAGCTGATGATGAATGAAAACGTTGAATGTCTGCGTTCTTGCTTTATTTATATGTATTTTCAGAAGTATTCCCTTATGAGATGAGAAAGTTCTTCTATTTTTAAACTAAATAAACCATAAAAAAACACCCGAGTTTATGAAGATACCATTGTCATCAAGCTCAAAATGGAGCTTATGAAGTTGACATTTCAGGGATGGATAACACATTTAGAGAAAATGCAGGTTTGTCGTTCAAATGAGGAAATCTCGAAAGATGTTTTTGTACCAAATGTGTTACCTGTCTGATGATGGTTCAATGTGTCCTATTTGAGTCTCTAAATCTAAAAGAAAAACTCAAAAGTGTGTGAACTTGTGTTTTTGTGACTCAGTGTTTCTCCTGAGAAGCATCAGATTTGAGGACACTAGAAGCACAAGAAGAGGAGGAGATATAAATAGCCTTTTTCTCTAAAGGGAAGGTGTTTGAATCATTAAAACTTGTGCAAAAAACCTTTGCATAATTTGTATCTGTATGTTTGTGTCATCCTGATGGCTTGAAAAATTCATAGATAATTGGTCACAAAAAACTCACGCAAAACCCTCCAGGTTAGTTCAGTGACCCTTTAGAGACAACCGAACACCAAGGTAAAAACCCCTGGACATGATTTCAATTCCCAAACTCCAGCAGGTACAACACAATAGAAATATTTATATACATCAGTATGTAAAATGGTTATAATATCTTAATACTTCAGTCACAGGGAAAAAATTTCTGCAGAATGAGCCCTTCATTTATAAATTAAAGTGCATTTAGCTGATTTTGATAACAGTATTTAACCTTAAATTCTACATTTAACACTACTAGCTGTTATCAACTTACAGTAAATACAGTATGTGGATTTGCACTTTCATTCAACCTAACCTTATTAACTATATAATATAGGATTTGTGTGCAAATGATATATTTCTTTAGTTTCCAGCAGACTGGATAAAGGTCTTGAATAACAATGTGACAATGTCAATTATACTGAAATTGTGTGTAAAGGACTATATTATGTTATATCCTGCTTTACGTTTATGCTAATGTTGAAGAATAATGAGAAACATGGCCTTAACCTGATTAATTATGTAAGTTTCACAGGGTTAAATTCACATGAGACTTCCTCAGTAACACCAGAAAAAGATGCCAGCTCCTCGAACAGCCGTGAATTACAGCTTTGATCCGAGATCAGGGAGGTCAAACTGAACCTGAGAATAACCTCAGTCCACACAATAAAAATGAAAGCATTACCAGCACCTGATTACGTATCAAATGACCCATAATGTCCTCTACATCAGGTTCAGGTTGCCAAAATATAATTACAATATGTTCAGGGCTTCTGCTATAAGCTTCTTATGCAACACACTCAGTGGTTGATTGAATTTTATCACGTCGTTACGTAAGCGTTTCTTGAAATGCTGGGCTGCAGACGCCCTGGCAGGAAACAGGAAAGGAGTTTAAATTGTAATCGTTCTTAAAGTACTTTGGCCTGTCTGACTAACTTGGCTGACTTGGAAAACATTGGCCCCAAATTGAAGAAGATGCATAGGATTCATTTGGAAGGAGCTTCTATTGTGAACGTCACTTAGTGGATGGTGATTACATTTCAGGCAAGTGGATGTTTGCATTTTTTGAAACTCTCATACAGGAAATGTAGCTTTGGGGTAAAATGGACTTGCTGGCAAACATACACACACACACTGCTGCCAATCAACAGCTTTAAAGATGAAGTTGCCTAGCAGCAGAAGGCAGAAAACAAGCTTCCTCTTTGCTCTCCTCAGCCAACCCTCAGTGCAGCTGTGGGCATCGCTGTTTTGGATAAATGATTGTGATGAATGGAAGAAGTCTGCATAGAGCTTTTTCCTTTTTGTTCTGCACAAATCTATTCGCTTCATTGTGCCTGTAATAATCCACAGAGGATTTTCTACCGTGACTTTGGTGCTCTGCTGATATAACTTCCATCATGATGAAAACATCACTGATATATGGTTTCCAAGGCAAGGCAAGTTTATTTATATAGCACATTTCAACACAAGGCAATTCAAAGTGCTTTACAAAAATCATTAAGAAACATATTATAAAATGGCATTTAAAAACACTCATTTAAAAGCAAAGATAATAAAACATGAATAACAAAGGTACATGAATAAAAGTTACAGTGCAGTGTGAGATACACACATCTGAAATGTTTAGCTCTGACTCAATCATTGCTAACTTTTTAGCAGAAATAGTTTTCTCTGACCACACTTTCTTTCTACTTTCTTTATGAACTTATCCAATAGTTATATAAAAGTGTTTCATGCTAAACGAACCCCCCTTTGGAAAATTCTAATCTGCAACCCAATATTCCGAAAATTCAACGGATCCTGGCAATATTTGTGTAGCATATAAAATGAATTTGCTCCCAGACATTCATGTGGCAAGTTAAAGGGGACCTATCATGCAAAATGCACTTTTGTACGTCTTTTAAACATGAATATGTGTCCCCGGTGTTCCAGGGAACTCACCAAGTGTCAGAAAACACAACCCTCTCTATTTTCCTCCATACCCAAATCTCTAAAAAAGGGGCTGCAACGGATCTGATAAAAACTGATCCAGATTTGAACACTGTCCTGACGTCAGGACAGTGGCGCTACGGCTATTGGGCCAACTCCACCAATCAGGAGGAGACAGCCACGGCCATTGCCGTTCGAAAGCGCTGGAGACGCTGTAGTACATATGCCAGGCCTGTAGGTGGTGCTGTTCTCACTGAATCAGCCCTTGCTAAAACAGTGATAAAAAATGTCAAATTGAGCAAAATGAGGCATGGCTAAAATGCATGATCTGTTTGGTATTTTGAAAAAAAAAAAGTATAAATATGCCTTATATAGGTATGGTCCTACACTATATTATTCAAATATAGCATGATAGGTCCACTTTAAGTAAAAAAGGAAGCTGTCTATCTAGCTGTTACCTGTATAGTTTGAATAAAACATAGTGTCCCTTTTTATAAGATTTGTTGTATGTGATTAATTCATTTTGTACCTTTTTGCAAAAATTTAGCCAATAAATTAATGCTAACAATTATGAATAAGCACTTTATCAACCAAGTGGATTGAATTAGCATTTTGCATGCGTCATTGTAATGTACTGTGTATCAATTCACCATCCCTGTTAATAAATAGCATCTGCTCCATTTCACGGTATAGGTGTGCTTCATTTTCCTGCTCATGTTAATTCTGTTTGTTTCTTTTCTTCTCAAGGAGAAAGTAGACGCACGCAAAAGCAGCTAAAACCCATTAGCATCCTCTACGTCCCCTACTTCATAAATGTTTCCTCATGTCCTTTCTTTCCATGCATGAACAGTTTTATCCTGTCTCTCTGAAACCCTTTAATATACAACCCAGAATATATTGATGTTCTCATGTTGAGGAGGGAGCGACGCACCGCTGCGCTTTGTACCGTGCTGCAATCATCCTCATCACCATCAGCTTAATCTTTTAAATAAGTTAGTGTAAACATGTTGGTGTTTCATCACAGCTCAGCACACAAAGAGGGTTTGTTTACACACATAAGTATTCCATTCAGTAGCTCATTTCCTGCTTCAGGTTCATTTCTGCGGATGTTGCTTCAGAAATAAGGGATGGTTCTGTAGGATGTTAAGTTCAAAGAATTATGTTTTCTCTTTTGAACCCTCATAACAAACATTGTGTACAGAGGGCTGTGGCTATAGTTGAAGACACTGAGTCCAACTTTTGGGGACTATAACAACATGGAGAAGATTGCATTTTACAATTAAACATTTACACATGTTTTATATTTTATAAAGTACAAATTTCCGCACATGAAGACTCAGAATGTTTAACGTTTCACGACTCTTAGGCCCAAAACATATACTGTATAAAGGATGGGTAACATCGATATCTAAATGTGGGGAATTCAAATTAACAGAAATGATAATTCAACGGTTAAATTTAACATTTCATATTGCCTTCAGCGCCGCTTTATATTACGGCACATAATGACATAATATGTTGAAAATCATCAGAACTAAGAACTTTTCTAAGAGCAAAATATGAGTTATTAGATATTTCTCAGTTTTTCAGCTATAATAGCAACAAAACTAAAAAACAATGGCCTTTACACATATCAGCTCTTGGTAATATGATAGTATGATGCAAGGTAAAGGTAGTTTACAAGGGCATAAACCTCCTAAAATAAAATAAAAACACTGAAGTTTAGTTCCACAGGGTTGCACAATAAAAAGACAAATTCACAACTTGCTGTTACATCGAGTAATCCTAGACCAGCATTATAGTCAACATGTTTCATGGAGACAAACAGTCTTTATTGAAGTATATATTACAACCTGAAACACACACACACACACACACACACACACACACACACACACACACACACACACACACACACACACACACACACACACACACACACACACACACACACATACACACACACACACACACACACACACACACACACACACACACACGACATGTCCTCTAACATTATTTCTAGCAGTCTTGGATATACATCATAATATGTGTACAGGCACATCCTCTTGTTGAGGCAATCAGTGTGTTGCACCGAAGCTTTGTTTTCCATTCACTTTGGTTAAGCCTTTAATGCATTTTTCAATGAAAACAGATTTGAACATAATTCACCACAGATTGACACAAGAAAATCGATTCAACCGAAGACTCAGCACACAGCGCTCTCTCAACAATGTCATACTATAACTGATGAGAACTTTTTAGCAATTTAAGTGTAACATAATTGACATTTAAAGTGGCCATGGTCAATATTTTATTTATAACAAAATGTTTTCAAAAGGGGCAGGGCGTATATGAACCTACGAAAAAATCCCCCTTTTCAACACATTGTTAAGCTGCAGTGCCGTAACCTCACTGTTTTGATTCACGCTCGTAGCGTAAAGTCCAGTATACACTACCATCTCATCAGCTGGTATAGAGAGACAATTTAGAGACACTACCTGGTGAAGTATTGGAGTATTTAGCAGCCAAAGAATCCTATATTTACTTCAGGAGGTGGAGGAGACCAAAGACCGAGCTAAAAGAGAGAAACGATTGGATATATGTTTATTATTAATGAATGATAACATTGCTAGGGAATTGCAGGATGTTTAATAGGTTACTTTATTCTTTTCTAATCGCTTTTAAATGTGCTTTATAAATAAATCTTGATTTGATTTGATTCTTGGAAGTTAACCATATGAATAATATGTCATGTACATTTCATTTGAATTTCTTCAGATCTTAAAAGCTCGCCATAAGCAGAAGATTGCTTTTCAGCTCCTGCAATCCAGCTGTAGTGAAGTGAAACTTTGCTGATACAAAAGCTTATAGCCGTTATGATGATATACTGCATCGCTCAGTATTTTGGCAATGTAGGAGTAATCACTCTTGGGTAATGGTTAAATAATTTGTTGAGTTCATATTTTTAAACTCCAGCTGGGATGAAAGGATGAAAACAAGGGTGAGCTTTGTGGATCCCCCTCTCCAGCCTCAAGCTTCTTTCTGGACATCACTTCAATTTGAAACACTAGCTTGGTGTAGTAAATTGGCATTTGCTTCGCACAAACATTCATTCATCAATCTGTCCCCCTCTCACATTCCCCCTCTTCATCTGTCTCCCTCAATCTCCTCCCATTTCCTTGTCTCTTTCCATTTCACTCTTCTCCCTATAGCTTCTTGCTCAGTCCCCCGTTTCCCATTTTGCCACTTCCCCCTTCTGTCTGTTCCTCTCCTGCAGAATTCACCACCTACTCTCATGAATACATCTGCGTCATTCTTCCCGTGGATCTACGTCAGACCTACTTCAGGATCCTGGGGGGAAAGAGTTTTTTTTTTCCTATCCTTAGATCCCTGTAATAAGGGGAATAAAGAGAGAGGAAGTTAAACAGGGGACGGGTGAGAGAGTGGGCGAGTAGGAAATGAGAAAGTAAAGAAAAAAGTTGGAAGTTGAAAGAAATGGGGTGCAAATATGAGCGTTAGGAGGATGTCTCTGCTTGAACATGTTGCATGACACTGTGTGTGAGATATGCCATGGTTTACATAGTGACATTACTATGAAAAGAGGTGCTGCAGCACAGCAAGTATGAGAAAAATAAATACCTTTTTGAACATTAAAGCATTGAAACATGTCACAGTAGAGGCACAAAATATGAATAATATGAATCTGAAAATTAGAATAATGTGACCTCTGTAAAAAGCAATTGTTTGTTGTCATTAACTGGGACCCTATGGAATGAATGTCAGATTGATTTTTGGAGTTGTTATCATGCTTGAAATGTTCTTTTTTTACCATTTGCAGTTGGTTTTAGTTTTATCGTGTGTCTTGAAATCTGAAGCAACGATGGTCTTTGACACTGCGTCAAGTGACAGCTTGTACAAAGATTAAATATCCCACCCTAATCCTCCTCATGGGACTCTGTTGTGCTTTTTTTTGACAGGCTGCCAAACATTACAGAAATCCTGGAAGTCAGTGACATTAGAGGGATGCCAAATAGGCAGCGTTTGAGGCTGTGTGGAGGGAAAGATAAACCCCAACACTGAAGGCTGGTCCGCTGTTATTGCTCTGGGACTTATCTCTCGTTCATCGCCTTTCTCCCTTATCTTCAGAGGACAAAGAGCTTTCAGAAATGGAAGTGAAGGAGAGAGCAGAGAAGCTTAAGCCTCTAAATGTTGAGATGTATCGACTTGTCGTGATACACAACCCTGATGGAAAAATAACCTCTTTTTATATGTTTTTTCTTTGTGGATAATGGCAAATAACAATTATTTTAAACGGGCTCCATGAATATGGGAACTGATTTATCATATCATAGCAACTTAAAGCAGTATCTTAAATGAAATATTGTGATGGGTCCATCAGTGTCATAGCCAATTGAAGCTCTTACATCATCATCAGCGTCAGAGAAGTCTGGATGCTGAGGATGAATCATGTCTAAACTGGCAGTTATTAAAAGAAAACCAAAAATACCCCACCCTGCACCCTTGCCAGGAAGTCTAAACAGGGAAATTCAGTTAACCGTGGATGAAAAGGGACATTACATTTAATTTGTCTCTTCAGTTTAACCTCTACCCTGACATTTGTATTCTTTATCTATGTGTTTGCATACATTGATTATATTCTCTTTTATCTTGCATTTTTTATTCCTACCATGCTTATTCATCCCTCGGTCTGCACCCTTCCTGCCATGCTATTTATTAAAAAGCTGTGGCTTACAGGGGAAGTGCCATCTGTCCTTGGCAGACTTGATCCTGGCACTGATTCCAACAAGCTACTATAAATATGAAAGGGACATATGTGATGGAAACACATACGTCCGAGGGGAATAAATAGGCTGACGTGTTTGTGATGGGTAGCTTTTTTAAATGTCAATATTGACCGCACATTTCCGGGCACATGTGCAAACACGTCAATGTTTCATTTTGTGATGTCGAATGATTGAATTCAATTGATTTTTGTCAGCTTAAGTGACAAAAGAGGGTGAGCATTAAGACGGTGAACAAGCGACAAGACACTGCTCCTCTGAGAAAGTAGGGCTGTGTACCTATTAAACACTAAGCCCCTGTGCCAATACACACACACACACACACACACACACACACACACACACACACACACACACACACACACTCCCTCAGGATCATCAGATCTTCATCTGCAGCTCAGTGTTGTTCTTCTGGAGGATTGATTTCCCTGATGCCCTGAGCAGGCTCCTCCCTCAATGTGTGTGTGTGTGTGTGTGTGTGTGTGTGTGTGTGTGTGTGTGTGTGTGTGTGTGTGTGTGTGTGTGTGTGTGTGTGTGTGTGTGTGTGTGTGTGTGTGTGTGTGTGTGTGTGTGTGTGTGTGTGTGTGTGTGTGTGCGTGTGTAGGTGTCTGTTTCATGCATGTTGAGGCAAGCTGTGTGTTTCCGACGCTCTTTGCTGTCTCTGTCTGACCCATTTTTCTGCAGCTAAGTGGTGATCTGTAGTGTGTAGTGAAAATGGTTCAGGGGGTCTGTTAATGTATGTCACGCTTCTTTAGCAAACCTTTAAATAGATAACAGCACCACCGAGCAGCGAGACGTGTTAGAATACGCTCAGAGACACTGGGTTTATTTAACAAAACATGAACAGCATTACAGCAACTCTGCAAACGGCTGTAAACCACTTTTCTTGGTGTATTTGAAAAAATATATGTTGAAAAAAAAAATATTACATATGCAGAGTCAACTTTTGCTGCAGGCAATGATTCAAACACATGATGTTAGAGCATTTCCATGTCTCGAAATAAACCGCCAGCTTCGGCACAGCACTGAGAGGGGTGCACAGAATAAAGTGAACAACAAATGTAGTTGAAAGATCAGTGTGACTAATGGATGAGCCTCATGTGGCTGACAGTGACGAAATGAGACCCTGTTCTTCTCACACTCTAATGGGGACCTGGTGGCAAACTAAACAAACCTGTACATGATTTAATTTGTACAACTCATTAGGCAGCAGTGATTGAATATGCAGACTTGGAAACGGTGAGGCTCGTGTGCCCGTGACCTTGAAGACTTTCGACTCTGGGATGAAAATCAACAACCTTTCTTAAATCTCCTGCGATCATTTCTCAGTACAGCCGGCGGCGGTGGCGGCGGCCTATGCTAGCTGCAGCTGTGAACAATATTCCCATGTGGTGACCAATCAGGACTGTCATCAGAGCAGTGGAGTCAGACTTAACAATCGATTCATTTCTGCTGACAGCCTGAAGCCCGGGGCAAAAAAAGCCTCGCCGAAGTATAAGCGCTCTAACCTTCACGTTTCCATGCAGAAAATATACTTTGGTGGCCGTGGTGATTGAAGATACTGAAATAGAATCACTCCTACTCAGTCTATATTTGTTATAACTCCATCATATGCATGTTTTCTGAGAATATTAATACATTGCTGCTCTCGTCTCCAACGGTAAATCAATGAATAACTACTAAATAACACTTCCTCAGCTCTGAAATTCATGTTTGCGAGACAGAAAAAGAAAGTAGCCCACTTTATGGATGTCTCCATGTGTTTTTGTCCTTGCAACAGTTTGACTGAACCGTGTGAGAGGATTTCATCTGTTGTTGATGAGCACTGTGCTGCGACACAAAAGCTTTCTCCTCATATTCGGAAAGTAATTATGGCAGGGGTTGAGAAGGGTCCAACAGGATTTTTCCATAACAAACACAGACAGACTTGAAAGGAGTTTTTAAAAAAAAGAGTACTGCACATTCTCTCTGTAGCGGCCTATATGTCTAAACGTCTGTTTATGTATGAGGATTACGCCCCAAAAACTATTTATGCATGCAAAAAAGCACTCCACTGATATATATTAATCACATTGTGCTTTCAAGTGAGGTCGCACATCTCCCCGACTGTCAAAATGTCTCTGGATGAAAAACATTGATAACTGTGGGGGGGGGGAAATGTTGACTAGGCGAGGAGGGAAAGCGACTAAATGAAAGGAAACAAAATTAATCCGGATGCCTAGTGAACCAGCTAGCCTTCAGCTCAGGGTAAAAAACTCAAAGGACTCACAACAAAGAAGGTTGTCTTCAGTTGTTTTTTTGTTGTTGTTTTTTTTCCGGAGGTATTCATGACGGGGGAGGCAGTGAAAAAGAGCTTGCTCATGTTGCAAATTGTGAGATGAAAGAGTGTAAAAAAGGGCCTTTGAGGAAAGAGAAGGCTTTCCAGGCTAATTGTGGTAGCTTCTCAGTGATCAGCATGCAGGTTGCACAGTGTCTGTCAACTTTGTGCCAGCAGAAAGTCTCCTTTGGGCAGCTGTGAGGAAATGGACTGTGTCTAAAATGAAAACATGGGTGAGTTTGTACCCAGCATGCATTATAAAAGGGACTCTGTTTGGTAGACTGTATAGAAATGAAAGTTTAAGCTGTCCATATGTGAATATTTTAGGTAAGATCTCAAAGTGTGCTCACTGACAAAGTGACGCCTCATATTGTTTGTGCTGTGTGACTCTCAAAGTGTAAGTGTGATGTATTATTTTACATAATTTCCCCCATTCCCATTCTGGTAAACCATTAAAAATTAACGAACCCTCAGAAATGGTTGCTCTCCAGACTATAAATTCAATTTTTAATTATCATGACGCATTCAGGCGGAAAGATTTCCCGGGACCTCACGCAGCTGAACCGCACAAGATATGAAACCAGTTCCTGGAACAAGAGATAGCAAAGGTGAAGATGTGCAATTATAGCTGAAAGTCACAGAGTGGCTCGTACTGTGGGGAGGAAATATCTCTCATCCTGTGTGAGTTTTAGAAGTCTGAGTTTTATGCAAATATGTTGGCCATGTTTTGGTTTATAGCCATATCAGGCTAAATGGCACACTCCCCATCTAAAGAAAATGCTTAATTACCAAGCACTTGGATCTAATTTCTTTCAGATGCCTTGTCTTGCCTTAGCCTTGATTAAGAGAGTTAGTGCTCTATAAGCAAATGCACCATACAGCTGCTGTGTTTAGCAGACAACTGTGAGCAATCTGCTCTGGAAAAAGGATGCATATGTCTCCTGTAGCTCAATGTTGGTGCGCCACATTGCATTGACTCAACTTCACAAGACCATTTCATTTTACTGTCCCGAAGTGCACTTTTATCGCCAGTCTGGCTTTTCAATCAGCGCTATACAGACTGTACAAAGACAGACGGTAGTTTTGCTATATGTGATCATCTAGGGGGCAAGATAATTAGTCCAGGTTTTCTCCCAAATCTGTGAAAGAAGACGATCCCTACGCGGCTTTATTCTCAGCACAACAGCTGCTATTAGATGTTGATCTCAGTCCTGTATCTTCATTGAGTTTTTTTTTTGTCCCGGGAGACGTGCACTGAGCTCACTCCTGCTTATAATGATGAATAGAAATGAGAGTTGAAAGAGGTTTTGAACGATAGATCAATTGAGTGAACGGAGTATTTTCAAGGGAGTGAGTCATACTTTGCTGCTGGTCCTAATATGTATACAGTACTGTAATGGCTTGGCATTCTTGAAGCTGTTTATTATTCATGAGGTTATCTTTCTTATAAGATATGAATCATTATAGAAGGCTAGAAGACATACAATATAGCTGTTGCCTGAAGCTGTAACGTGCCACTTACAGGAACATGAACGATAGATGATAGTTATGGGCTATGGCTATTATGGGTTAAGCGGTTGACCAATCAGAGCAGACTGGGCTCTGGTTTCAGACAGAGGGTGAGAAGAGGTGCTGCAGCACAGGCAGTATGATAAAAATAAAGAGCTTTTTGAACATTAACGCAAGGAAACATGTCACAGTTGAGGCACAAAATACAAATATGAACCTGAAAATGAGCATAATTTGAATAAAAATAAGAATATTTCTTCTGGTGAATTGGGAAACAAGTTAAGAAATAATCTATTAAACATTATTGTCATTGCTGTGAAAAAGTTCAGTCAGTGGCATTGATTTAATTGGGATAAAAAGAACTAGCTGGTTTTAAGCAAACGCTCTGATTCATTTTGTGGATATATTTGCCTGGGTGAAAACTGGGCCAGAATTTTCCCATGAGCCTCCACATGTAGACAGGAATTAGATTTATTACCCAGAATGCCCCACAGGGGAGCACTGTCCCCTGCCCTGTCTCGGCAGAATCAATGAAATATGGAGGGGAGAGGAAAGAGCAAGACAGAGACGAGATGTACCAGCTATTTTGGAGCGCAGCCAGGAGAGGAAGAGAAGATCTCATAAGCAAAGGAAATGTAGAGACAAGAGGAAAGGGAAAGATAAAAGTCTTAAGGTCCTCAAGTTATTTTAGATGTATTGTTACATGAAGTACACATAAGCTCTATTCATACAGGTGTCAGTTTTAAGCTATAGCATGTTCCTACACCTAACTCACAAGTTAACTTTGGTTTAACCCAAGGTAGACATTTGTATGGTGTCCAAAGACAGTATTTTACATTAACAACACATGACGTCGCTAGTATTGATGAAACCACGACAGGCAGTCTGACTCTGCAGCTTCCCTCTAGATATCTTCTGAGCATCCTTATGTTTTCTGGCCAACAATGTCTTCATTATTCTCCTAAGAAACAACTTCAAATATCACAGGTAGCTACTCAGCAATAAGACATATTAATGTATGTGTTGATTAACTATACTGACTTTGACTAGCCTATATATAATAAATAATGTCAAATGAGTTTTATGGAGAAAGATAATGTTCCTCTGAAGTGTTGGGGATTAGAAGAATAAGTTCAACTACCTCATAGTTATGTTCAGCTCTTGAGTGAATGTATGTTGTAACTATGTTCTGTAGTAGTTTGGCAGTTTACGATCAAAGTAAACAGTTCACATGGCTCTGATTGATTTTGAACAAATTGTATTTCTCTAATAAATATTTGTTGCACATGGCAAGTAATGCCATCGTTAAATGTCAGCATATCCCCAATAATACCCTCATAAACCCTAATGCAAACACAGCTTGTCTCAAAGTGACTTCAAGCCCTTGTTGACACAACTCATTGCCATCTTCTCAAAAGATGGCGGAAGCATCTCCTGGCTTCTCTGTTTGTTCTTGCCATCTCTCATCAGACTCTACAGAGCGTCAGTAACAGATGGTTAGTGCATGCGTGTTTGTGTACACATATGTAGGTCAGGTGCGGCATGGTTGCTGGTTGCCATGGGAACTGGGTATCAAACATAACTGCTATCTCTCGGGAAAAATCGACTTGTAGCCAAACTCCTGCTCTCGTACCTCCTTGTGTTCGGATTATGTGAGAATATTCACTGGGGGGGAAGTTAATATCGTGGAAACAAGCTCAGACTGAGCCTGAGGGGGTTTTCCCTGCTGATGGGAGATGAAGCACCACTTTAGATCAATAATCCAACACACATCTGGTCAGCCGGTCATTGGTGATGCCTTCACAGCCATTAACCTAAATGTAGTGCTCAACCCTAATCTCACACTGTGACCTGGAACATGATCTCCACCTCACACTTGGCGCCTGTCTCCGATCTGTTCTCGAGCGCCTATACATGACCTTGGGGATTCACAGTGAACACAAAGGGATTCTCCCTGCCTGTCTCTGCCTGTCTGCACCCATCACACACACACACACACACACAAACACACACACACACACACACACACACACGCACACACACACACACACACACACACACACACACACACACACACACACACACACACACACACACACACACACACTCTGTATGGTAAGCGCACGTGATTGGATGCAGTGAGCTGGTGATGCATGTTGAATGCTGATGAGGTTCTTTGGGTGCGATAGAAAGCTTCCTCTGTGCCTGCAAGACAGAGAGGAAAGAGAGGAGAGAGAGAGAGAAAGGGGTAAGGGGGGGGTGGGGGAGAAAACAGACCTACCAGCATAATTCATCAACGTCAAACCCTGCCCTCACCTCCTGGTTAGACCGTGCACGTGAGCCCAATCACATATCGACAACCATAGGAGGAAAAACCTCTACATGTGACTCAGTGATGCATTGCTGCCCGTTCTTACCACATCAGTCATTGTCATTACGTCTTTGAGAAGTGTAAACACTGCAGTCAACATGGCCTCCCGTCTCCGTTGCATTGTCCCGTGCCTTTTTCTGTGTTGGATATAAACACAAACCTGCTTTGTCCTCACAGTGTCCCACTTTTTTGTGTTCAGGCTAATGAGGTGAAAAATTTGCTTGAAGCACACCAGGGAAGCTTTTAGGGTCAGCAGCATGCAAAGCAATTTTTGGTGTGAGATAGCTGCAGGTAGGGCATTGCGTAGTTATGTATAAAAAGAACTAAAGATCGTTAAAAGGCCATTGACATCCATGTTGTCAACAAAAGTTCAGAGGCCAATGTCTTTCAAATCAGCAAGTCTGGGGATGTTGTATATTCATCTTGTTGTGAACAAATCACATTAAAAGAGCAAAACAACTAAATTAAGTATTTCCTGATACAGCTTATTGTCAATGCCATAGACTTCCATTGTTTTTCCAAGCTATTAAAAACAAATCAATTAGCCACGTGCTGTACCGACTAATAACTGCCTCCATTATCTTCAACACGGGCAGTTTACCGTAGTTTATTTTCAGTCATGTAAGCCTGTTGTACATTTTCACTAAAACACTGAATTTGTATTAATCCCCTCCAGAAGAAAGTCCCATGTTTCCATCTGTTTGAGCTACATTTGCTAAAAACTACAGTGGCAGCTGTTTCTAGAACAAGCCTTAGGAAAATATAAACACTCTATTTTCAGTTTAAATAAATGGACTTAGGGCTGAGTTACATGGACAGTAGTGTGTAGTAGAGAAGATGGGGAACATGATAAATGGGACTAACACTTGTTGGTCTTTTATGAAGGGTTTCTTGAAGCACAAAACACTAGAAGAAGTGCTAACCTGATCTTTTAATTATTGATGACTTTATATGTTGCCCTAAAATATGAATAATGAGCTTTTTGTTGTAAATAAGAAACCTTGCCCCCCTAAATGTTAACAACATATAGTAAGGTTGGTCTATTACATTGTATTCTGTATATTTCTATGGTGTATTTCTATAGACACTTTATATAGATATACAGTATACTATAAACTGTTGACATGTATATATTTACCAACCAACTATGTGCAATATGTGCAATATATATATATATGCCGTTAATAACTGTGCAATATATACCTGGCTGCTAAATCCTAAGAACTGTTACAGGATGTGTATTTTGTAAATTGTGTAACTTTTTATTACATTATAACTTTTTTTTTTTACTTTAATACTTGTTTAATGCATGTAACATATGTAACATATGTAACATTAAGCTGTCTGTGGCTCTTTTTCTGCTGTAACAACGTACATTTCCCCTCTGTGGGACTAATAAAGGTATTCTGATTCTGATTTACAGTTTATTTTTATTTTATTCAAGTGTTAAGTTGTCTTGTTAACATGCTGCTGTAAAACAACAATTTCCCACTTTGCGATCAATTAAGTATATCCAATCCAATCTAAGCTATTCACTCATTGACTCGACATCTCAAACGATTTTAGAAAATAAGCCCAAGGAAATGTGTTAAAAAATAAAAGCCGACCAATATGAAATCACATGGTCTTAATATGTCAACATTGCTTCTGTATTTATATAAATGTCTTCAGGCTAATCCATCGGCATGCAAGCAGAACATCATGCATTGTGAGTGGATATATTATATCAGTACAGTATATGGCATTACTGCAGTGTAATATTGACTCAGCCTGCAGGTGGTGTTTCATGTGGAGTTAGGGGCAGGATGTTCTGTGGTTTTATTTGACCGTGCCGGCTCAAGTATCTAAATTAGTCTCTTACTCCCAGCGGGTGACGATATCCTCCCAATCCTGCTCCTGCTGCTCCTGAAATCCATCTGATGGTTGACTCTGGGATGATGAGGGCATTTTACACTTCCAATAAAATGACTCAACACTCACATTCAGATGCTGTCACGCTGAAACGAGTGACATGACAGCACATTTTTCTGGGATAACATTTTTAAAAAGCTTGCAGCCTGCTGTGTTTGTCACCGCTGGCATGCAGATCCAGATTGCTTTGAGGGGCTTCATATTTTTAACTGATACACAAAACAAAGAAATGTGTGGGTGCAGGGTTTATTTAGATGTGAAGCTATGTACATTTCTGGACTGATATTCACTTAATTTGATGTATTGCACTACTAGATTGTAATACACTTTGTTCCTGTTGATTAATAGAGTGTCAGGTTAGATTCACATTCCCCTCATTCAGTTGGGATTATTAAATTAAATTCCAATTTATTCTACAGGACAGATGAGCCTGTATTAAATCACCAAATTAATAAAGTTGATCTCCATGTTTCACTGAGTATAGCATTTTCCATATCACCTGCAGGAAAGAGTTTTTTTACCACAAGCAGGTACCAGTGGGGATTCAAATGCAATGACATCTGATTAGTGAGACATGTAAACAAACCAGACAGATGAATTAGATGTACCTTGTCAACGAGGTTGTTGACTCTTGAAAAGCAAGCGCCTTTTTGGCAGAAATTCAATTAAATGTTCAAGTACCTGGAGCAGCAGCTTCATGCACACGCTATAAAACAAAATGTGCACATCATTAACATTTCAGATGACCTTTTCTCAGTGTCAAAATATACCCAATCATGTCAGACAGCAACAAATAAACACCAGAAAATCAGACAAATATCACAGAGAGACAGAATCACATATAAACAGTGTAACCTCACGGAGCTTCACTTATTGGAGGCATTTCTGCGTATTTTCCCTGGCTGACAGTTGAATTATGTCCACATAGAAACAGATAAAGCACACAGCCATGCTTATAGGGCCATCTTGTGGCTATACAAAGCATTAGAGTCATTCACAAAAAAATTACTATTAAATACAGAACTCAAAAATAGGTTGCATGACGAAGGCTTTAAATAAATAGATTATATCAGTTAGTCTGTTGATCATACAACATTTCATTAAGAATGCCTAGCAGGCAAAAGGTGACACATTTATAGTGTGTGATAAACAACATTTTTCACTGTCTCCACTTCCTTTCAACAAGTAAAAGCAAGTTTATGTACAGTAAGGTCTTTTTCTGACACTAAAAGCATATTTTGTTCCCACCTCTCTTCTCACTTCCTAAATGGATTGTACTAAAGGGAGGCTAATCTCGAGGGAAGATCAATATAGGGGCCTCGGTGTGAAAAAAGGGATTTGTTTTGTGATTCTTAGACATACAATACAGACAAAAGGCTTTCACGTTAAAATGCCACAGTGAGCACACATGCAACTTTATCTCATATAGGGATAATAATAGATAAACAATAATGATGAAACAAATGTGTGTCCTTTTAATAACCTCAGACTAGAAAGCTTGTTCATAGACATAAGGAATTAGGTAAAATATTTGCAGTTCCTCATTATGTGACATCTCACATCACTTTCTTGTTACTGTTTCTCCACCACAGAGACCACAGAGGAATGTTGCCTGTGAGTGTGTGGTGTTTGAATGTATATAAAATATCTCAATACTGATTGTAATTAAAATAGCTGAATGACTCAAACTGAAATAAACACTACCTCAGCGACTTTAGCTCAGGCTAAAATTAACTAGATCCAAAACAGAGTGCAGATATTAAATCATTTATATTTTTTAGATACTTTACTTTACCATATACCAAATATATTAATTTGACTGTATACTGGTGATGTCCTCTTTGAAAAGTCCTTTAAACCCCACACACTTTGAGTAACTGTCACTTTATGGACCAAACAGACTTCCTTGTTTCATTTAGACCAAAACAAATTCAAAAAATTGCAGAATTAAAGTGTAGCACTTTAATTTTAGAGTAAAAACAACATTCAAGCTACACAAGATTTCAAGATAATAAATAAAAAACTATGTCAAGTCTAATATTACGATATTAATAGGGGAGGCTGTGGCTTAGTGGGATAGTGCGCTGAACTTAGTGTGCTTCGAATCAGGTGATAGCAAGTTCAAGTCCCACTGCAGTCAGCATGTCGTTGTGTCCCTGGGCAAGACACTTCACCCCAAATTGCTCCTGTGGGGATTGTCCACAGTACTGAATCGCAGTAAGTCGCTTTGGATTAAAGCGTCTAACAAGTGACATGTAATGTTATGTAATTAATAAGTTCATTCACCTCCCAGCTGGACCTTGACAATCATTTTTGCCGGATAATTGACAAGTAACTAAATGTAAACAACACTTTTCAATCTAATTGAGAGAGTAATACTGATACATTAACATAAATATATTTATGATATGGTTATACAATGACTAGTCAAAATTCATGAGTATGTTCGTTATTGGTTATTAAAGAAAGACTTAACAAAGACATTTTTGTTCCTGAAAAAACCCAATTTAGCAAACTCTAAAAATAAAATAAATGGACTTGTTGCACAACATATTGTAAATTCCCTAAGCCACAGATCACTCATGTGGCAATATTCACCCTGGTCAAGAGCAGAAATGAAACTTAAAAACTATTGGATGGGCAAAACCATATCCCTGGAACACTTACACTTATGATAAATGGCTTTAACTTGTGTTTAAACAACGTAGTATTTGTCCCTTTACTAAATGAAAATATCTGAGTATTCCTTCCATCCCCAGAGGAGTGAGGCTGAAAGGGTCTGACAGTAACTCAGTAATCTTTTAGCCATGTTTAGGGGAAGTAATGCAACATACTGAATCATTTGTCACACATTCTTCTATTTCCCAAGGGAAGCATAACTCAAGGCCCCCACGATAGTAAACCTATTACTGGAAATGTGTTAGTAGCCTTAAGCAAAATGACAATAAGTAAACCATTAATATAGTCAGGTGTGTGTATTCTAATACTGCTAATAGCCAGAGCTTAAAATGCCCCAATGAAAAAAGATTATAATATTGTCAAACCTTTTTATTGTAGTATTTTTAATGAGTTGTATCCTGTGGCAACCAAAAATATCTTTGATTTGATATTTTACATATTTACGTTTTGAGGAAAATGCAATTTTAGGTTCTTATGTGTGTGTCAGTGTAGCCTATTTCTTTATTCATACATTATTAATCAGTATATTCTATTTTCTGCGCCTGGCACGGAAGCAGTATGCTATTATTCATGCTCTGTCAACACTGTTGTTTTTCAGCGTCACCGAAAACGCGTTTGCTTCTTCTTTTGTTAACATGTTGTTATGGTGTTGTTGTTCTGAGTTTGATTCTTCATGTTTTATTGCACCTATTGTAATTCGCTTTGGATGAAAGCATCAGCTAAATGCAATGTAATGTAACGTATATTACTTATTGGAAAAGAGGACCTAGAATATAAAACCTAATATATTCAAACAGCTTTTCTAAAATGAATTGTGATCAAAGTTATAAGAAGTTGGGACCTTCAGTTTAAAATATAAAACCTAAAATATTAAAACAGCTCTTCAGAAATACAGAAGAAACCCTGACAAACTAAAATGAGTTGTGTTGAAAGCTATGGGAAGTTATGAGCTTTAAGTGTTACACAGATAAAGATGTTTCTTCTTCTTTACTTCTCAGAAAGGAAAGGACCTGTTCAGTTGAAAATACAAAATGTAATATTTTGTTCGTAAAGCTACTGTACAGGAAGTTATGACCTGTAGGTGGAATAAAGTTGTTTCTTCTTTTTCTACCTTGACTTTTCAAAGAAGGGGACCTAAATAGAAAACCTAAAATATTAAAACAGCTTTTCATAAAATTTGAAGAAACACTGAAACCCTAAAGTGAGAAATCTATAGAACTAATGATCTTTAGTTTAAATTCCTTTATTTAACATTTAAACTAAAGATCATTAGTAAATAAATAAAGATTCCTTTATTTAACATTTACCACTCATTCGCAGGCAAATATTTCTGCTTTCTTTTTTACTTTTTGGAGAAGAGGTACCTGTCCAGCTTTGAAATATAAAACAGATTAAACAATGAAAATTAAAATGTATTTTTTTCTACAGGAAGTAGTGACCTGACAATGGGCGGGACTTCTGCTGTCATTGAAGTCTCAGTGAACCCGCTCTCCCCTAATTCACAAACTGGGGTCAGGGGCCCCCTTCAGGTCTTTTATAAGGATTCTTGGGATGAACTCATTGCCACGGTATTATCTTCCTCTAAAAAACATAAATAACCAGTTTTAGAGTGCAGATATTTCTGTGTCTTTGCAACATAGCGTGGGGGGTTACACTTGTCTTTTAATTGGTTTCTCAGGGTGCTGCTGGTGTTTTATCTTCAGCTGTGGATGGCTGAATGGTGAGCCGTAAAAAAAGAAAAAGAAAGGAAGCTTCCCCTGGCAGGCATCTTCCCCCTCAGTCAGTCTGACCGCCCACAGTCCGGGGGGAGAAAGTGCTGCTTTGTGAATGAAGGGAGCGGCGGAGGGCAGAAAACAAACTTTACCAAAACCATTTCCGACGTTTTCACTTCCAACCGGACACGTTTCGACGGTGCAACAGGCGACACCTGGCCGACTAGCAGCGAAGAAAACACGGTAAGTCACGACGTGTTTTTAGAATCTTGTGTGGCAGTGATAGAAAGCAGATTGACAGGGGTTTTTTTCGACGGAAAGATGCATGCATTGCAGGCTGACCGTGACTGGAATAACTGCCATGAGATGGGAGATAATTCCAGGGCAGAATTTTAACTCCATAGTCTCTTTTTACATCCTAAAACCTCTGTTTTTGTCACAACGTGGTATGCTTACAGAGTGCATGTCGTGCAAACTAATGGAGCTTCTTTAAGGACTCATTTGTGTCGCTATCCTTAAATCTGTGACGATTTTAAGATCTTCAGGGATGAAAGTGGGTTGCTAAACTGCATGTAGTGCTCAGCTTGTTGCTATTAAAATGACACATTTGCATTGTATTTTACATTATGTGCACATGTATCCCGTTTATTTACAGCTAAAAGCATTTTGGCCGTTTCATACAAAACTTCCATCTGCTTTGCCAGTGTGAGTTTCGCAACATTTCATGACTCATGCATAAGACGTGCATTCCCAATGTCACCACAATAGACTCATAGAAGACTCATTCATGATATTATGAGGTTTCTCCTCCAGGGAGTCTGTTCTGCAAGTGGTAAACATAAGATTTGATTACAGTACAGTGAACACGCTTTGGAAACAGTAGCCAGTCCTTTTCTGTGGCTCAGATTGTGTGTCCCTTCAAATGAAATCCCAGTGCTGCTTCAGTTTAATAAACCACAGTGTTGACACTTTTATATGACTGAACTTTATTAGCTTTTAAGATGACCAGGTTTCACAGGTTTTAAGAATATATCTATATTTCCTTGAATGTGTAAACCTACTTGCAGATAAACCTGATTCTGATGTGGAAGAAGGCTGGGTGACAATATCATGATATTTCTGATGTAATACCCCACTTTGTCTGAATCAACACTTTATATTACTGAGGTTTTACTTTATTAGCCATAAGATTACCAGGTTTCACACGTTTTAAGAACATTTCTATATTTCCTTGTTAGTGTAAACCTTATTGGCAATGATTGTGACATGGAAGAATGCTAGGTTATAGCAAATATCATGATATTTCTGATCCCCACTATTGACTTTATAACAATAATAATAATACACTTTATTTAAATAGCACATTTTAAAACATAGTTACAAAGGGCTTTCACATAACACAGAACAACGGTAAAAATACACAGAGCAAGTGAACTAAACATCAGCATTTAAAAGCAGTTTAAAAATAAATGAAATGTAACAAAATAAAAATGCAATTATAAGAAAAGGGAGTTTTTAAATGTGACTTAAAAGAGGTTTTAGCTTTTGCAGGCCTGATCTCCTCACGCAGATCTTTCCGTCGCTAAGAGCAGGAACATTGAGCCTACAATATCTAGGGTTGACTATTTGTGCATTGAGACAATATTTACACAATGAGATTTCATCAGTAATGTTTTCTGAGGAATGTAACTTTTTTTTGTAGAATCTCCCCTGCTGAGGTTATTTCGGAGAAGCTGTAAATCATGGTGGTCAGTCTGGCCTGTGTGGCCTGTCTCTGCCTGGTGGTGGTAGTCCGAGGCGACCCCTGCCTCATCATCAGCGAGATCAACGCCGACAACCCCCGACTGGACACCACTGAGTTTGTGGAGTTGTATCACACGAGTGGACAACGCTCCTCCCTGGACGGCTACACCCTGGTGTTCTTTAACGGAAACGGAAACATAGCCTACAAGGTGCTGGACCTCAAAGGCCACAGCACAGACGACAGGGGGTTCTTCCTGGTGGGCTCGGTGGACATGTTGCCCAAACCCGCCATCCTCCTGCCTCCCAACACCGTCCAGAACGGGCCCGACGCCATCGTCCTCTACCACACGTCTGCATCTCGCTACAACGAGAAGATGAACGTCACCGCCTTCGGAATGGTGGACGCCGTGGTGTACATGACCCGGCGTACTGGAGGGGCAGAGTTCCTCGCTGAGACTCTGACCCCAGGTGAGCCGGCGTTTGTGGAGGATGAATCGACCCTGGAGGGGGACGAGTCCATCGAGAGGTGCCTGCTGTCTGAAGATCGCTGGGGCTTCCAGGTGTCCTCCCCCTCCCCGGGTCAGAGGAATAACTGCACCCCTCCTGCCGCTCCAGCCACCATCCCTGTGATCACCGAGCTGAAGCTGGGAGGAGGGCAGGTGGACGGCTTCGTGGAGCTGACGGAGGCTCCGGCTGCGGGTCCTCTGGCGCTGGTTGTGTTGGACGGGAGAACGGACAGGGTCAGCGTGAGCGTGGACGTGAACTTGGCAACATCCAGGAACGGGTTGATCTCCGTGAACATAGAGAAGAGCTTCATGAAAGGTCAGTGGGCTGTGGGTTTGTTGGGATCTTATGCTGGAAAATGTTATTTTGATTATGATTGCTTTTGGGTTGAGCTTTCTATTTCATCAGGTTTCACAAGCGGAAGCTAAGAGGAGCTTTGGGGAATTTTGGTACCTTTTCATTTGAGTTTATTTAAAGAATAAGCACCTTGAGATGAACCATATTGTTTTGAAAGGAGTCCTTAACAAAAAAAGACACACACATAGACAAAAGCTCTCCCATGCCTACTAATATACATATCCTGAATTGCATGTAATACTACAGCGCTATACACAGTATACAGTATATATGAGCATGCATCAACACATTGAGAAAGAGATGAGAGAAAGAGAAAGGAACCAAAATCATCATTCTTTAAATGAAATTAGAAGCAAGAGCAGGTCGTTTGAAAGAGAAAAGAGATGCTTTTAAGAAATTAAATGATGCGAGAGATTTTAGTGAGCTGGGAATTTGTTTTAATCAGATGGAGCTTTAAAATTGCAGGTCCTTATGGACTCTTAGGAAGGGAAAAAAAAAGGGGTCTTGGTGAGCCTCGGGCTATACGATGACCTATATGGAATAAATTACTCTTTTAATTATTCACTCACTTTCGTTTTATTATAAATTATTTGTTCCTGTTTTGATTTCTTCTCAGGAGATGATTCTGGGGCAGTGGCTATTTACAGTGGCAGAGCCGTGGACTTCCCCCTGGGCAGTCCACTGAGCCAGATTCAGCCTCTAGATGCGTTTGTGTTTGCTGGACCTGGAAACAAGCCAAGCGCCAACCTCACTGAGACTCTCATCCCCGGCAGAGAGCCCTACCAACTCAGCAACAGGCAAGACACTATGAGAGTCTCCTCCATCAAGTAAAACCAAACCAATGTGACTGCAGTACAAAACAAGAGGTGCAAGTGTTGAGAAACACATTGAAGCATTTATCTCAAAGGGTCAGCTTGTGACCATTGTTCCTCTTTGCTGATACTTTTTTTACAGTTTGGTGCGTCATCCCTGTGGAGCAATCGTCACAAGTAGACTTTCTTTCACACTGAGTCGAAGACATAGAAATTGATTTTGAAATTGCAAGTTTAATTCGCACGTCACTGATGAGAACTGAAGGTTACAAAACAATACTGAAAGGTTTTCAGTTACGCTAGCGTCGCCGTGAGGCTTTACTGAAGTGCAACAGTGCTTGGAGCAAAATGCTGAAGACAAACATGACAAAAATAATATTTAATGTTTAACATTGTTGGCAACAGCTGGAGCTGATGTGGGTTTCATTAGTGTTGCAGTCATTTAGTCACAAACCAAAACGTATGGACCTTTATTAGAACCCATGAAGTCAACCAGCTGGTTGCACTCGGATAAAATAAGGGTTGATTCATTGAGTTTGTTTTTTAATTATTTCATTTTTGTTTCAGTTTAAGAGAGGGGGGCTACTATCTGAGTCGCTGTGGTGTGGCCACCTGGGCCAGAGACCCTGGTGTCTTCTGGGAGGCCCCGCAGACCCCAGCTCAGCCAAACCAGTGCCCCTGGCCAAAGATCTGCCCGCACAGCATGGGTGAGTGCTGCATGACTGTTATTTATAGTATATACCCAACATTATTAAGATCTGTATTTGGTTTGATTCAAAAGAAGATTCTTCCTGCAGTTTGCATGCAGTAAGAAAGGGAATAGGTAATGATTGACAGGCAGTATGAACGCCCATCTGATTCAGACATTGTGCAAATTACATAACGTTTGGCCATGATAAGTAGGCATGAGAACAAGATCATTAAGTAGTGACAATGACTCAACAATAAAGAGAAATAACGTGTGGCTGTGAGAAAAACAGGATGAATCATGGACGCGGGAAGGGGGGGTGCTGAGGGGGCTGCAGCACCCCCATCTGTTGGTGGAGAGTTGTAACTGCAACGCCAAAAAGTTCACTAAACAAATCGATACAAAAGTTTTATTTTGAGTTACTATTTTTGAGTTATTATGTTGGTGTAAGCAGTCTATAAAAAGCTTCACTATATAAGAGAAAGTGATAATGCGGTGTGCGTCTTCTGTTGCTCTGCTATAGAAAAGAAGCTCGTCAGTGCAGACAAGATCAGGGATGGGAGTTTTGTGAAAGCAGGGTTTAACAACTGGCGAAAGGCAGGGGAAACATGTAGGGAGCATGAGAAGGCCCATCAACACACAGGCCGTCAACAAACTGGCAGCATTAAAACGAACACCGATGAATGCGCTGCTCGCACAAGCTGTTGCTAAAGACCAAATGACTGCATTTAATATGACGTTATTATACAGGGCCGCCCCTCCCTACACGCAGATCACACAGACTGCACACCTCGCGGATGGGGCCTTCTGCGAGCACCGACCCCCCCCCCCCCCCCCCCCCCCCCACACCCAACTCTGACTGACTTCCCGCATCCCTGGGATGAGTCATCTGCAAGGAGAGACTGTTAATGTTGAATACTTGGCACATTAGGAGCTACATGTGTAGGCATGCCATCATGGATAATTTCTAGTAAATGTCTTCTTAATCTTGAGGAACAATGGAATCATTCTCAGAAAGACATTCGTCATCATGCCCATCCTGCAGTCTGCTGACCGCGGGGAAATTATTTATTGTATCATTGGTCAGCTGAGGAACTAGGGAACAAAGCTACATCACTGACACAAGTATTACAAATTAAAGAACTGAGATCTGTTGATGGATGTTGCTTCAAGAATTAACCAACATTAAGAGAAATGAAAGATAATAATGAACTCAGAGAATCAGTTTCCTTGTGGACTTCTTCCTCTTTTCCCTTGAAAAGATTTATATGTAAATATGTAAAATGATTTGGATGCATATTGTAGAATGCAGCTAGATTTTTCAAAATATGAAAGTGAAAAATATGCTGCAAGCAGCCAGATATGATTTAAGATAGGAACACGTGGATACATTAACTTTTAAAGATTAAAGACCTTATTTGTATTCTTATTATTAAAGCTCCAGAACAGCTACTGAATGGACCTGGTGGTGAGATTTCTTTCTCAACTTCTTTTCCCAAGATCAGGAAAATATTTTAAACCTTAAGATCCTCAAAATCAGATCAGACAGATTCTGATTTTTATTTATTACAATATTAAGCATTGGCTGTCCACCCTGCCTTAGGTTACACCCGGAAAATACTTCACGGTTAGCCAAACTTTAATGGAAGAGAAAAAAAACGATTATGTGGGAAATACTTCTTCTAAATTCTCATTGAATTGATTCCTGAAAGATGATACTGCCATCTGTTGCACTTTATAGGTATTGTGTTACTGTACCAAACATAAAATGAGAGCATTAATATAATTAACGTTCTTAATGTCCCTTTATATTCATTCAAATGCATTCAAAACAGGTCCTTTTTGCTTAATAAACTCAATCCCGTTTTTGCCAATAACAAAATAGACACCACTCTCAAACATGCCTAAACAAATATGAAGTTATGGCCAGCAGACACTTAGCTTAGCATAAATTATTTGAAACAACTAGCCTGATCATGTCCAAAAGAAATGAATTCTGCCTAAAATAATCTGTAAAGTTATTTTAATAGCATGTTATGTGTCTGTTAAGTCAACACAAATACCACTGTGAAACTATTCCTTTAACAGCAGCAAATTAAAACTTTTCCTTATGCGTTAGTGACTCCAGGAGGCACAGATTCCCCTCCCCACCTCCCACCCTGGGGGAACGGTGACTTCCTGATCAACGAGCTGAACACGGACACCCCCGGCGCCGCTGAGGACGGCGAGTACATCGAGCTGTGGCACCCGTCGGGGCGCCGGGTGTCCCTGCAGGGCATCTGGATCCTGCTGTTCAGCGCGCACAACAACAAACCCTACAGGGAGATCAGCCTGAGTGGACACTACACCACCTCTAAGGGCTACTTCCTGCTGGGCAGTGACAGGCTGGTGCCGGCTCCGTCGCTCCGCCTGCCCCCCAACACCATCCAGAACGGGCCTGACGCTGTGGCGCTGTATCGAAGCCCCTACGGCCCCCCGTCCGCCTCACAGAGGGGCATCCCCACCAAAGGGCTCATGGATGCGGTGGTGTACCGGCAGAGGGGGTCGGATAAGGAGGCGCAGGATCTGAGTAAAGCTCTGACCCCGGGACAGCTCCCTCTGCTGGAGGACCCCGATGTTCTGCCCGGAGACGAGGCCCTCAGTCGCTGCAGGGGCCTCTACCCGTACGACCTGTCCGCTTTCTCTGTGAGTGCAGAGGTTTCTCACAGCATGATGAATTCAAACACTTTGTTAGTACTAACTCTGATGTGGCCAAGTGGCAGAAACACAAGATTGTGGAAAACATATTTAATTAAATAATGTAGGGAAAGGGAAGTTTACTTATTCACCTTTTTGCTGGGAAATAGATGAGAATACAGCTACCGCTCATATTTATGAATATGATGCTAGGTCTGGTTAGCCTAAGTCAGCACAAAGACGCAGGCAAAGAAAATAATCATGGTACGTGTAATTTTAGTATGTACAAATGTTTAAAATATATAAACGTACAAATAAATAAACACAAATACAAATTGGACGAAAAATAAATACAATCAAAAATAACTAAATGAATAAACTAAGAAAAAACTAATACATACAAAGTGAAAATTGAATAAAGAAAATCAAAATTAATAGAATTTTTAATAAAAGAAAGAAGGGATAAGTCCGGTTTGCAACAGACCCAGTGTCAATAGCCGTAAATTGCTTCTATAACTTTCCGGAAATGTATTTTCACCAAAGGCGATAGTTCAGGAAGTTTTTAAACAAAACCTTAACAAAGTGTTTTTTCTGTTATTGCACCCATATCCAAAGTGATGCAGCTGTTCCTTATGGGATTCTTTCAAGACATTTTTCAACCATAAATGTTTAAATTCATCAATCTCTGCAGGTGGCTCCGCCCACGCCTCTGAGGGAGAACATCTGCCCCCGCCCGCCTCCCGCCCCTGAGGGTGTGGTCATCAGCGAGGTGGCGAGCAGCCATTGGACCAATCACAACCAGCAGAGGAGCTTTGTGGAGCTGCACGGCCCCCCCAGGACAGACCTGCGGGGCCTGGTGCTCTCCGTGTTCGATCAGGAGCACAGCGGCACCGTCATCGCGATGCCTCTCACCGGCTCTGTGGACGACGATGGACTCTACGTGGTGGGAAATGTCACCGGAGCAGGTGAGGGCAGGAGGAGGTCTTGTTGTCTTTCTTCTCACTTTATTAATAATAGTGCACTCTGAATAGTCTCTCCCACACACTCTCTCTGTGTCTTTGTTTTCTTATTTGACTTGTTTTGAAACTATACCACTGTTGTGCAATGACACTGCTCATGTGCAATAAACTAGTACTGAAGATGAATCTGAATATTTTCAGAAATTGCAAAAATGAACTTGTGCAATATTTAAATGTATTAAAACACAATTTTTTATAAAGTTTTGAAGCTGGGGAATTATCCCGGCCTGCAAATCATATTCTACAGACTCAACAAAACCAAATTGTTTGCAAAAAATCCTTTAAACAAACACACCGTAATAATGTAATGTATTTAGGAATCATGATAAGAGTTAGGATTCAAAAACGACCGATCCCTCCTATGTCGTGAATCATACCGCAATTGCAATATCAGTAATCAGTTTTTCTTTAAACACGTTATTATTGTAATCACTGCTTGCCTCTTTATGTATACCATAGTTTTATGCCTATTTTAATATGATAACGTGTGTTTTAATAGATATGTTAGCTTATTTATTTTGTATTCATTTAACTTTTGTCCTGTAACAATGTAAATGTCCCTGCTAGGAATCAAGGCTTTCTGATTGATTGTCTCACCACGCCTCCCCTCTCTCCTGCTTAGATCAGACGTTTCTGGAAGGTTCTTCAGTGCCGGCCCGAGGAGCGGTGGTCCTGTGCTACGACCTGTTCAGTGTCTGCAGAGCCGGCACAGCGCTGACCAACTCCAGCCTCAGAGACGTGCTGGTGTTCAGTGAAAACCAGCAGCTGCTCTCCTCTCTGTCGTCCAGCAGAGGGAGACAAGTGATCCCAGCTGCCAGGTGAACACAGCATGAATCACTGAGAGCTGTCACGTTCTTAAACTCAATTAGGGCTTTAATCAAACTGCTGTAGAGGCGTTAACCTTATTATCTTTTCCCAGCTTCTTCTCTTTTAACCAAAGATTACCATGGCAACTTTTTCTGCAGTGCTAACTAAGGCACGCTAAACTAAAAAAAGACAAAACCCATTAGATTAAAACAAATCCACTCGCCTACATACCAGGGTTTCCGTTAGCCGGTAATTACCGTTTTTTAGCTGGTAACATTTATTAAAAACCGGTAAATTCAAAATGTCCGGTAATAATTAGGGATGCTCCGATCGATATTCACTCTTAATAGTTTGATCGGTGCTCTCTATAAAGGCCGATCAGGAGAGCTGGATCTGATCGATATGGACATAAACGCGAGTGAAGTGTAACCGGACGCGAGAGAGAGAGAGATCAGATCAGCTGCTGCATAATCAGCTGAAGCCCCGCCCACTGTTTAGCGCGCTGCATGAGAAACTGACGGGCTGGCAGGAGAGAGAGAGAGAGAGAGAGAGAGAGGGAGGGAGAGGGGAAAAGAGAGGATCCGTTTCCCCCGTGTTATTATTCAAAGTTAATGTAAACTTTTGAATAATGTACTTCATCTACTACAAGTAGTTTGTTTGAATGTAATAATTATGTTGTTTGTTGTTTGTGGAATCATTTATTGAAAAATAAATCTGAATTGCACGTAATTGTAGTCTTCCACAAGGTTGCTGTGAGTAATAACAAAAGTAATGTTCATTCTTAATGTTAGATGTTTGCTAACATGTTAACGACACGTGAGGATACTGTGAGAATATTGTGCTGCATTGCTCTCCCTAACGCTCTCGTCTCGTCCTGCCACATCGCTCGTGTGTTTTGGGGGATATTTTTCTGTGTGGTACTTTCAAAATCTAGCTTATTCTTGCTGGTTGAACACTTCAGCTTTACTTGATTAGAGCAGCGTGAAACTGTGTCAGATAAACACCTTTTCAGGGGTTATTTGCAGGTGGGGGTAAATAATTCAATCAGTCACAATCACCTGGGGATGTGACCACTTCTACTAAACTATTTCTTGCGGTAAACTCTGGATTTCCGATGGTGATTGGCTAGTTTTTTTCCTATTTACAGCAGCAATCGTATTCAATCACCAGCTAACAGACTGCTTTGTACATAGTCATTTAAAGTTCAGGTTAACAGAGGCACTTTAGATGATTACCCAGGGTTAACAAAATTAGACTCAATGACAAACACTCATTTTGTTACATAGGCTCTGAATTATGTATTTTATACAGAGTGTAAATATTGCAAAGTGCAGTTAATCATGTTTGTTTATTCAAGGAATCTATGTAGGCTTAATGTTTTGTGTTATCCATTTAAATGATGCAAAATACATGATGGGCTTACACTAATTTGTGTGCATGGAAACCTTCATTCTGTTTGACTTAATATCTTATTTTTTGCTTTTTTCTTGCTTTTCGCTAACACACAAATATGTTTGTATTTTTAAAAAAAATGTGCAGGTCAGTGGAAGACGGTCCTGTGTCGCTCAGTCGGTGTTCGTGCTGCGAGGTGAGGAGCCCCTCCTCCTGGACCACCTCCTCTCCCACTCCTCACAGCACCAACCTCTGTCCCAGCTCCGCCTTCTCCAGTCATATCGACCTGTGCCTCGGCCCACTGCCCAGCGACGCACAGCCGCAGCCGCCCGGAGGTGAGAATACAATGTAGAAAAATACTATGGAGCAAGAATAGAGGGTGTAAAGCTCATAGAGGCATTCCTTAAAAAAAAAAAAAATGCACATAGTCTTAAATTGCATTAACAACTTGAAAAGATATAGCTATGAAGTGTGACCTGGTGCCTTGTGACGGTGGAGCTCTCTCCCTATAGTCATCCGCTCTGCAGTCTCTGTAGAAGCTTTTAAAAAAACTACTGAAGACCTATCTTTTTACATTGGCTTTTGTTTGTCTACTTGAAATGTGTGTGATGTGTTCTGTTATTATGTCTGTTCCTTTCAGGACTCCACGTTTGTTTTTATGTTGACCTTACATTTCTGCCTCATGTGGTTATTGTATTCATGTTTCTGTGGTCTTAATTTTAACTTTTGTTCTTACTTGTGAAGCACTTTGTGAATTCTATTACTGCGAAAGGTGCTATAATAAATAAACGTTATTATTATTATTTTGTTAAAAGAGACACTTTACAACTAGGTACATCAGACTGATTACCCAGGGTCACACAATTAGGCTCAAGGGGTGCAATAAGTGTGGTTTCAGACCTCTGAATTATGTATTTATATCAAGTTTAAACAATGCATAGTGCCGTTGAATGGTATCCATTTCAGTTTATTAATGGAATACATGTAGCTTTAGTTTTGCCATATTAACATTACTATGATTATATGCAAAATTCATTATGGCTGTAACGTAAATGGTATGTGTTTCTTGTTGAACCCAGTTTGTGATTTTTGCATGTCATGATCCTCTTTCTATTCTTAGTCTTAATCTTAATTGTACAGTTTCTTATAAAGGTTAAAATGCCCAAACGTTGTTTTTAGGAAGACCGCAAAAACAAACCAATAAACACAGACCCTAAATGTGTGAGAATTTTAAACCGAACATGTTGGTGTTTTTTCTGACAAAATGTTACAGTATCTGTTCGGTCAAAACACAGGAAATATGTCTTTTTATAAAAGTGTTATATTTGTCTCTGTTTCTCCCAGACTGCAGTGGTCTGATCCAGGGCAAGAGGGTCGCTGAAGTGGCCGAATACCTGGAGCAAAAGTGTCACTGTGGCATCTCCGCCTTGTATCTCCAAGGTGAGGAACTTCCCTCTCAGGATAAATCCATCACATATGGCAGATTATTTTGAATGCAAGAAATGTGTTTTTTCTGTGAGAAGAAGGAGATGATTACAGACCTCTGACACTCAGAGAAGAATATGAAAGCAATCAACCTCACTTCACTGTTACCATGGAGCTCTAAAGTTGTCCTAAATAACTGTTATTATGTTCAGGCAGACGCTTTTGGAGAGTACGTATTTAGGATTTCAAATTGTAGAGGCCGTTATACACCTGTGGAAACATAAAGGAACTCAGGAGCCCTGCTGCGGCTACTTCTCGTGTAACATTATCCGGCAGCGTTCATATATAAGTACTTTGTTGTGTTTTTCTGGGTTAAACTTGCACATGTACAGTATTTAATGAGAGATTGTTCTGTTTGTGCTCAAGGAGCCAACTTTTCCTGTGTGTCTGGATGGCTGCGAGTGTGGGGGAACATCCAGGCGCTGTCGGACCACCAGAAGGCCCTCATCATCCAGACGTCCCACACCAGTCCTTCATCCGCTCAGGGAGACTTCTGCTCCGCTCCAACCACGGGACGCTACTCAGGCACAGGTTAGCAAAAATCAGTTCTTCTTAATGTTCATGTTGTCTAAAATGTTTGACTTCTCCCAATATGACTTACGGGAGATGTATGTGCAGTTCCCTTAAATCTGAAATTCAAATGTACCCCCCCGCAAGCTTGATTTGGTACATCCCAATATAAAAAACAGAAGACTGTGGCCTTTTCTTGCAAGTAAACATCCAAAATCATATGCTCCTGTCTCCAGGCTTTTCCTTGAGATATCCAGAACATTATACAATGATTAGTTTTAGGGGACACAACACCAATTTCTCTCTAACAACCTGTTTCTTTTGTGCTCTTAACACATCACCGGCATATCGAACCTGAAACCCTCTGGTGTAGAGCAAAGTTGTCAGTAGAGAGAGTAAGAGTTTGCTATAACATGATTAACGTTTTTGCAGCAAACCTGTGCATGGAGCCAATATGTTCTTTCCATATCTCCCCAAACTCCTACTAGATATTCATGTTTTACAACCAGTTGTGCTTTATTTGCCACTGTTACAAGCCAAACAACACAAACAAATGTAAGATGACAACTACACTAATCATTCACATACTCCTGCTAGCCATAACAAAGTCATCATCTAAGTAAAAAAAATTTCGCTGAATCTCTCTGATGTTTACGGAGAAAAATGACCAAACCCACTGCTCTGGATAATTGAGAAAGAGTAGAAGAAGTGAGAAGAAAAAAGAAGCAGGGGCAAGTGTGGAATTGGAATAGTGGTGTGAAGGCATTTAGGCACAAACATGCAATATCTGTGCTGATTGAAATGTTCAATAGATGATTGAATTGCTATTTAAACGTGTTGACTTGTTTATAGAAGTGTAACCAGATGTTGATGTTTCTCTCTCCTAGCGTCCGCCCTGGGCTTACAGATCGGGCTGATCGTAGCGGTGCTCCTGCTGCTGGGACTGGGCGCAGCTTTATTCACATATTTCTACAGGAGGAGGTGAGCACGCTTGACTTTCCTCTGCTGTCTTCCTCTCTTATTGTCTGCTGGGCGTGCACGCTGATCACAGATCTCTCTTTTCACCATGTCAACAGCATTTCATTTCCTTATTCTCTGATCATTTGCCATAAATCATCACAAAGCCAGATGATTAACATTTGCTTAATCTTTTGACGTCAGAAATGAAGAGTGATGGAGTGTTGTGGACAGCATATTTAGAAATAAGTGTTGGTAATTGAGATGAAATGATAACAATTTAGCCCCATTGTTGGGAGTCTAGCGCTGGAAATGTGTTGCTTTGTTTCTTTTTCACACAGCTCATTGCCATTATTCCCGTCTTTAGATGACTTCTTCAGAAAAGACTTTGGGTCTATTATAGAAAAGTCACTCTCAATTTGTGCCTCTCTCTTGACGGGTTGCACACGTCTGAATTCTCAGTGGAAGAAAATATAAAGTAGCAGTGCATGGAAAGAACATCTTAAGTCATTTATTGTAAAATAGTGGAAATGCTGTAATAACAATATTATATAATATACAGTATAATGAAAATATGCAACATATACATGATTTATTTGACTTCTGAGTGTTGGTACGCCAGCAGATGATTAGCTCTGTCCACCGTATAGACTGAAATAAGAAGGAAACGGCTAGTTTAAAAACAGACCACGACAGCATTATCAGTTTCTCTGGTTTTACTATTTAAAGGTATGTGTTTTTAGTCAAACTTAATTTTATTCTATAAACTATACGGACAACATTTCTCTGTGTTAGTGTTATTCAACAGGCTGCCATAAATGTAGAGATTGAGGTTTAAGAAACATTTGGAGTGGACTTCCAGACCTGTAGCTAACCTAGAGCAGGGGTCTGCAACCTTTACTCTTTCTCTCCTTCTGCCACCAAATTAAGTTTGTCTGGAGCCTCCTAACATATTTGATAACAGAGCTTATTTAAGGTTTTATATATAATTATACTTTGTTTATTGCATCTATGAACTTATAGATAAAAAATATGCAGAAAGTGTATGTATAATATAGGAATTAGCCAATGCTGTGTGCTTGTTCTGGAAATGTCTTTCAAGATGACTTTTTTTGTGGCTAATTTCTCACGGTATACTGTATACAGCTATTTGTGGCTTTATCCATGGTTAGTTTTCCAAGGGTCTGTTACTCAGGATTACCCCCCCCCCCCTAGAAGGATGTGACACATCTATAGCTGACGTGTTTCAGTGTCACATCATCACCTCAAACTCCAGGATAGAAGGTGTTCAAGTATCCGCTGTGCACAAAAAATCGATATCAGTTTTTATTGTTATATTCTCCCAGTAGAATATCACAGTTTCAGGAAGTGCAAAATGTCAGCAGCAAGTGTCAGAATGAAAGAGCATGACCTTCTTTCTTGTCTTATCATTTTACACAAATGTGAAGGGAAAGAAGTCCATGGTGAATGTACTGTACAGATTTCTCCCACGCTCTTACTTATTCTTTATTCTTTATACTTATTCATTCTTCTTTACATTACATTTTAATCATCATAACTCCCGGATTGCCTTAAGTTACTTGAAAAACTGTATGAGAAAAGTTTTGTATTTATATTCCTGTCCTCTCCTCTCAGCTCTGTGTCAATATGCAGCCGTTGTCTTGAAATTGCACAATGATTATGCAACCATTGCTCTCAGTCCAGTCAATAATAACCTCCCTGATGCGCAGAGGAAATAGAATTTTAAATGAGATGTGAAGCATAAAGTAGCTTTGATGAAATATGATTATTTTGAGCTTGGATACGAGTAGGTCTCCTGTCAGAATCACCCGTTGTTCATGATTGGAATTTAAATGTCTAAACGTTGAAGTGTTTATAATGAAATAATATATATATATATATAATATAGAACATTTATTGTCATCATACATCGGTATAACGAAATTTAGTTGGCATCTCTCACTGCAGTAATATACATAGACACAAATACATAAAAGCAGTGATACAAGCAGAGGTAGCAGCGATGCAATGCAATGAGAAGCCAATGAGATTAAATGAAATGTCAACGACGTACATATTTACACATTAAATAAGACTATAAAATGAAAATATACCAAGATACAACATTTTAAATATAACTGTTCGTAAATAGATGCTAAAAGTAACCATAGATGCTTACATCAAAATTAAAAAGGTCAATTTAATGGCACTTTTTGTTGGCAATTTTATGATATTTCCCCCAATTTAAATATTTAGATTTGTTAACCTAAAAAAAAAAGAAATGTTACTAGTACATTTTTTGTATTTCTAAAAAATGTTTTCCTTCAGATTGATGATAACTGCTCCCCTGGGAATAACTAACAACATGTCCATAGTATTTACACTTCTGGCTGTACTTTCCCCCTAATAAATGAGGAATCAGCTGATCAAATAACACAGAAGTAAATTAGGCACAGTAGAAGTTTCTTAGCCACAAAAAAAAAAAAAAATCGTGTGTGTTTTTTTTTTTTTAAACGTGGTCTCTATTTCCAGGCGCCCCATGGACTACTACACCATGGAGCTGAGTGAGCACGCAGAGGGACTGTCAGATCTATAATCCAGGCGTCTGGAGGTACTCGTGTGCGTGGGAGGACTTCATCAGAGGGAGCGGGCGGTAATCAGAGGTTAATCTGACCTGAACGTAACTGATTATGCGGTTGTTAAAAACAGGTTCCACCACAAGTGTCCTTCTGAGTGTCTTTGAGTGGCTCACTGATGAAATGACTCGGGATTGTCTTGTTAACAGCCTAGTTGTGTCGAGTCTGTGCGGTATATTCCATGGCACTGTTGACATTTCGACAGCAATCCATGAATCTAATAAGAAACGCCAGATAATACCATATTTTTATAAAGGTCGATGTGCAACCTTTGCCTGTGAACAGTGCTGGTTACTACTTTTAAAGGAAGAGAAAAGGGAGCATTTTCTTTTTAATACTTGAGTCATTTTTGTTGACTTGTTCATGTTGTATTTAAAAATATAAGAACCACCATGCTATGCAGGAAGCTCTATCAACATAATGACTTTCATCACATTCAGATGTTATAACCAAGATAATATTTGTGACGCTCACATTTAGTCTACAAAGCGGTCCACTTCCTGCTTCGCTCTCCTGCTACATGCTGTAAAAACGTTAGGGCGTGATTGTGATTTTAATGTGAATGTCTTTTAGCTAACATGTGATCACCGTCGGTAACCACTTTTGTATGCTTACTTCAAGCAAACTGTTTACATTTTCTTGAACGGAAATTAGAAAGGGATGAGAGAGAGTAAATGAATAAAGCGTATTTGTTTTTGAGAAATGAAAAATGGCTTATTAAGAAAATCAGAAAAAAATATTTGTGATTTTTTTTTTTGTGGCTAAGAAACCTCTACTGTGCCTAATTTTACTTCTGTGTTATTTGATCAGCTGATTCCTCATTTATTAGGGGGAAAGTACAGCCATAAGTGTAAATACTATGGATATGTTGTTAGTTATTCCCAGGGTTGGCAGTTATCATCAATCTGAAGGAGAAAATATTGTCAAAATACAAAAAAAACATCTATTTTCAAAGTTTTGATTCAATTCTTTTAAAAAAATATTTAAATTGGGGAATTAATCATAACATTTCTAATACAAAGTGCCATTAAATAATCATCTCAGCCTGGATATGATGTTCTATTTCTAATATTGCTTACCTTGTAACGTTCATCTGCTGTAGTGCAAATCATTTCAGTTACCTTGTAAATACATTTGAAAAGAAAGCTAGATTTTAAAACAGAAAAATCATGTAAATGAAATCCTCTTTTGTAAGGAAACCCCCCGCCCCCCCCGGAAATTATGCTATGTATAAATGTCTTTTATTGTAAACTTCTATATTTCTAGGTTGTATGTAAAACGGTACATTATAAAGAAAAATAAAAAAAAGGGAAGGAAGAAATTGCACTCAAAATAATATGTTGGCGTGGAATTAAAAGTGATGTGTTCGCACTGAAGACGCTACACAATGATGAAAAATGCAAACAAAATGTGATGAAGCACGTGTTCACATCAATCATAAGTTGAAATCTAACTGTAGGAGAAACCACAAACTTTTCATGGGTACGAAAAGTCTCTCATAGCAGCAGAGAGAAAGAACATTTGAAAGAACATGCTTAATGCTTTTCCACCCTGGGACACAATTTAAATGCTTTATTTGTGTTTCTTTGCCGTCTTATTTTCCTTCCAATGTCATGCACATGTAGCAGGTTTGAAATAAAACACTTCAGCTGATGTGCAATTTGTGCAGCCTCCCAGTCCTTTTTCAGCATGTCCTGTTTTACGAATTACCTCACGCTGCTCTCGGGCGAAGAAGTACCTACATAATGATTTTGTTTTTGTTTTGTAGAAAAGCATTCACTCACTTCCCTTTCTGCTGTGCAGTACCTACACATTATATATAATATGTTTTGAGACTTCCTGCCAAGATAAACGTGGAGAGCTTTTTTCTCTACAATTTTCTAAACACCTTTTATAATTATGACCTCTCAGCATTTAAGTGTGTTTTGCTCTTGTAAGCTTACCAATCATATAGTGTGTCTCTTCTCAGGTCTTATTTGTGGTTCAACATCGCCTGCGTTTAAGGCCTAGCCTGCACAAGAACAAGGCAAATGATTTGTTTCATTTTTCACTGTTCAACCTGCAAACCACAACACAGGAAGTCAGATTAGGTAGACAGGAAGGAGCTGCAGCATGACACGCTTTCTCGAGCAGCAGCACTGACTTCAGGACGTTTATTTGACGTTTGTCCTCGGCCAGGTTTCACTCCTTTTAGATTCCTCCAACTCACACTTTCTCCTTCAGCTGCTTCCAGGACAATAATGGCGGTCGTGCACAAAGTATCCGTGTGGGCAGCGCTTCACATCCTTTGACGCCTACAGACCGCTTCAACAAGCCTGAGGTGAGTTATCTGAGCTTTGCTTATTGCACAAGGCACTTTATAATTGTCCCTTTTGACTCCAGCTGTTTTATTATGTTTCCTTTCAACCACGGCCTTGAGCATCCAGGACAATGAATATGGGATAAAAGAAATGCCTTACATTAAAATACAATACATCTGACATATTTGCACCTCATGCATCAACTGGCTTATTTTTTACAGTGTGTTGCTTGTGTTTTTTTTCCCAGACTTGTTTCTAGTAAATGTTTGGTCTCCCTATCACACTAACAACACATTTCTACAGTAACCGTATGTCATTGAGTTGTTTATGGCACTGAGACAGTCTGTAAACTTAGCAACGGATGCGTGCACGCTGTCTGAAGTACATTTGAGTTTTTGAACCGGCTTCCTTTATGAAAAGAGACGTGATCAGCGATAAACCACACAGGAAGGCCTTTGACATTTCTCATTTTGTGTCAGTGAAACCTCAAAACATACTTTTCATTTATATATCTGCAGTTCGTGACATGAAATCACACTTATCAACCCTATCAGTAGAACATTTACTAAATAAATGTAATACAATATGCTTTGCAACGATGGAAATTAAACAGTTTAGAAAATATATCAAATAATGTAGGATGTGTGTTTTAGTTTTAACAGCCATCACCCTAACAGTAAATCCTTCTGACAGTAAAGAGTACAATGTGTTGTGAGCCCCTGTTAGGCTTTTTGGGGGTTTCCCTTTCCTGTAGTGTGTTATAAAGTTTTTTGTGCATGTAAATGGTCTCTAAAATCCCAAAGTTCCCTCCCTCCCCTTCCCGAAACGCCACCTTTGGATTCCTTTGTTTACTTCCCGAACATAGTGACATAATTATGTAACACTCGTGCTCCTACTGGAAAGCGCTCCAACACTTTGTACATGATAGACTAAGGGGCGGGACATCTCTAAGCGGTTGACCAATCACAAGGTGTCCCCCAAGGTTCAGTTCTCGGCCCCCTCCTCTTCATCCATACCTCCTTCCCCTTGGTCACTTAATCCGCCGTCATGGACTTCAATTCCACTGCTTTGCCGACGACATCCAGCTCCTCACCTCCACCAAGTCCATCTCCGCTGCTACCCACTCCATCCTGACAAACTGCATCACTGAAATAAAATCCTGGCTCCAACTCAACTGCGATAAATCCGAAATAATCATCATTGGACCTAAAAAGCTCACCACATCTATCCATAACTTCACCCTCAACATAGACGGTTTCCCAGTCCAGACCTCCCCTCACATCCTAGGCATCATATTTGACCAAACCCTCTCCTTCAACAAATACATCAAACAGATCACCAAGACAGCCTTCTTCCACCTCAAAAACATCGCCCGTCTACGTCCATCCCTCTCCCCCATTGCTGCAGAAACCCTCATCCACGCCTTCATCACCTCCCGTTTGGCCTATTGCAACAGCCTCCTCTATGGTTCACCAAAAAAAATCAACAAACTTCAATACATCCAGAACTCCGCCGCCCGTCTACTCACCCACACCGGAATCCGTGAACACATTACCCCCGTCCTCATCAAGCTCCACTGGCTCCCCATCCCCCAGAGAATTCAGTACAAAATCCTCCTGATGACATACAAAGCCCTCCGTAACCTGGCCCCATCCTACCTGACTGAGCTCCTCCACAGACACACTTCCACTCGCTCCCTCCGCTCTGCTGCTGCCAACCTCCTGTCCCCCCCCCCCACCCGGACCAACCTCAAGTCCTGGGGCGACAGAGCCTTCTCCGTTGCTGCACCCACCCTCTGGAACTCACTACCCCAATCCATCAGAGACTCTTCCTCCCTCACCGCATTCAAAACATCACTCAAAACCCACCTGTTCAACACTGCATTCAACCACTGACCACCCCCCCCCCCCCCCCCCCCCTATTTTCTGTTTTTGTTTATCTCGTTCTGAATTTTTTTTCTTTGTTGTTTTTTATTCTCTGTCAAAGTGTCTTTGAGTTTCTAGAAAAGCGCTATACAAGTCTCATGTATTATTATTATTATTATTATTATTATTATTATTATTATTAAAACAGAGCTTGCCAGCTAACCAATCAGAGCAGACTGGGCTCTGATTTCAGACAGAGGGTGAAAAGAGGTGCTGCAGCATAGGCAGTATGAGAAAAATAAAGAGCTTTTTGAACATTAAAGCATAGAAACATGTCACAGTAGAGACACTACATACTAATTTGAAACCTGGCAATTAGCAGAATAGTTATTCTATAAATGCTATTATTCAAGGCTGCATCATTTGGAAACCTTTTGAATCATTTCTCTGAGTTTCTTATGAAAAGCGCTGCATTACATTTAGCACATGAGAAAAAGAGCCTTCAAAAGGGATCGTCGCTCTGGTATCAGCCATCTGTCGCCTCTTGTAAATTAATGATAGATTCTCAGTGCATATGCAGAAAGACGAATAGCCATCTGTTGATTAAATCTGTCTCTCTAAAATAGATGTTAACATTATCAGTGAAAGTTTTAGAATAAGTCCATACATCTCATTTTGTAAGTCATCTGTGTGGCTTTCAAAAGACATTCTGAATCAGTTTTGCATCACCCAATTGCAATATAAACTCACATTTGGAGCATTAATTAGACTGAGGACTGACATTTTCGGGCTGAAATTACAGTAAGACTTGTTTTCAATAATAATAATACATTTTAGTCCATGAAAGGTAAGGAAATCATCCAAAATATCTACAGTATGAGAGTTTCACAAAGTCCTAGGTATTGTCTTTAATGTCTAGTTTGTTCAGTTTATAACCCAAAGATTTTCAGTCACATGATACAAAACTCCATATTTGAAAGGTTTAAAACAACATTTTCTACAACATTTTCATGAAAGAAAATGACATTATGATCAAAATAGGCGATAATGCTTCTGAAGATGAACTAATCGCTGCAGTTCTAGTTTATTTCTTCACCTCTTTTTATCCTCACTGTGTAAGTAATGCTGTTTTTTATTGTGTAGACTAAACCAGGAGCATCTGGTGGGCAGAACATATCCAGATTCCTCATGGAGAGGAGGGCCCACTACGATTCTATCCTGGATCGAAGCAAACGCATCACGTGGCAGGACGACTGCTACGTGGACCTTCAGTCGACACCCTGCTCCGTCTCTTCAAAAGCAGAAACAGAGGGTACGAGTTTCAGAATCATCATGTGACCTTTTTGGTTCATTTCCTGTGTTTAAAACTCCTTTAGATTAGATTAGATTCCTTTATTGTCACTACACAGAGTACAGCGAAATTCCAAGCATTCCCGATGGTGCAATCACACATAACAGACAGTATAAGTATAATGTTGACAATACAAGCTACAACTTTTAATATATAATATATAAAGTGACTATAAATTCGACCTATGATACATTGAACAGTACGCTTACAAAACAATACAACATTACCATACAAGAACAATACATTCAAGGCAGTAAACAAGTCAATAAGTACATGTATTTATCAGTGCAGTTCATAATTACAAAACTAGAAATAAATATGTGTTCTATAAAAACGGTATGAGGTAGAATATAAGGTGCAGTTGGTTGTAAACATGTACTTAGTTGAGCATCAATTCAGTTCAGTTCCATTAGTGCTGTGATTGTCTGGCTGTGTTCAGCTCACGTATGGCACTGGGGTAATAGCTGTTCTTATGTCTATTTGTCCGGGATTTGATGGAGCTGAACCGTCTTCCCCTTTATTTTGAGTTATCCTAACTGTGGAGGTTGGATGGAAAGGCTCATAATGGTGAAGATTGCAGTGTTTGATCAGAAATAGGTTTATTGCCAAGTAGGTTAACACATACGAGGAATTGACCTTGGTGTGCATACATTCACACAGTTAAAGTAGATAAAAAGTAAGACTGACAACCTAAAAATGTAATAAAAACGTTTGAAGCTATTGAATGTTAAAGGTAGGGTAGGTAAGTTTGAGAAACCGGCTCGAGATACACTTTTTGTTATATTCCATGGAATGCTCTTAACATCCCGATAGCAATGAATATCTTAAGTGCTTTGACAAAAAATCCATAAAAAAATGTCATCTGTGGAAGCCGTAGTACTGTAATTATTATTGTGGAAGCCGTAGTACTGTAAAAAGCACAACCAATCATTTTAGCCGGCCTGGCTAAAATAACTGGATGGCCTACCTGCCTGTCAGCCTTCCATCGGGGCACAAACTTATCTCGTGCCCTCATTGGTCATGTGCGCGTTCGTGTGTGTTGGAGGAGGGGCTTTGTAAGGAAGTGCCAGATTTTCTCCGGTTGTGTATTTTCAAATTCTAGCGATCTCGAGGCGGTTTCTCAAACTTACCTACCCCACCTTTATGATATAGAAAAGTATCCATTCAGTCAGATGAGTTTAATCATCTACCAGTAGGCATAATAATAGCTTCCTTTAAATGAATCTATAATAAGATAAGTACCACTATTTAATTTACAATACAGCCAAAGAAAATGAACTCCACTTTGATTAAACTGAATATATCATTCCTGATTCATTGAAGTTATTTTTAGGTTATTATCCATTATTACAGCTTTATCTGTAGAGCATCAGGGGCTGTGTTTTAATGAAAGCTGAAGAAAGAACAACCTAGCTTTCATAATTGAAGTTTTTAATTAAATTCTTCCAACTGTTATTGCAACCAAGTAAGGGTTTTATCAGCTTAATCTTTTACAATAAGATTTCTTATTAAAGACCAGGACTTTTTTTTCCATCATCAGCTGCAGGAGGATTGTTGTGTTATTGTTTGGTGACACTAAGCCTGGTGGTAAATCAAAGGGAATTGGTGAAAGTTGAGAAGAGAATAAAAAGGATTAGTTTGGGAGAAAAAAACAAGAAGAGTAAGAGCAGTTCAGATGTTGTCAAATAAAAAACTCAAACGTGGATGTGATGTCAGCTTGAGCTTAATTTAGGCGTCTTGATGAATTTCACGGTGACGTTTTCAACCCTTTTATTCAGCAAAACAACGTCAAACAGTTTACTTTGGTTTAGCACTCCTACTGAAGTATCCACCACAAACACTATAGAAAAAGTATATATTTAGATATATTATTTTGTATTTAGTTTTCAAACTATGACCTACAGTACTGCTCACCACATCCACTCACAAGTTTCCTGTGAGACTGGTGAATAACTTTGATCTGCTCTTAAGAACCTGAAAATGCCAAATAAGTTGTAACCGAAACCTGGAGATTTACAGCTTTGTATTCAAACATTAATCTCATTAACTCATTAATTTAGAGAGGAGAGTCTTTCTCTGCTGAATAACCAAAGGTCATCTTTAGGATAATGATGTCCTGGTACATAAAACCAATGTTCCTCGCAGATACACATTTTGCAGGTTTGTACATCTATCAAATGTAAGGATCCATTTCAATTTTAGTAGGGTTTTAAATAAAGCTGATAGATGGACATTCTAGGGATGTTTTTTAAGTTACATGAAGTTGTGAACACTCTTCTAGTTTTATATGTTCAAATGGGTGTTTTTGGATGCATAATTGAAGACATTTTAAAAACTGAAATTCGCACTTAAGACAAAGTCAATCTGATTGGCATTTATTTGATCAATACCACCATTTTGGAGAACAATTAAATACAAGATAATGATCACCTGGAGAGATGCTTTGTGGACTTTAGAGGAAAGGTCAGGGGTATTAATCCTGGATGTAAACATCTATCTTGCGGTTTGCATTAGAGGAAAGGTCAGAGGGAAAGTCAGGGGATTTGCACACACAATATCCGCCTCTCTTGGTCCTTCTGTATTTTCTTTTTTGAGTGACGTCTGACATTTTTAATTCATTGAAAAGATTGTGAAATGAAAAGAGGAACAGGTTGTTATTTAGAATACTGATGTTGTGAAACGTGATAACCTGACAGACAATTATTATGACATGTCATTTGTTAGACGCTTTTATCCAAAGCGACTTACATACATTCAGTACTGTGGGCAATCCCCACAGGAGCAATTTGGGGTGAAGTGTCTTGCCCAGGGACACAACGACATGCTGACTGCAGTGGGACTCGAACTTGCTACCCTCTGATTCAAAGTCCAGCGCCCTATCCACTTAGCCACCGCCTCCACAAAATGGAAAATAAAAAAATTATGCATTAAATATTCATCAAAGAAGTGAGATTATACATTTTGTTTTCCTTCTTTTAGAAACAGAAATGACCAGAATTTGCACATTAATTCTATCGTAGTTTTCAGTTATTGACAAAGAATGAATGAAATCTGAGAATAAGACAAACATGAACAGAGGAAAACTTGCTTCTCTTATAAAGCACCATGCAAAAAGGGTTGTTCTACTTTAGGAAAATAGACTTTTTTTAATTATCACATCATCATTTCAGTTTCTATGTCTTAAGACTATCTGCAATATTTCGATCTAGAACTTGGCTGGATCCAAAAGCACCAAGACCAGCTGCAACGCTTCATCACAACCTCCTTCCTGGAGGACATGATGACACACCTGAGAAAGATGGATGTGTTGAGTTCAGCTGAAGAGACGAAGGTCAAGGAGGCGGGCCGGCTGCAGGAACAGGTCAACATGTTCACAGCCATCGTCTCTGGCAAGGACTCTCAAGGGTCTGACGCTCTGCGGGCCTTCGTTCAGAGCTCAGACTCTCAGGTGGCCCAGCTCATCATCAACCACGGTAAGGTGCTTGAGATAGCATTTTGGTATTCGTTTGTAAAGGCTGAAGATAGTCAGTAATAGCCAAGGTGTTGGTTTCATTCCTGAATCTTTTTAACAGCATGTACCAACCCATTATGCCCCAAAAAATGCTCCTGTTGAGCAGTTGTGAATATGTGCGTGTTAATGTAACTCATTGGAAAGCACTTTGCCCCGCTCTTGAAATAAGAAACACTCTTAACACAATCCATTTCCTGTTCTCAAGTTGGTAATTGAAATACAAATAACCTGAACCTATTCTCCACAGAATCCATGGTGAAGGAGCACAAAGAGGCACTCCTCCGACGATACGAGCAGTACAGAGACCGAGATTCAATCATCTGCCCCAAACTGAACATCTCCTCCAGGACATTACTTCTGGTTGATGGACTTTCCGACATACAGCAGAAAGAACACGACTTAATGCAGGTCGGGGCGACTCGAGGAAGGAAGAGAAATCATCTCAGACAGCTTGGGCTGACCAAACTCTTGGAGCCTTTGACCCGGGTTAGTTTACCCCCGCGGGTCTCCCTCACAGTCGGGGTGGCTGGTATCGGCAAGACAACCTGGGTCCGACACTTCATCCGACAGTGGAGCCAAGGAGCCATCTGCACCGATGTGAGCTTTGTCTTGCCTTTCACTTTTTGCGAGCTGAACTCCCTGGAGAAAGTCTCTGCTGAGAGGCTGGTTAAAATGGCTTTTCCTCATCTAACGGACCCCGGTCTGGTCCTGAGCAGCTCCTGCCGCACACTGCTCATTCTCGATGGTTTGGACGAATTTCGCTGCACCTTAAATTTCTCCGATGCAGCTCCTTGCAGCGACCCAAAGAAAGAGGTGTCCATCGATGACCTGGTGACTAACATCCTCCGGGGGAATCTTCTCCCTGACGTAGCGGTGTGGGTGACCTCCAGGCCCGGGGTGGCCTCACTAATCCCCGGAGGATTGGTTGACAGGGTGACTGAAATCCCAGGATTCAGCTCAAAGGACATCCAGCTCTTCCTAAACCACCACTTCTCCGAGAGGGATTTTTCCAGTAAGATCTGGGCGCACTTGGAGTCCAATAAGATCCTAATGGTGATGTGCTACATACCTTGCATTTCGTGGATAGTAGCAGACACTCTGATGTACATCATGCAGAGTGAAACACAGGAAAGCCTCCCCAGGACGTGTACCGAACTCTACGCTCACTTTTGTTCTATGAAGGCAGAAGTAGGTGAACCAAGGGGCCGGGAGCCTGTGAAAATGGAGCAGGTTCACGGGACTAATCGCAAACTGCTGGGAAACCTTGGGCGTCTGGCGTTTTATGGGCTCCTCAAACACAAGTACACCTTCAGCGAGCAGGACCTCCGGGCCTATGGGATAGACCTGCTGTTGACCCAGTGCAGTCTGGGGGCTGGAGTTCTTGTTCGGGAGGAGTCGACCTTGTCCACGACATACCGCTTCACTCATTTGACTCTGCAGGAGTTTCTTGCAGCTACCTTCTACCACATCTCCTCCAAGCGGGCACTCTTTGACTTATTCTCAGAGAGCACCATGTCTTGGCCCAAGATCGGTTTCCAGAACCACTTCAAAAGCGCCTTCCAGCACTCGCAGCAGGCGGAGGACGGTCACCTGGACGTGTTTGTGCGCTTCCTGACAGGCCTGCTGTGTCCGGCGGCAATAAAGCCTCTCGCTGGGCTGCTGGCCCTCGGGAAGGACGATGGGAACCAGAAGGCGTGGGCAGCGGGGTTTCTACAGGGTCTGTTGGTCAGTGGAGGGTCGGTGGTGTCCCTGCGGTCGGTCAACCTGGCTTATTGTTTACAGGAGCTGCAGCACACAGAGCTGCTGCGGAGCGTGGAGGAAGACTTGCAGCTGGGCAGCCTGGCAGGGAAGCTAACTCGCACTCACTGTGTGGTGCTGGGCTACCTGCTGCATGTGTCGGCAGAGTGCAGCGAGCAGACCAACCTCACCGGCTCCCTGAACTACGCCACGGTCAAATGTTTGCTCCCACAGCTGCTGTACTGCAGCTTTCTCAGGTCAGATCCCGAAAGCACCATCTCCCAGTGAACTGAAACTCAGGAGAAGGGTAACACTTTTAACGTATCTACTTCACAGGTTGGAGAACAATCACTTTAAAGATGATGTCATGGAGCTGCTGGGAAGCCTCCTAAGTGCTAAAGACTGCCATATTCAGAAAATAAGGTGCGATAACACTTATTTTTCAGTATGAAGAACATTTGATCTGTTCTGAACCACTGTAGTTTGAACTTGAAAGGATTTTTGACATGAATAGTTTCACTTTTTTATAACAAGTCAGTGTCTTTTTTATGTTAGAGACAGCCAATGATCAATATTTTGTCATATTTAAACTTTTTTTTACTCATTCCTTCAGTTTGGCAGAGAATGCCATCAGCAACAAAGGTGCCAAAGCTCTGAGTCGAGCGCTCTTGGTGAACCGGACGCTAACGTCTCTCAAGTGAGATTTGTTTGTTTGCCTTTGACCTATAACAGAATTGAATCAAGTGACAGGCACAACCTTTGGAATTCAATTCATTTTCTGCATATTGAGCATTTCTTTAGATCACAAATCTGTCACATTCAATGCAGCTTTAAAAATAAATGTCACAATTTGTGCTGAAGTTTTCATATTTTACAGTTATGTATACTGTCCTTCATCTAACCAGCTTTTTTTATAATTCAGTCTCCGGAACAACAACATTGGCTCTAAAGGCGCGAAGTTCCTTGCAGAGGCTCTAAAAATGAACCAAGTCCTGGTATCAATCAAGTGAGTATAATTGGCGTAGTCCATAGAGAAATTACCCTAACAGTTGCCAGTCTAACAGCTGGAGTTGATGTAATTGCTCAATTTCCACCACTTCTCAGCTTCCAGAACAATTCCATTGAAGAGGAAGGTGCTCAGGCTCTCGCAGAAGTGCTGCACTGCAACCGCAAACTGGTGTCTCTGAAGTGAGTGTTTCCCTTTAGTTATTTAAGACATATTTTATTTTATACGTTTTTTTTTGGAGAGAAATCACTTCTTTTGCCTTTCATGCATGTCATTATTTAGCTTACGGAAGAACATGGTTGGAGCTGGAGGAGCCAAAAGGATTGCAGAGGCGCTGAAGACAAACCGGACCCTCACAAAACTGATGTAATTGTTCAAAGATAGACTTTTTCACTGCACTTATATTGATGTCATGTATAATTATGCAATAACAAATCACTTCCAATCTAATGCATATTTAATGCATTTAAGACATACATATTCTTCTTTATCTATGTTTATTTCGTGTCTATTTTCAGGTTTTCAGTAGTTAAGCTCAATAATAACATGCTGCCAGACATGTTCTTATGAAAGGTTTTTTATTACACAGCCTATTAGGGGGTCACATACTGATTTTACTTTTTCTGCAGTCTTTGTAGTAACCAGCTCGGGGACAAAGGAACAGTGGCTCTGGCCGAGGCTCTGACAGTGAACCACACGCTGCTGTCGCTGCAGTCAGTACCTCCTGCTTTCTACCATTATCAATTTCCATTTGAAATTCCACTGCTAATTCATTTTACCATTGTTGTAACACTATGGCTTACATACTGTGCAACAATTACGCAGTTTGTCTTGCCAGTGCTTTACTTCTGTTTTTTTTTTTACATTTGTTTCGACAGACTTCAGAGTAACTCCATCAGCAACAAGGGGATGACGGCGTTAACCAAAGCGCTCCGGCTGAACCGTGGTCTGGTCTCCTTGAAGTGAGTACTGATCTTTGGCAAACACAAATCTGATATGTTTATCAAAAGTCCACCAGCTCTTGAAACCAACTGATTCAAGACGCAAAATAAGGACGTGTTTTTTTAAAGACAGAGAAACAGCACTGTCACAACCAAATGTAACAACAAAAACACCACAGGTTGACCTCTTGTTATTGAGACACATCCCTTAATAAGCCATGGCACGTACTCTGGTCCACAGTCTGTCTGCAGTCAGAGGACGGTTAGATCACATCCGATCCCTCTCTCTTAACCACAGGATTTTAATTAGGGACCATCAGTACATTTCCATTTGAATAACAAAAAACAAATATTATATTCAATACCTCTAAGATAACATGCCCATTTTTGTTAAAAAACATGCTTAAATATCTAATAAATGTTCCTTATGAGGCACAGCTTTTTTGATAACCAATTAATTTGTAATTTGAGTTTATTGGTGAGTTTAAATGATTATTTTTGTTAAGCAGTTTAAATAAGAACTTTGGACTATGTTTAATATTGTATGTGTCATTATGACTCCATATCAATACAGAACTGTTAAACCCTTTTTATAGGATGTATATGAATGCTGTTATGAACATTGAGTTTATTTCAGTCTTGTTTCTTTTCAATAGCTTCTAAAGCTATTCAAAATAAACTTTGTCCTACTTGTCCAGTGTAGAAAAACAAAGTCACTTGGTCACATGATATGCAAGCTATTGAAAAAGTAAAACATTAAAAGAACTGCTGATTTTTTCACAAAAAAAATGCACTTCCTTAGTTAGCTTAGCTTCAGAACTCTAGAGGTGATGTTAGGTGGACTTTGTTACCATTGATTTTCAGTCTTTTCTAAAATGCTAAGCTACGTAAATGCTGGCTATTGCTTTACAGTATATAACCTTTACAGATGTAAGAGTGCTATCATTATTTTTATCTAGCGCTGTTAAATACAAATAACAATGGGAGATTGTTGTGAAAACTGTAGTTTCTTATCTTTTCTTTTCCATATGTTTTTCTGCATCTGATAGTTTGAGGGAGAACTCCATTGGGGTCGAGGGGGCGAAGAACATGGCCCAGGCCCTCCATGAGAACAACTCGCTTCAGGACCTCGAGTGAGTCACCTTATTATTAGTAGTGTGCTCTGTAATTCCCTGCATTATCCCACTGCTCACAGAATGTCAAGTTTACACCCACTCAACCCCAGCCTGTGCTAAATCACAAACCCATGAGAATACTGCATGAACACTGTGAAGAATTATGGTGTTATTCAAAAACTGAACTTCAAGGCATAAGTCAACTAAGTTGTAATTTCTTTAATTGCCTTTTCCCTAACTAAATAGTTGCCTCTTCAAACTTCGCAGCAGCTACATTTTATTTGCAGACATGTTGAGCAAACAGTAAAAGACTTTAATTAACACCACATTTGCACTCTTTTATAACACCTAACTTGAGTCATTGGGTATTGTGTGATTGTTTAACTTTATCTACTGTGTGTATATGTGTTTGTGTGTGTGTGTGTATCCCAGTCTCACAGCCAACCTCCTGCACGATGAAGGGGTTCAAGCTATAGCTGGCGCGATCAAAGTGAATCGAGGCCTCACCTCTCTGCAGTAAGTCAGGCCGTTTAACACAAATGCAAAAACACACACGGACACACACCTGAGCCTGCGAGTAGTTAAAGGATCAGCTATGTTCGCTTTGAACATTTTCCCAAACGGCATAACATTTGTACAAGAATAGAAGAAAAAGATTGAAAGTTTTCAAAACGTCTCATTGTAAATAAAGTATGCACCTGTAGCATATGCGGAGATTTTGTCTCAGAAACAAACTGTCTCAGAAACATTTGAAAGAAAATGCAGAATAAATAACGTAGCTTTATTTTAATGCATAAGTACCTTTTGAAGCTGGTATAATTAATATGTTTGTACTTATGGAAATTACTACATTAAATGTGAAAGGCTCACTTGGAGTGGTGTAAGAATATCTGCAGTTCCCATCAGCAATACCGAGATTTTAGCGTATATAAAGTTTGAGTAGACAACGTACAAGTTCACTCGTTTTCAGGTCACATTTACATCTCAAATTAGCATTGTCTTTAGTCAATTCATGCATTTGATTTTTGTAGTAAAGAAGCTGACAATATTGTTATCGCAAATGTTTCCTTGCATGTATTGTCCTTACTTGTGACGTATAAAAAAACCTGCATACAGTATCTGCCTTGTGGTTGACTTTCTGTGCCTCTGTTTACAGTCTCCAGTGGAATTTCATCAAGTGCTCTGCCACTAAAGCTCTGGCCAACGCTCTCCTCACTAATGCCACAATTCAGCTCTTGGAGTAAGGTCAATGTTTCAGAGCCGTTTTCAGCCTCATTACCACATTAATTGAACTCGCCTCTCTGTGTGAAAATGATTAGTGACAGGATTGACACGACTGATCGTGGTCTCATGAGCTACTTATATTATGTGTCATTTCAGTCGTAGGTATTATTCACAATTGTCACGGTATGTGTCTTTACTGCAGTCTACAGGAGAATGCTATCGGGAATGAAGGCGTCGTCTTTCTTGCCGAAGCCTTGAAAACCAACATGTCTCTGCGTACATTGTGGTCAGTATTGCATTTATGTGCCATAATTGATCAATATCTTGGTATTTAACCTGAAATAAAGAACAGAAGTCAGTCTTAAATATATATAGAAACCCTTTTTTTCTGTCACTTTTCCATGTGTTCACATATTCTGTCTCCATAGTCTCCAGGGAGTCTCAGCGAGCACAAGTGGCGCCCTGGCAATGGCGGAGGCTCTAATGAGAAACCAAACTCTGCAAACACTGGAGTGAGTCAAACTTTTTCTTTTGTGTCAAACTTTTTTCTTTGCTTGTTTTTATGCAGTTAAAATATTGTGTAATAAGCCAGCAAATTGAAATCAGCGGTTTTCAATCATAGTCGGTAAGTATTGACACAAACAGCTTGTTCTAAAAACACCACAAAAGAAAATATACCTAGCAAGATATAGTATACCTAGCAAAATATGGTTTAGAATATACACAGAAAAGTAGTATGAAAAATGTATCATCTGTCTGTTTTTCACAAAAGGGCAACAAAAGAAAATTGTTTATGAGGAATCTTATTATGAACTGAACGATGGCACACCACAAGCACAATGCGTCTCTTTGTGAAGCTTCCAATCTCCCAAAGCCAACTTCAAGATTGCCCAGCAGTCACTTGTGTCATTGATGCCTTTCATCTTTCATCTGTACAACCTCTTCTATTAGGGTTTCATTGTTGATGCTGCCAGTCGTACAATACACTGCCAAATGTACAAAAAACGTTGTGCTTTGTACTTAATGATCCTCTATTTCAGTCTGCGAGGGAACAGCGTGGGGATGGAGGGAGCGAAGGCTCTGGCCAACGCACTGAAAAGCAACAGAAGCCTCAAGTCTTTGAAGTACGTTCTGGCTCATGAGCCATGTGAATCAAAATGTCCTTTTTTTTTTATTACTGGACTTGTTTTGTTCCTTTCAAATTCAGCACTTTGCTGTTATTAAAAAATAAATATTTGATAAAAAATTATTGTATGTATCATCAGTCTGCAGGAGAACTCTCTGGGTATGGATGGAGCCATATTCATTGCAACAGCCTTGAAAGGAAACCACCAATTGACATACATCAAGTGAGTAGACAGTAGTATGTGTGTTTGTGTCATCTCAAGGATGAGTACATGCTGTTATGCTGCTTATACTTTAAGGTACCATGGGGTCGGATTAGAATTTTCCAAAGGGGGGTTCGTTTAGCATGAAACACACATAACTAAAGGATAAGTTAAAAAAGAAAGTAGAAAGAAAGTCAGGTCATACTGTAGAAAACTATTTCTGCTAAAAAGTTAGCAATGATTGAGTCAGAACTAAACATTTCAGATGTGTGTATCTCACACTGCACTGTAACTTTTATTCGTGTACCTTTGTTATTCATGTTTTATTATCTTTGCTTTTAAATGAGTGTTTTTAAATGCCATTTTATAATTATGTTTCTTAATGCTCTTAATGTCTTTCATTTTTGTAAAGCACTTTGAATTGCCTTGTGTTGAAAGGTGCTATATAAATAAACTTGCCTTGCCTTGCCTATACTAAAACATGTGATTTGTTCTCCAGTCTGCAGGGGAATAGCATTGGGGAATCGGGAGCAAAGGTCATCTCAGACGCCATACGAGCCAACGCACCGGGCTGTGTGGTCGACATCTGATCTCAAGAAAAGAGTGGCTTCTACTGTGGAAAGTTGCACGTGTAAAATAGAGAGAACAGAATGCAGTGTTATCACATATAGGTGTATGTAATGTCAAAGCTATGTTTGGTTACTAATTATCACTCTGTAAATGTTTCACTGTATTTTAAGATAGATGTTAACATATTTATTATGACATTATTGTTGAGGTAGCTGTTGCCATAAGGGATGAAAAAAGACATGACGAGGGTGAGAATATTTAGAGTGGCACCATATTTCAATTTAAAATACACTCAGCATCCATGATAACATCTATTTTGTTAAGTCATTTTGTACATTTGCTGTATTTGCACAAGATCATTTGTTGTATAGCAATACAATGGACACTGTCATTTATCGAGCAGTTTAATTCCAATTATTATTATGTCTCGAAATAGCCTGCTGTGCTAACATCATGAGATTCAGGATGAAATACTCATGAACACAATATTTAAAGAGTTCTGCACTCATGGCATGACAGAAGTACTCGAGCACAAAAACATCACCGAGAGTTTTAAAAAGTTTCTTGGAAATGGAATCGACTCAAAAAGGATCTTACTATTTGCTTTTGTGTCTTGTAAATACAAACATGTTCTTTTATAAAGTTCGGCGGCATTGAACAGAGTGACGCACAATAGAAAGTTAATAAAGAAGTTTAGAAAGTGTATTTATGTTCACGAAAGCCAAGAAACAAATGGAAATAAATCACAGTGCTGAATGGTTATTATAACTATGATAAAAGCACTCCGCTTTCATCAACACAAGAGGCCCTAATCGGTCCGAAGAGCCTCTGAGAGATGTGTGTGCGTGTATTTATGTTGCTCATGCTGGATATACACATGTATGCATAGAAACAGAGAGAAAAAAGTGAAGTCCATCATCCTCATGTTTATGTCATTTCATTAACAAAGCAGCAGTAAAAGCTTTGAATGGTATCTATGACAACCATCCCTATTAGGGACGGCATCCCGCAGTGAAAGAGATTTCCTTGAACAGGCATGTGCAATAATAATAACCATTGAGAATCATCATTATAATAATAATATCAATAGTACACAATGTTATGTATGCAGCATTTCACACTCAAAACAAAGTTACTGTTATCAAATCCAAAAACTTTATTTGTTGCAGTTGCACCATATTAGATTAAAATAAATATTTATAGGCATCAGTTATTTGCACCCAGGTGACCATAGTGAAGTGATATTTGCATACGCTAAACCTATTGACAATACTTCAGCAGTAGCTCCATACTTCATGTGTGCTGGCTCATACTAAAGAGTTTTTTTTGATCGGGAGTACTTTTGGGTTTTGGCAGGACTTAGCGGTGGAGAGTTCTTCTAAGGTTCAGGTGTTCTTTGTAGAGCTGTATGTGGCTTGAGAGTCCAGTCTTTTTGGACAGACGTTCAAAATGGCGGCCAGTGGTTCTGATCTGTTGGTCAGCACTGCAGTGTACCAGGGAGCAGTGTGCACAAATGAGACTGCAGGTTTTCAGGGGGGGCAGAGCATCCAGGGAAGATGAGAGAGAGGCCGTTTCTCAGGGTGTTTCTCAATCGCGAGTAAAGCTGCTCCAGAGCCACTATTTCAAGCATACTACGTCATCGAGTGCCGCCGAAGTACTGTTCCAATCCCCAGCATACTTGGAAATCTACCGAGCCCGGCGTACTCCGTTTGGAGAAATATCGAGGCTGCACATGAGTAGACTTCGCGGTCTTAAAATCCCCACAATGCTTTGCGCACGGACCAATTTCCAAAATCTGTGGCGGAAGATGTAAGGCGGGGCCTATCATATGACGCACATCTGCACACTTGCTAGCCTGTTCCACTCTTTGTTTTCCAAATGTCAGGAAGTATTCTTTCCTCGCTTCTGAAGCAAGATGCTCGGCAGACAAGCAAGCGTACTCGCGATTGAGAAACACCCTCAATCACGAGGATATTGGCTTCCAAGCCAATATTTCAAGGATGCTATGTCATCGAGTGCCGCCGAAGGACTGTTCCAATCTCCAGCATACTTGGAATTCCACCGAGGCCGCGTCCTTGGTTTGGGGGAAATTTCGAGGCTGCACATGAGTAGACTTCGTGTCCTTAAAATCCCCACAATGCTTTGCGCATGGACCAATTTCCCCAAATCTGTGGCGGAAGATGTAAGGCGGGGCCTCTAATATGACGCACACCTGCACACTTGCTAGCCTGTTCCACTCTTTGTTTTCCGAATGCCAGGAAGTATTCTTGCCTTGCTTCTCAAGCAAGATGCTCGGCTGTGCTACCAAGCAAGCATCCTCGCGATTGAGAAACGGCCACAGTTGTTGTAGTGACTCACCAGTTCAGCTGGGGTGGAGGAGGAGGATGGGGGTGTACTGGGGGTGTACTGGGGGTGGGAGGTAATAAGGGAGTTAAGGTCTCTGGGGTCGATGTAAGTGACAGTTAAATAGATCATCTAGATGCAGAACGCAGTGGATTTGACGCTGATTGGTTCACATGTTATAATCTTAATCAAAGTGCATGAGTGCAAAATGAAAACTGTATCCAAACCCATCTTTATTTTTTTAGCTCTGTTAAGGATCACAAGGAAAAATGTAACTTCATTATGTCATGGCACTTTCATGGTTAAAATTTTTTTCACTTTGTTCAAGGCAGTTAATTAAAAGTGGTGTCGGGAAGTTTCATTTCTGGCCTTCCTTTTTTTCACCAAGTGTTCAGCTCTTCTCCATTTACATTAGCCATGATAAGTGAACGTCTTGAGAGGGATAGAATCATGTGGAAAAGAGATGTCAATGCATGCTCTCTATAGCCTATGATGTGCTCTCCATTAAATCATATAATTACTTGTATAAATTAAGATGTAGGGACGTTTAGTCATATTACAGCAAACCACTATTGCAGCATGATACATTTCTCCAGGAACATGTATTCTTTTAATGTATTTATTTATTGCCAAAATGTGGCAGAAAGAGTGTGTACTTCCTGCTTTCCCATTTGGCACAGATCTTTTTTCTTGCTTATTTATCAACTGGTGTGCTTAATTCTTTTTTTTAAATGGTTATGTTAATCAATCAGTCATGACACACCTTTGCACAATATGGTATCTGTTACGGGTGTCTAGTTTTAAACCTGCATTCGCTGATTTATTTTGCTGTGGTCCACTTGGTGGCAGTGAAAACAAATTGACAAAGCACTACTCATAGTTCCACCTTTGATCAGACAATAGTGTAGTGATGGATTCAGAATACTGTATATCACAACTGCAGCACTAGAATCTGAGAAAACAAAGCATTCTAGTGTTTTAACCTTTACTTGTTTTCTACTTGCCAATAGTCAAGGGACAAAACATATCCCTGATCTTCAGGTAATACAATATATTCTTTTGAATGTCATCCTGTAGCCTATATGAACATTTCTTTGCTTATACTTGTCTTGTCCTCAAAATACATGATTTTTTTTCATAACATGAAAATAGAACAGCTCCAGGGGTTTGAAACAACAACTTATTGTGCTGTCAATCAAATCACGGTATTGAAGACATTTGAACTTAAAGTCTTTTTTGTTGTACAAGATGTCATGAGTTCCTGGAAATGGTTAGTGTTGATGGTTCTGAGAAATCATTTGCATTGACTATTATTTATGTTCCGAGGCACATATTAATTTAAAGAGGTGTGTCTGGATCCTTGAACAGTTCTTATTCAAATGCAGAGGGGAAATCCTGGCCTTATTTCTCCAAACACATAATTGAGGTAAAGAGGTGCTGAGAAATTACTCAAAATAAATGGCAGAATGAAAGAACCTAATCAAAAATAAGATGGAGATATCAGTAACACGTATAGGTTGTGCTCAGGCCCTCCTCCGTCCAATTAATGTCAAGACATCCTGTCCACAAAATAATTACTTGAGGACAGTTAACAAAGCTTCAAACCTATCCTCGGTTGGATCTTTCAAAGGTAACAGAATCCACAAAAAAACTGGAAAAGGAGACATTAAACAAACAATAGAGGTGATTGAAGGTAGATTTTGTTGTTCTGTGAGACACAACCAAAACTGTTTGCAGTCTTAAAGCTAGCCTGCCTCCTAGCTCTAGCTTAATATTTAGCATACAGACCATAGACAGCATGATACAGAATTACATGAGAGTATTGCTCTTCTAATCTTACTCGGCAGAATACATTTTCAAAATAACATACAACAGCCCTGTCATTTAAATCTAAGTAACCTTGACGACAGGCATTCAAAGCTTCATTCCGAAACCCGAAGCTTTAAATGGGAAAACTAATATATTCGGTACTTGTCAATCTAGATCTTACTGTGAGTTGAGGCCTATGATTAACAGTATCCATCTATACTACTTGTGTAGCCTATGGCGGTAACTGTACCCAATGCATGGGCAGGGTACATCCTGCACATGTTTACAGCCTTTCTCAGGGCGAAACAAAGTTGTCACAGCTGAAATTTCCGCAGAGGTTTATTAACATTAGATGTAAAAGATTGACCTAAAGCTCCAAAAAACGTTAACTCAATCTTTAATGTGCAGTCTTTAATCAATATTTCACAGTTAAGACATGTGGACATTGATAAAGACGTGAATGGATTTTGACAGCCACTTCACTTTTTAAGTCTGACAAATACAAAAAAAGCCTAATTGTTTGCATATGTCTGAAGAGAGAAAGAAACAACTGTTGTGTTGTGGACAGTAACTATGAGCTTCAATAACTTTTAATATTCACTGTTCATCAAGATTGTAGGTGATTAATTTCCAACCAGTTATTGACTGATCGAGTAGAACATGAATGAAACCCACATCTTCTTAGTCCAATAATTAAATATTCTTATCACTCAGCTATACCACATCTGTTATTCAACCATCCATTTGTGCTGGTACTGCAAGCTGATATTGTCTCATCTAATTTGATCCAGGTAAAAAATGCCACATATTCACCTAAAGGTACAGTATTTCTGAAATTAGTCATTTCCATTCATTAATATTTGCAAACAAGTTGCATTTGTGGATTTATTGACATTGGGGAATCAGGGGGTCCACTGTGGTGAATCTATGGTAAATAAAACAATACTTACTGTATAGTCCCAAGGTGCAAGAAAACGTGTCTCTTGACATACATTTCACATTAAGTGTTTTTCAATCGTAAAAGGCTTTAGCTCATATTCACCTTGATGGATAAGCTCTTTTGAGAGATCTCGCTTTCTTTTTAACTACAGATCAATAGGCCTATAGGGGCTATACTTATTTATGGCATAAGAGCACCATTTCCGCCCCTTAATTGCAATGAAGTGCAAACTGCAGATTTGCATATGTTCTATCTCTCTGTGAGGCTTGTGAATATATGCTGTGACTCATTAATCAGTCGCTCATTACATGCCTAGGATATTAAAGAAATGCAAGAGCGGAAACGAGACACTTGTTGCTAATTTGCATGTCACTTAGCACTGCGCAGAGCACCTCGGTGAGACTCGCTGCTTCAGGTGCAGTCTGTTATTCTGCAACCTCCAGGACGGAGCATCTGACGGCAGCTTTCTCCTTTCCAAAGACGTTTGTATGTAAGTAACATGCTTGTATTTTTTGTATTCTTGGTTCAGTCTGAACTAAACTATTTTACGCAAGGATTACGCAAAATAAAATGAAGAAAATATTTTTTTTTCGGAACGCATTTAAGTGAAATGTCACGAAAAAAGAAACTTTGTTGATTGTTAATTCTCTTTGGATTTCTTATGTATTTATTACTAAATAATAGAGAGGTTTTCACAGCAAATTCTACTTTACTTTTAGCCATATGGATTAGAATACAACAATCTTAATAAAAGGTAATTATAACGTACTTTTTCACAATTAAAGTGCATAATCCCGGCAGTATTTGCGGTGCAACTGTGTTTAGAGAAGCCAGACTGTGTGCAGTTTAAAGCTTTACAAGTTGTGTATGAGGTTTAGTTCATCCACATGATGTTGGTGACTGCTGCTTGTTATAGGGGCTGCATTGCTCAGCTGCTTGTTGTTACTATACTGTTGGGGCTCTACCAAGATATTTATGTTTCTTCTCAACAGCTTGGTGCACTCAATCATTTACTTGTATCCTTGCCAGATGTTAAATGTAGTTGTGTACATTACTAAGAGCCAATTTGTAATACGTGTACCAAAAAAAGTCCCTCCAAAAATCACCTGTTGATATCACAACAGTGAGTCACATTACAGATGCAGTTTTAATGAGCAAGGTCTTCAAACGACGGTCACTTGAAAATTAGACACCTGCTGCTTTTCTAAATTAGACTCCTGCAGTTTTTCTAAATCAGACTCTGTTTTCATATTCAGAAGAACAGTATCTGCTTTTGAATTCCCTCTTGGGATGTTAACACTAGAGATATCAACACACTTCCTTTTGGTCCCTGAACAGTTGAAGATACTCCTGATCTGTGAGAGGTATATACCACTCTTGAAATTGTAAGTGTTAAAGTCACATTATTCTGCCATTGTGTCAAACAGAGTGGGGGAGCTCTGCTATACAGTATAAGAAACTGATCCTTATCAACCCGCTACAGGCAGTGACATTAAATCAGTGTCTGTCAGTCTGTACCCATGGTGGGTTACGCTGAGCCTAAGGTCGGACCCCCACAGATGACAGGGACATGGGTGCCTCTGAGGTCGCTTTGCTAATAAAAGCGTTTCCACAGCAGCAGGGCCTGCAGGCCACACTGCATTTCTCAAGTGTTTATCAGCTAAATGTCATATTTTTGGACCTATGGCATACCATGAAGAAAAATCAGGTCTTATGGGTAATGAACACTGCCTCCTGGTCAAAAATATGTTTGATTGACAGTAAATTGAGATCTAAATACAGCCCTCAATGAAAACTCTAAATAATTATCCGTTATATGTTTTTTTCATATAAGTGTATTCAAAATACCTCAGCTGGATTTCACACAGCAAACATAATAATAATAATAATAATAATAATAATAATAATACATTTCATTTATATAGCACACTTTAAAAACAACGTAATCTCAAGGTGCTTCACAATGCTATAAGGAGAAAATAACATGTCGTTTATTCAGGAATTGATCTGCACACCCTTTTTTGAAATCAATTTCAGCACTTACCAAAGTTTCAGCTGTCAAAACAGTTTTTTTTTCCTTTTCTCCCCTCAGTGTTTCCAAAGAGGAAGAACATTTGACTGCAGTGATGGACAGGGCACAACAGATAACTGCTCTGTTCTGCCTGATGCTTCTCAAACTGCCAAAGGTTAGTTTTTGGTCAAATACAATGGCAATATTTCTTTAACGTGAAAGGTTTGATGACTTTAACCCTACTGCAGATTTATTTTTCCGGGAAGTTTGACATGAAAATGAAGGAACGTTTTTCACAAGTGTTCTTTTGTAAATGTCCCTACAGTGTGCGATGGCCAGCGGGAAAGTCTTTGAGGAGACTTATCTAAAGTGGGTCCAGTATAAAGATGACTGTGTCAAAATGATAGAAAATGAGCCTCTCCCTCAAGGTACAGTATGGGAAGCTTCAATCATTTACTACTGACTGCTCCAGCAAAAGGGATTATGGCAGAGGTTGAAAGTGAAGACAAGATCATAACGAAAATGTCAAATTATGCTACTCAAATTCCCATCTAAAATCTATGGCTTTTTGTTGAGGAGCAAATATATTTTTCAGCTGCTTTTTGTTTGTGTTTATAACAGGCTTGTTCTGCAACAGGACATTTGACAGATACGCCTGCTGGCCAGATACTCCTGCCGGCTTTATGGTCAACATCTCATGCCCCTTCTACCTGCCCTGGTATGACAAAGGTAAATCACACTTTTAGAAGACTGACTGACAGCTCAACAAACTGAAATATAATATACATTTGAGTATGTTTTGGATGTGGGGCAATATTGATTGTTCACCCCAGTAATGAGTGAATTAGTTAATACTGGCAACATGTACATTTGCTTAAGCAACCCTGCATCTTTATATTTCAACCCAGTCTCACGGCATTTCGTGTTATAGTCACGAAATTAATTTAATCTATTGATTCGTGTTCACCAACACGATTTTCGCATTTTTTTCGTGTCACACAGAACGATTTTAAAAGCAATGTATTTCTATTGGTAGTATGTTTCGTGCCTGCACCATGTATTTTTGTCCGGTCGGGTCTTGGAATACCAGAAGCTGTGTGGTTCATAAAAACATTTTTCTTATATTTTCTTACCCTAAGCCTAACCCTATCCCTTTTATTTTAAATTGTATAATGTCTGAGTTTTTTTGCCGTCCGCAAGGAAAAGAAATGGGGCTCAGAGCCTCAGAATACTGAAATCTGTATTTTTTGTCATCTTTTTTTCTTCTAATTATTTATTTGAGAACTAGTCACCATTTATCATTCAAGGAGAAACTACAGCCAGCAGACAATTAGCTTAGCTTAGCTTAGTTTAGAATGATGAGTGAAATCAGGGGGAGCCAGAGCTGCTAGCTTGATCTGTTTCAAGGTCATACAATCCATCTCACAGGACCTCAAAAGCTTATTTATATCTAAGCTTATTTGTTAAGTTGAACCACTGCATTCCCCCCCAATTTTTAGACTTTGACATGTTGATTGCAGGGGCTGGGGATTGAACCACCTACTTTCTGATTGTTAGCCCATTTAACCCCCTTAGCCACAGCAACCTTGTATTGAGAGAGCGTAGTTTTTTCTCCTTTGGAATGACCAATGATACCAAAATGATAAAACCTTTAGGGATTTGATTTTTATTGTATTATTTATGTTTAGATTTTATTGTGCTTGTGTATGCAAATGTCTTTGAGTTAATTTCCCCTTTATGCTGGAATGATAACCTGTCCAGGCTGTTTACACTTCTGCCTGATGTGTGCTGCAATTAGCTTTTACCCCCTGTGACTATAATAAGGTGTAATTAGACTGGGTAATGACTGACAGTCTGACTGTTTCTCCTGCAGTGTCGCAGGGCGCTGTGCGTCGGCTGTGTGGCTCTGATGGCCTCTGGGAAAGAGGGGACAACGGGCAGGTGTGGAGGGACATGACTCAGTGTGAGGAGGAAAAAGAGGTCACGTCTCAAGAGGTACAACAACCAAAATGTCTCCATCTCTGTTGTTAATTTGTTGCTACTTGTTGCTCATTTATATGTATGACATGATAAGGCTATCAGAGCTTTAAGGCAGGGCAAACCTTTTATCTCCAACAGTGTGTGAATAAACAGATGAGCACTATGATTACCATTAATTACTTTTAGGGATATGATGGAAACCTGTGGTGTAGGAGTTGAGAGATACAATGAATTGACCTTCACCTGAAACGACTCACCTTTGCACAATGGCAAGAATCCATCTGCAATTAACGCTGTATTGTTGTTATATAATCCTATGAATATTATTTAGCTGTTTAACAAAGTTCATTGCGGGTACAACAACAACAACAACATTTGCAGATAACCACCGAGGGTTTCTTCCTCTTGGAATTTTGCTTTAGCCCTTCATCCACATCAGAGAATTAAAAAAAAATGTTTTGAGTGACATGGATGTCCCCCCTTCCTTATCTGATTGGTTGGGTTTATTATTGATATCGTGTATTTATAAATTCTGATCCACACAAAGCCTTGTGTGATGTGAGCCCTGATTGAAGATGGGAATCCTATTTGATTAACCTGTCGACCTCCTTTTGCATGATTACATACTTTTACATCTGTATTTGATCCTTCATGGTATCTATTAGTGAATGTATATAATGACCACCGTGTTTTTCTATTTCTCATTAATATTGTATATATATTTTATATTTTATGGACCCCTGGTGTCTTTCTATTTCCTGGTATGAGTCTCGACGTTATTAGTTTTTTCCCCTGCTGTTTTCTGTCTAGCAGTTGCTGATAATTTGAGCTGATTTGCTGCCTTTTTATTGCCCTGTCAAAGGATTTATAATCTGGAATCAAACAATTTTTTCCTGGATTTGCACTCACCTGAGGTGCATTATCAGAAACTGCAGTGAAAAGACTTGGTGGATTTTAAATCAAACAACACAATTAGAAATATTTTGATTTTGTAAATCTTGCAGATACAACACCCCTTAATCTTAATGCCGTTAAGAGTCAATAATAGGTGGTAACTTTAGTGAAGCAATCTGTTTTCTTCCCTGAAATTGACAGGTTTTGATTTGTCTTCACAGCTGTGGTTCAAACAACTGATGTTGAGCTTCAGGATGTTGTACACTGTCGGCTATTCCTTGTCGCTGTTTACGCTCATAACGGCTCTTATTATTCTTCTGAGCTTGAGGTAAGCTGTCAAACGAGAGAAGTGATTAAAGGGTTATAAAACAATGGCATTACAAAACAACACAAAAGATACAAAATCAAATCTGCCTATTTTAATATGAAGAAGCCAACAAAATCAAGATCAGAGAAGCAAGATAAATATACACATGTAATGCCCTTGATATACCAAATGTAAACGTGGGGTATTTGTATGTCTCCTGGCAGGAAACTGCGTTGCACCAGGAACTACATTCATGCCAACCTCTTCCTGTCTTTCATCCTGCGAGCTGTATCGGTCATTATTAAAGACACCATGCTTGACCGCCACTGGGGAAGAGAAATCATGAAACAAACTGATGTAAAGGACATGCTCAGTGACGAGGTGGGTTTGTTGTTATTTGTTGAAGTTTAAACATTAGCCTTTTGTAACTTGTATGTGTTATTTCCATTCCTTTTAGGCTGCTATTGGCTGCAGGATAGCTCAGGTAGTGATGCAGTACTGTGTCCTGGCCAATCACTATTGGTTCTTTGGAGAGGCCATTTATTTGTACTCTGTGCTTATTGCCTCAGTGTTCATCGACAACAACAAATACTTACCTTACATCTGTCTTGGCTGGGGTAAGTACCTTCTCTGGGATTCATTACCTTTATTTATAATATAGCAAAACATCATATATTTATATTAATTTGAATATAGCAAAGCATCCCCTGTAACAGCAGTGTAGCTCGATAAATAACAATCATGTTTTTGGTATTATGAACTCATTACATCAGGTTGATACCATATCCATACCAGATTTCAACAAATGTTTTAGTGTGTTTACTTATCAAACCAAATGTTTTTAAAAGCACCCACACTGAACCCTGCAATATTTTCTGATTTTGTCGCAGGAACTCCACTTCTTTTTGTGGTTCCATGGGTGGTGATGAAGCAATTGAAAGAAAACAAAGAGTAAGAATGTGTGCAGGTGGTTGCCCTGTTTCCATCTGTTCATCATTACATTTTTGCTTTCACAGGTCCATATTAGAGAGCAGAGAAATGGTAACAGCTGCGTCTTTTCTCGTCTCAGGTGTTGGGCTGTCAATTCCAACATGAACTACTGGTGGATCATACGTTTCCCCATCCTTCTGGTTTCACTAGTGAGTCATCATCTGACATCTGGATAATATGAATGTCTACACAGAACATAGTAATTAACATTACGATTTTCAACAGATCAACTTTCTGATTTTCATCAAGATCTTGAAAGTCGTTCTTTCAAAATTACGAGCCAGCAGCCAAAGCAGATTTGCGGATTACAAACTCAGGCAAGTTGTCTCAGCCTTTTTTCAATGTCGATGATACATTTCATATGTTCAACTCTTAACATTCTCGCTGTTACAGCATGTCACAACAACAAATGTTGACAAGAAGCATTGTGATGGTGTTATGACTAATTGCTCTGCTGTTTGTTCTGTCCTGTTAGGCTTGCCAAGGCAACACTCACCCTCATCCCTCTGTTTGGCATTCATGAGATAATTTTCATCTTTGCAACAGATGAGCAGACTTCAGGTGTTCTGCGATACATTAAAGTTTTCTTCACCCTTTTTCTCAATTCATTTCAGGTAGGTTTAATTAAATCAGAGAGAGATGCTTTCTTGGCCAATATATCAAAAATAATGTCTGTTGTGTTCCTGCATAGCAAACGAAATAAACAGGACTTTTCTGTGGTTCCTCTGCAGGGCTTTCTGGTGGCTGTGCTTTACTGCTATGCTAATAAAGAGGTTTGTTGTTTCATCTCATACTCACATTTTCTATACCATACATAGAAGGTTCTCAATGTCACATTATCTGAAATATGTACATTAATCTATATGGAAAATGTGAAGTATGTCTTAAATCATATTAAAACATTGTTAATAATCCTGATAATGGGGAGATCTTTATTGAGAAACCCATGTAGGGTCGTCAGGTTGAGATGTACAGCTGGACAGATCATTAAAGAATGCATTAGAATGAAAAGCCCATTGTTTTAGTCATCTACTTGTGGGCAGTGTGTATTTGATTTCATAAATACCGTGATAAATTACTTCATTTTTCAAGTATGGACTGGAAAATGTCATAAAATGTTACACCAAATAGTACAGTCACTCTGAAATGGATTTTATTATAACCATAATAAATACTATTGTGAATGGTATTTGAAATGGCTCACCTCCACTTTGTTTGCAGGTTAGGACAGAGCTGAAGAGGAAGCTTCGCAGCTGGAGGATAGAGGCTGAGGTTGTTTGCTGTGGACAGTGACTAGCTGTTTTTGGCTCTCGTGTGGAAACGTTCTCCAACGCCAAAGTGGCAGAGCGCAACAGATCCTCCATAACGACCATAAGAGCAATGACTGATGGTTCACCGACTCCTGAGGGTTCACTTCTTTCTAGACGCCAACTTCAACCAACTTCACCACAGCCTGAAGCTTCTTTGCTGCAGAATCCATCAGTGGTGAATCGAGACAATTCTATGCAGCATTTGGACCAGGAGGACATTGGACAATCGTCAGTGGCAATGCAGGTGTCCTTCCTCATTCACCTTCAAGACCCTGTGGAGTCACTCCCAAATGCTGTAAATATGGACTCAGATTGAATATGTTTTGGCATTGACTGTACATTTTAAGATGATATTTGGTCTGTTGTGACTTGTGAATACTTAAAATTGTGAATAAGTAATTGTTATATGAGTTGTACAATTGTGAACAAGTGATTGTGATTATTTAAGACTTTACTATCTTTCATACAAATGGAGTATATAAATTAAACGTATATTTGTTTACACTATATTGTTTAATATGTGATTGAAGATGTAGCCCCTGTAGGTCACTGTGTAACCGGTGTCGTTAAGCGTTCTCTGCGTTGTGTTTTGCGTTGTTCATGGATGACCCGAGCCAGCATACAGCTTTGACGATCTCCCTTTTATTACTGACAATCTGATAACAGATATAATGATCAGTTTTACATTAGGTTTCCCTCACAGTGACTCTTCTCACGTGGAACATTTACAAAAAGGGACAATCCAGTCTCTGATTGTGTTACGTTATTATGAGAGTGCTCTCATACTTGTTTGATTCTGAAATTGTATATTTATATAAATATATGTGTGTATATATGTCCGCATCTGTAGCCTGTTATTGTCTCATTATACCACACTGTGAATGAATTAAAAGTAAATATTTAAGTCGTCATGAACACATCTGTCCATCAGACAGAGGGCTGCTGTGCCTCCTGTCATCATTAATGGACATCTCTTTAAAATGACCGCTCAGAGGAGAGGATTTCTCATTTCTCTAACCGCCTGCTGCTTCCACTCCTCTCTCCTCGGTTCCCCTCCTCGACTCCTCCGCTCGCATCTCCTGTGGGCGGGACTATGTCACGAGGATAGGAGTCGAGGAGGGGAAATTAGAGAATTGAGAAGCCTTTAATATATAGGGGGGGAAGTCCTCACAACAATAATCTCCTGAGCACAGCGACCACACTTCAGAGGTTCCGCCCACTGATCTCCGACCTTGTCAGGTATTGAACATTCAATAAAATGAAGAACACAGAATTACTTAATATAAAACACAGAATTTGTGTGTTTATACAAAATAATTTACAAATAAACCCCACTGCATATTTACAACTGTTACAACTGGATAAGATATATATGTTGAATGAACAGAATTATAGCATTATAGTAATCAGAAACAAGGTCTTGAAAAAGGTTATAAATGTCAAACTTTAAGTCAATCTACACCTGAACTATATGCACTGTTCTTTATAACAAATATTGGGTTAGCCTTTTTGTTTTCATATTACAAAAAACAGTGGTGTAAAGTAAATAAGTACATTTACTCAAGTAAAATATACAATTTTGAGAGACTTCTTCTTTACTTCAGGATTTATTTATTTGTGCTACTTTGTACTTCTACCCCACTACAATTCAGGGATAATGGTGTACTTTTACTCCACTACATTTATTGAATACCTTTAGTTACTTTGCACATTTTGTAACAACACATTAATAAGATCAGTTAGATCGGGTAAATTGCACAAGCTACCCTATACAGCACTTTTATTTAAGTACAACATCTGAATATTTCTCCAACCTCTGCTAAAATAACACCGTTTCTTCCTGAATTGCTTTTTTGCTCAGTGAACTCCATTACCCAGAAGCACCAGGAAAAGCAACGTACTTACGTCATGAGCGTCGTGCTGTCGTTGGCAACGGCGGAGGCTGGAGCGGGAAGGATACAACTCTAGCAGTTGTCAAATCAAAACTGTTGTTCACTTGCTTCCCGGGAGAACTGGAAAAGGTCTCTTATCTAAAAAATGATGTGAAACTAAATGTGTTATCATAGTTCTTCACTGTGGGATTCTGATAAGGAGCTTTTCCGTTCATTTAGCTGTCTGTTTGCTAGCTAACCTCTCTAAAGCCCCACTAGCTGCCCGTGTTCTCAGCTGCAGACACTGAGACATCAACATCTCCTGTTTGAAGCATTGTGTATCAATGGCCTCCAAAGGTAAAATTAACCTTTTTAATTAAAGTCTTGTCCTGTTCACTTGTTAACTTATAACGCAAATAGTATACGTTGCTAACTTATAATGTCAATAGTTTACATTTGTTACTTATGAGTTGGCCTATCAAAGTACATTGACTTCAATTCTCAATGTTAATCTGTATATTAATGTTGATATTCCATAGAGATACTCTAGGTATACATATTTCACTGTTGATATATATGTACTGTTCTTTTTTGTTTATTTATTACTGTTAATACATGTATATCTGCTGTTGTTTTTGTATTTTGTATTTCATTTAATGTTGAGTTCATGTGCAATGCTGCTGTGACAACATCATTTCAAAAACTGGATCAATAAAAGTATATATTATCTTATCTTATTATGCAACCAATATTGTAAGACAATTTGACAGTTTAATGCTGTTATTCACCTTGTTTTGACTTCCCAGGTTGGCAGCATCCTTACGTCAACATATTCAAACATGTCAGGGTTGAAGACTGGAAACGGTCGGCCAAAGAGGGGGAAGTGTCAACATGCACGGTAACCTTGCTGCACACTAATGTTGTACTTATGATATTTGAAGTTATACTTGACCCCCAAACTATCTTTTATTTACCAATCACTCACTGCTGTATGATTGATAAGTGACTGTTAAAAGTGTAAATTCGTCTATAGCTTTGCATGAATTTCATTTCAGCTACAAAGTATTGTGTAGTGACAGGTTTTCACACGGGATAGAAAACCCTCAATACAATTTTTTTTTCAAATCCTGCAGCATAGTTCCATTTTCTGTAGGCTCAGTATGTAGAAAAAGTGATATTTATGCTAAATTAACTGCTTTTCATCCAACTTTAAAGGACAGACAAGTTGATTGATGTGGTTTTCTGAGAAGAATAATTAATTGTATGTCCTTGATAAATCTCCTAGGACAAGCGCCTGAAGTGCTCAGTGTTCAGGATCAGAGGTCCTGTTCCTGCCAACAGCTTCATCATGATACCCAAAAACATCAACCAGTCTCTGGGGCTGACCGGTCGCTTCTTCTACCTTCTCTTCAGGCCCACCCCCGGAAAATACTTTGTGGTCCACCTGGATGTTTCTGTCGAGGTATCGGATCAGATTTCATTGATATGTTTGTGCTATCTTAACGATATTTCATTTCTTTTAAAGGTCCCATGTTATGCTTTTCCAGTTATTACCCGTCCCCTTGTGTGTTATGAAGGTTTTAGCGTAGATTCTGGTACTTGAAATCATGTCACACTGTTGGATATAATTAGCTCTCACAGTGGGGGATTTTCATTGGTTTTATATAACTCTTAAAAATAAAACCACAGCAACTTGCTTAGTTGCAAAATATTCAATAACTATCTACTATAAATGCCGCTATGGTGTAAGATGTAATTGATTTAAAAAGAAATACATTTTCTTTCCCTTTCTCTCTTGTGCTTTGATGTGTACTGTAGGAGGGCCAGGTGGTCCGTATCTCTTTTTCCAACATGTTCAAAGAATTTAAATCCACGGCTACCTGGCTTCAGTTTCCTTTCTTGTGCGGAGCTGCAAAGGATTCAGTCTATGAAAGCACAGCTAAATCTGCAAGACACGGTAAGATACAAGAACAGCCATACTCATCTAGATATGAGCCATTTGTTGCGTGCGTTTGCTGATAGTTCGCTGTATTTTGTATATAATGTAAATAATCTTGCAATATTTGTGTTTCTGTGGTCCAGGTTTAGTGGGTCCTGCTCCCACGTCAGTGCGTTGGACCTGTCTGACGCTGGATCTGCAGTACGCTCTCTCCGTCTACCTCAACCGCTGCTACAGTCAACTCAAAAGCATTAAGCTTTGTGCCAACATGGCAGTAAAAAACATGTTCACCAGCAACCTGCTGCTAGATCCAGGTGAGACTAAGATGGCATAGATATGTACAGTATTATTATACTCTTTGTTTATAGTTGTGTATATCCCTGGTGGTTTTATACAAGTAAGAAAGATGATGTCAAGTGCTGTTCTCTAAGGGACACTCAAACCACTTAATTAAATAATCCCAATTAGCAACCAACATTGATAACCAAGAATATTTAGAGCACACTTCAAATCCTTTAAGTGGGAACAAAATCTTCTCATACCCATCATTCTGCCCACTCACTGCTATATAACATGTGCAATATTATTATTATTAATAATGTTCTATAATAACGTGCAATTACGTATCTGCCACTACGTTTTTTTTGCACTACTAAATACTGCTTGTCAATGTACAGTATTTTACATTAATTATGTGACCGTCTACGTTTCCTGTAGATATTTAATTGCTCTTTTTACTGCACTGTTAGTGTACCGTTTTATTATTATGCTGCTGTGTTTATTGTATTTTTGTAACTCTGGCACAACAATGTCCTTCGGGATAAATAAAGTCCTATCTTATCTTATCTTATCTTATTCCTCATTAGACTGCAACCTCAGATCTCTAGATAGTGTCCTCTTAGTGACTCACGTATCACATCTTTACTCAACAGGTCTTTCCTTCAGTGAAGCCAAGCTGATGGGTCTGGTTTCTTCTGAGGGAACGGGTCCCGTCCCCAGAGACATGTCATTTCCTGTTCCCAAAGGAGGCTCCTGGCACGACCTCTACGATCACATCAGGTATGGTAACCTCACCTGGAAACTCAATGTACATCGCTGATATTATTCTAGAAGCAGAATCTACCCTGAACTCCTTTTTGTCGTTTTTGGGGCTGTGATGTTTGGTAGTTTATTTTGAAATAGTTATTATCCCTGTTGACTGTCACTGATGTTAACAAAACAAAGAATAGTCCTGACTCTTCAAATGTCAATGTATTTCATTTCTTCTCCAGACTGGTGACAACATATTGGGCTCTCTAGTCAGTGTGCTGCGCTGGTTGTTTTTTGTGTTGTTGTTGTCTTCTTCTCTGAGTGTATTGGCTGATCAAAAACGTTTAAGGTGCCACCTACAGTGTGTATATGCTGTGCTTGTTAAGTCAATGAAAGCAATTTGGCTTTGTATTATCAACCAAATATTCATCGGCTATACTTTCATTACCAGAATAAAAACATAACAATACAAACTTCCCATTATTGGCTATTTATGAATTTGGGAAACTGCAGCTGCTGCTTTCGTCACAGTGTACACCTATTTAGTCTCTCATCTGATCTCATCCTTCCTTGACAGGTTTCCCTCAGAGGGAACGAAGCTACCCTTTGACTCCATTCAAAAAGACCCTCCCAGGCCCGAGGCTAGTGAGTCATGAACTATCACACTTCTCAACATTCATACAGTATTTAAAGCTTTTTTACTGTCTTTGCATGCCATAGTCTTGGCATTTTGAAACTTAAAATGTATTTTGCACCATGATTTTCTCTGTATTATATCCTTTGTTGTCTATTTGCTTTAATTTTATTGTAGATTTACTAACTCATCAAATTATATAAGAGCCATTAGGGAACATTTTTTACTATTGCCGTACAATTACGCAGGATCAAAGCTGTTTGGACAGGATCCATGTCCTCTCACAGGAATTTCTTGTAGCTGTGGTACTGCATGTTCTCTCTTCCCCAGGTTGTGTCTCTGACCAAAGAAGACCAATTAGAGAGGAGCCTTGCTTTGTCAGCCTCAGCAAACCCGTTCAGGACCGAGTGTCCCTCATCCAGCAGATCACCGCTCCAAAATCAGTAAGACTTAAGTGGGGTTGCACAATTAATCTGCATTTTATCAAATCGCAATATGTGCTTCTTAGTGCAATTTATGGCTCACCAACCTTAAATGTTAACACAGAGAGAGATCAATAAATCACAAACACAAATATGGTTGAGATTAATTATTATTCAGTTGCGCAACAAACAAATAATAATGGGGAAACATTTACCTTGCTTCACAGCAACCAATCGCAGAAATGCCCCCAGAGTAGAAGTTTCACATAGGCATATATAGCTTCTAAATGACGCACACACATGAGAACAACATGCAGCCAACCACACGAACATCCTTATCACATGTATGTTCCAGATGTCGAAAGGTCATTATCTCATGACGTCTTTAGGAGTCTTGCAGGATATTGAACCTACCCAACTAACAACACTTAACTCAATGATATCTGAGGAAGACCTCTCCTGCTCTTCTGCTGACCCCTAATAATTACGGAAGAGGCGATGGGTCCTCTTCTCTGGAAACCCAACTCAAATATACATTTGTCTTAACTAACCATGTGACTAGGCATAAGACTGATATAACAAGACGATGGGGCCTCTCTGACCTATGCATCAGCTCACTTTAAATTAATACATCTATTGATAATTCAAAGACCATGGATAATTAGCAAAGAGACTCATAAGCCTTTCTAACTCTGGAGACTGAAATTCAATAACACACATGATATAGCTTACCTTGTGACCTTACTGAATAAGCCAGAAATACGCTGTAATAAGGATTCTGCCATAACATGCTAGTGCAATATTCTTCACTTTGAATTAAGTAGAATCACAATAATCCTTGAATACATTTATGTTATGATTACAAAATAATCAGTCCCTCCAATATTGTGAACCATATTGCAATTGCAAAATCAGTCAAAATATTTGAAATTAATCTATTTTTTTTACAAATCATGCAGCCCTAGACTTAATTACCTTTTTAATAAAGTATTTAAAATCGAATCAGCTTGAATTTTGTCCCTGAAAATAGGGCCGACTTTAGATTTGTTTTGAAATGGTAGAGTTTCCTAGGAGGCTGCTATATGTTTCCTTCTCAGTGTCCTCCTTCTGTCTTCTTAGATCCCAAGGAATCAACCCCCCATGGTGGTGACTGAAATCCCAGAGCTAGGTCTAGTTTCTACTCACCACAGTGATGATTCCCTCGGCCAAAATACTGACCAGCATCAGCAGGAGACAACTAGTTCAGAGCAGTTCACACCCAGGCCCTTCTGGGACACCGATGACGGGGGCGTTCATGTGCACCTTCATCCTGAGGACGGCTTCAGCCAACACGGGGAGGAAAGTGAACAAGAGGTGAAGCTTGTTTTCACTAGATCGTACATTCAATTTAGCTTAACGGCAACAGAAAAGCCATTACTGTATATACCACAGTCCTCTCCTGCTCACCATGTCAGCGTTATAAACACTCTTCTTGTTATATTCCCAGGTTGTTTGCACTCCAGTTCCACGCCCGGTGCATCTATCATCATCCAACGAAAGCAGACAGCAGGTGAGAGAGGAGATCAGTACAGAGTGAAACCAGGTCCATCAAAAGTTTGAAGCTCATCACTTTTTCTACTCTCTCCTCCTTAGAAGCTGCTCCCAGACCCCATTCTCAGGCTCAATCGAATCATCGGCTTCGGAGGAGCCACTACTAAATATGTATGCTCATGTGAAGTAGGGCTGCACGATTTGGGGAAATAATCTAATTGCGATTTTTCTGACAGATATTGCGATTGCGATTTGCGATATTTGTTTTTAAGTGACCCAACGGAAGTTTATTGTAAAATGCGGCCATATCTCCGGCAAGGAAGGTCGTATGAAAGGGCAGGCACTTTCAAAAATAGTTGGCAGTTGATTGGATCAATCTGTCTATCACCTTCTATCATGGGCCACTTCTGATTGGTTAACAATGGCTGGAACATGTGGAGCACAGCACTTCTGATTGGTGTGGATGACTGACACACAAAAGAAAAATGTGAATGTTAGACTCTCATCATGCTGGACTCGCGTACAGTTTGAAAGGGTACAAATGATGCAATTGATGCCATGGAGCCTAACAGCTGGACTTCTTTACTTTACAGGCCCTGTGGAGCAAATCAGGTGATGAAGTTGTGTATCCGTGTCACGCAATCATCGTCTCCATGAAGATATCGTCTAACCAGCAGAGATTCTTCATCGGCCACACTGATAAGGTAACTGAGATACTAACTCATCATCTTACATAACATAATTTGGCTATTCACACAAGTCCTGGCCTTTGCAATTAGATTCTGTACAATCAAGATTTTACAAGAACTGAAACAGGAAATATTTGCTGCCAACTTCCAGCTTCATAATAAAAAAAACAAAAAACGATTTCACTCTGTTTTCGCTTAAAATAACTCACACTTTACTTACCTATAAACTGCAACTTTCACACTTCTATAATGTATGTATATAGTATCCTTTGTAGTAGGTTGGTCTATTACAAACTTATTCTGTATATTCTATATTATGTATGCTAAAAATAGTCTATAGAAATATATCTTTCTACTTTGGATATGTATATTTACTGTTTGTTTTATAACATTTTCAACAGGCATCAGTTTGCACATACTACTTTAAAACAGATGAGCAACTCTGTAGTTGGGGTTAAACTGGAATTCGTCACCAAATGATTGAAAGAGCTGTACGGACATCTTTAGTTTTAAGAAAATATAATGAATGAACTTGTATGCAAAGCCCTGTAAACATGCTGTAACAAAATAATGTCCCAATTTAGGATCAACATAGTAAATCTAATCCAAAGAGAGATCGTTTTTTCTAGAGTTTTTGTTACTTTTTCTAACATCTGATTATACATGCATGGCGAATAAACGGATCTTGTATGCACACGCTTCGGTATTATTCCTGGCGTGTGCGCTCTTTCTCTCACTCTCTCACACACACGCACACACACACACACACACACACACACACACACACACACACACACACACATACACACACACACACACACAGTGCTGCCCCTCACACACGCAGGCTTCAAATCAAGTTGCATAAATGCTTGAGCTACGTCATTGCAAACAAGCAGACAGCGCTGCTTCTCTCCCTCTCACACACACACACACACACACACACACACACACACACACACACACACACACACACACACACACACGGTGCTGCCCCTCACACACACAGGCTTCAAATCAAGTTGCATAAATGCTTGAGCTACGTCATTGCAAACAAGCAGACAGCGCTGCTTCTCTCCCACACACACACACACACACACACACACACACACACACACACACACACACACACACACACACACACACACACACACACACAGCACTGCCCCTGACACACAGGCTGTTTTCGTCATTATTACAACAAATACACACTTGCAACTGATAACACTGGCAATGATTTTATATTTATTAGACTATTAAAAAAAGTGGGGGCTCCAAATAAGTGGGGGTACAGCGATCCCCGGCGTCCAACGACCACTACACCACTGCCCACATCCCTAAAAACGGGGGTACAACGGAGCTGATCCAGATTTACTGCCGATATGACGTAATATCGGAAACGTTTTTTTCTAGAGTTTTTGTTACTTTTTCTAACATCTGTGCTTGTGCTCTCTCTGTAGGTCTCTGCTCTGGCTTTTAATGGCAACACAACACTGCTGGCCTCAGCACAAACCGGCAGCCACAGTGTAGTCAGAGTGTGGGATTACCATAAGGGAAAGTGTCTGGCCATGTCCAGGATTCATGCTCATTCATTGTCCTCTCTGAGGTACCCAACTGCATAATATACTGTACTCTGTCACACAGACCCACAGATATCTTTCATTATCAATGAGCTTTAAGCAGTAGAGAGGCGAAGTCCCGCCCATCTACTTCCGACCCATGGGACCTTATTTCGGAAAAATGATGTATTGAAGTCAATGGGGAGAGAAAGATTATCTTTCGATCCCGTTTGAATTGTGCCACGAATTACACATATGATGTTTGTCAATCATAAAAAATAATTTCCATGTCAAAAAAGTCACAGTTTTTCGTAAAACTGTTGAAATATAAGACTATGAAAAATACGCAACTAGAAAGACTACAAATCCCAGAATCCCGGTCCCGCATGCTGGCTCTTACAGAACCGACTAACTCTCCTTGTGTGTATGTACAGCTCTCAACATGCCCAGACTTGGAGTGATTTTCACCTCTTTTAATACTTTTCGCCTCATTCTGAAAGAAAGAAGTGAAATGTGCCAACGTGACGGCCGTCTTGGTGTGTGGTGCGAGACGGGAGATGTAGTTCATTGAGCGGTTTCACACAAAAAAAGTGTTACAGTACTTCACAGTTTTACGACACATTTGAATTTTTTTGACTTGCAAAATTATCTTTTAAATTGACAAACATCCTATGTGTAATTCGTGGCACAATTCAAACGGGATCGAAAGATAATCTTTCTCTCGCCATTGACTTCAATACATACTTTTTCCGAAATAAGGTCCCATGGAGGTCCCCCGGAAAGGGAGGGACTTCGCCTCTCTATGGAGACTCTTGGATGCCATTTATTTCCTAAAGAATTACCTCATATCTCAAAATAATGACTAAGTCTCCCTATATAATGAGAAACTTTCTCAAAATAGTGACTTGTTCATTTCAAAATGAAAACTCAGTAGCTCAAAAATAACAACCTGTCTGTATAAAAATAATGACCAGGAATTCTCAAGAGACTGTCAATGTCATCATTTAGAGAAAGTCTCTCAATGTGAGTCACTGTTATGCAAAAATAGATCATTATTTGCAGAAAGTTTCTTAGCATACATACAAAGTTTATGATAAGTTACTAATGTTGTCTTTTTTGCTATTTCCCCTTTTCGAAGCTTCTCATACAGCGGTGGTATTCTCTGTGGAGTGGGTAAAGATAGCCACAATAAAACTGTAAGCGCTACAAATGTAAATTTCTCACATAAAAATTCAGTTTTTCTAATATCTGTACAAGTGGAATGAGCTTTAGCTGAGCGTAATCTGAGGAGAGCCAGGGGTATCATTAGATCTTGATGAAAAAATGCTAAGCAACACTTTATATCATTACTAAGGCTGAAAAATGTTTTAAATTACAAGTTATTCTCTTAATAAGAATCAAGGGACAAAGCTGTGAGCTGACTGTCTGTGTTTGTGTTTCTAGATGGTGGTCGTCTGGAACACTATGAACGTTAGTAAAGGTGGAGAAGTGAGCATTATAGCCAAAGCTCACACAGATGTGGACATACACACCATGAAGGTGGCCTTCTTTGATGATACAAGGTACCCTCTATTTAGATTTGTTGGTAGTGTACTTGACTGCATGTTGCATTTCTGTGCATATATCAACTTCTCTGTTAAGATTCAACTGCTCTGCTCCATTTAATTATGTCATGACAGCCAATGGTCCACATCGTACACATATAGAGTACCATGTCATGTCAGGATGCTGCAGCGAATAATAGTATTTTCCAACTACATGTATAGAATGAGAAGGTCTATTAATCTTGCAGAAGGTCTTGCAAAGTGTTTACGAGTCCACTCTCACTTAGTAAAGAAAGGTGTAAAACCCCGGTGAGAGATGTGGAAAGATGCTAGCTGTTCAAGCAGGAGAAAAGTAGGCCTTGTGAAGACTTGTCATTAAATAATAACTCTGTGCTGGTTTCAGAATGGTGTCATGTGGTCGTGATAATATCCGCCTGTGGAGAGTGAGGAATGGAACGCTGCGCTCCTGTCCCGTCAACCTGGCTGAATACCACTCACTGGACTTCACCGATGTGGCCTTTGAGGAGGGAAACTCTTTCCACCAGCATCTTGATGATCGAACACTGTGAGAGAGCAAACCAGTCCTGAAACATCTCATTTAACACCCAAATCCTCTGAAATCATGATTATTAAAAGATTCTTTCTTCGTATAGATTTGCCAGCAGTCGGAGTGGCTACATCTTTGAGATCGACTACAGCAGAGTGGTTGTTAGAAACGTCAGGCGGCTGTTGCCTGCTCAGCAGCAGCATGCAGACCACAGGGAGAAACAGACTTTTAACTCAGGTCTGTGCTTTTATGTTTGAACCCTTGTGTTGTGTTCAAAAGCTGTTACCGTTCATGGTGTTCGCGGGTCAATTTTGACTGCACTGCGGCTGCCAAATTGAATTGATTGAAATCTCCAATATCAACGTAAGAGCTTGTGCCTCTTCGGGGGGTGCTAACACTTAACAATAAACGTTATCGTTTACTTTCTCCGTCTTTATATATAGATATTACTTTTTCTCCGTTAATCTCCGTCACGTTGTTTCCATAGCAACATAAACTTCTGTCAACAGCGCTAACCCTCCTTCAAAATAAAAGCATGTCCATACAAATTGGAAGCTAAGCCAAATTACACTTAAGGGTGGGGTAGGTAAGTTTGAGAAACCGGCTCGAGATACACTTTTTGTTATATTCCATGGAATGCTCTTAACATCCCGATAGCAATTAATATCTTAAGTGCTTTGACAAAAAATCCATAAAAAAATGTCAGCCTTCCATCTATGCACAAACTTATCTCGTGCCCTCATTGGTCATGTGCGAGTTCGTGTGTGTTGGAGGAGGGGCTCTGTAAGGAAGTGGCAGATTTTCTCCAGTTGTGTACTTTCAAATTCTAGCGCACTCGAGCTGGTATCTCCAAAATTACATACCCCACCTTTAAGACATATACAACTGCAACGAAAGTAACAAACACAATGCAATATCCTTTTCAATTTCAAAGAACACAAATTGGGTTAAAGACATTAACGAATAACTATAAAACAACAGTACTGTAGAATAACAAAATGAATGCCGTGAATAAACCGAAATACACGTGTTGAAGCAGTTCGCTGCTGATTACTACCCCTGCCCCGCGCGCGCGCGGGCCGAATATTCGCTGCCGATTACCGCCGAATATCCGGAGCCCGAAAAATTGTATTCGGGACAGTCCTAGTGACAGGAGACTCACAAAGTGGCCGAAAGAAAAATCCTCTCTCTTTTCCTCCTTACCCACATCCCTAAAAACGGGGGTACAACGGAGCTGATCCAGATTTACTGCCGATATGACGTAATATCGGAAATGTGGGCTGGCCTTACGCCCACGGCCCTATCAGAAACGTTGCTATATATATTTTCTTTTAAACCTACGGACCCGGAATCAGCACTTCTTTAACAGGGCTGAAATAGAGGGATATGAGGCATGGCTAAAATGGGTGATCGGTTTGTTATTTTAAACAAAACACTTACTAGACATGTTTTTTATGTATCTGAGACCTATAATATATGCCTAAAAATAGTATAATAGGAGACCTTTAAAACAGGGGTTGGGTAGAGGGGGAACAGCCTTTAATGTCATAATTTTGTGTGTGTTTGTGTTTCAGGTCCAGGCATTGCCATCAACAGCATCAGTGTGTCCTCATCATTTTGCGCCACAGGCTCTGAGGATGGCTTCCTGAGACTCTGGCCCCTGGATTTTTCCGCTGTCTTCCTGGAGGCTGGTACGCTCAGCGGGGCGTGGATTAATATTTCCCTGCAACAAAATTACAATATCTTACAGGCAGCTCCCACACCACAGGGAGTGATGCATGCATAAGCCTTGTATACTCTTCAATATATTTAGACATTTTATAGTTTGCATGGAGGAGATTTCATTATCCTGATTGATTTCAGTAAACATGATCCACATAAAAGTCTCTTTCACCTCCGCAGAGGGCAGCAATGATAGAAATCTTTAAACAAACAAAGCTGTTAACATAAACTTATAATAATGTCTGAGAGAACTTGAAAATTAAACACAGTTTTGGAGATTTGCTACATTATTACATCAAAATGTTATCATTCTGTGAACCGACCTTCCTAACTATGAGATGTATATGTGCTTCCTCACACATGGCCTTGTCTTCCAGAGCATGAAGGACCTGTGAGCCTGGTGTCAGTCTCTTCTGACAGCCTTCAAGTGCTGGCAGCCACCTCCACTGGTAACCTGGGTTTCCTCGATGTGAGCAGCCGCGGTTACAACACGCTGATGAGGTCACACACTGACACGGTGCTCGGCTTCAGCGTGGATGGCATCCGCCGGCATCTCACCTCAGCCTCCTCCGACGGCACCGTGCGCATTTGGAACATGGATTCCTTGCATCAGGTCAATAAATACCACATTTAAGAGTTTTCAGAACAAATGTTCACCTAATAATCAGCTCCTACTGTTTGAATGTTCTGATTATAATCATTCAACATGGATTTCAATGTGTTGAACCAGACAAGACGTAAAAATAACAAATACAAATACAATAAAAAGGTGGCATTTGGCTTTATATCAGCTGTCCTTTCTCTGTTGAAGCAAAGCCATGCCGTGGTCGATGTTTTTTTTATTTTTCATGTTTTTTTCTTTGAAGGCGCTCGACAAATGAGTATAATTAAACCTCCTTTCCTCCTGCCTTTGTTACCATTGGTTTACCTTTACCTGTTTAACTGAATGTCTGTTGTCTCCTGTGCTTAGTTGTATGATTTCGCGTCAGAGGACAGCCCCTGCTCAGTGGCTTTCCATCCCAGCGAGCAGGTCTTCTCTTGTGGCTTCAGCTCCGGCATCGTCAGAGTCTTCGACATCTCCGCTGCCAAGCTGCTGGCTGAACACAAGTACGTCTGAACTAACGTCAAAGCTCAAGCTCCCCCACTAAGAGCACTTCTTTATCTGGGATTCTAAAAGCTTGTGTGGGCGCAGTAACATATTGTATGGCATGTGAAAATACTGTACATCACATAGACCTCATGCACTTACAACAAGGACGTTTTTGTGGGTCTGTTGCGTTGCATTATAGAAAAGCTTTTAGACGCTGTCCTTCGAGAGAGAGCGTAATGACTGCTTTTATTCTCATGTTCTTTCTGTTTTTTCTTTCTTCACAACAATAAAATACAGGCAGCACAGAGGTGAAGTGGTGGGTCTGGCCTTCTCACCGGACGGGGAGTTCATGTACAGCGCTGACTCTCAGGGCTCTCTGGCACTTTACAACGCCTCAGAGGAAGACCTCAACGTGATCAGAGTTGTGTGTATGTATGCACACTGTTAGAGCCAGTCTTTGTTTTGTAAAAGGGGCCAAATATGTTCACCTAATTGTGACCTCTGCAGTCAAGGAAGTATAAAAGACAACATTTCCCACAGTGCCAGACTCTTAAGAGACACAGACATGGGCAACTTGTGTGAAAAGCGCAGTTGAGGAAGCTGCGACACACACAACATTGCACAAACACACCTCACTTAGATCCATATTTACAATCATTAGAAATCTCACAATGGAAACAACACTTTAATATATAACACACACTTTCTGATATGTTGTGTGTTATCAATTGATATTGTGAGTTTCTCAATCACCAGTTTGAATCACAGTTTATCAGGCAGCCATGTTCAGCATCACTGTTGTGTGATTCTCTCTGTTCCTGATTGGCTAGGTAATGTGGTGGCTCGAGGCACTGAGCACGCTCCAGACGCTCTCGCTGTGAGCAGCGACAGCCGCTGTCTGGCTTTCATCGGCCCCTCGGAGTACATCGTCACCATCGCTGACTCGCGCTCTCTGGATGAGGTACCTTACACAACGTCGGCATCACACCATTTGTCGCAACGCCAATTAAATTAAGATCTGGTTCCACATAACAGTTGTGAAGGAATGGGGAGGGAGCGTCAGCCTTACCTAAAACTAGAGCTTGATGTTACGGGGATGTGTGAAAGTTACTTTTTTGCCAAACAATTTAATTTTCTTTAGCTGGCTAACTAGCTTACCTTTTCTTTAAATCCCTACGTTAGCTATAACTTAGTCTTTGTATTTTATTTTCATAGGAATATTGTTACAGTCTATCATATCTCATCATAATCATCTCATAATCAATATCATCTTCACTGATGAGAAAGAGGCACCACATGTCAATCGAAAATTCACTTTTTGAATTTTTTCAAGTTTTTCAGTCACCTGTACAGAGAGACACAAATATACACATACAAATGATATAAATAAGGGTACCAAAAAGAGAAAACACGACAGGTAGTTCCTTGCCCACCCCATCCCTCCTCCCCTTCCCATCCCTCTTGCCCTTCCACATAACAACTACATGTGGCTTGTTTGCAATCGTCATCTGTTCATACACATTTGAGCATAACAATTCATAATCCAAACGGTTCATCTAAAGTATTTTTTGCATTTAAATTAACCTGTTCTTTGAGTCATATAGAAAAAGAACACTCAGTTGTTTCTGTATACACCTTACATCAAATGATTAACCAATATGTAATATATCCGACAACTTATAATGTTAATATCTCCTGAAATGTGGAGGTGATGTTGTTGTGAGTTCCTCTGTCTTACTCTTCCTGTGTCCCCCTTCCACCTCCCTCTAGTTGCTCCATGTAGATGTGAGTATTTTGGACGTGCAGAGCCCCCGTCTGGATTCTGCTCTGAGGGTCTGCTTCTCTCCGGCCTCCACTGAACACTTGTTGGTCGCCACATCTTCTAACAAGATCCTCTGGGTCAGCACCAAGACAGGCCGCCTGCTCCGAGAGGTAACTTTTCGAAGCCTTTACACATTAGCAGAACATGTGTTTGATCACGTTAAATAAACTCCATGCTGCAACCAACCAGAATACTTACACATCACTCCTATTCTTACTTCTCTTCACTGTCTCCCAGTAAAACTAAATCACTCTTAAAATACGTTATGTCTACAAATGGATTAGCTGCTTCCTAAGGTGTTAACAGGCTAACTTTATATGTGACCCGCTCTATCGAAATCAGTCGGAAGTCGCAACGGCTCATTTCAAAATAAACGTGGATTTGCGTAAAAAACTAGTTCTTCGGGGTTCGGGTGTTTTGTTTGATTTTAAATAAACAAAGTCTTGGCTTTCAGAATATGAAACTTTTATTTCCAAAATCACACGATAAATACATGTTTGAAGCTTGTAAAGGGAAGATGACAGCTCTCACTCGCCACTCTGCTGTTCCGCAGCGCCGCCCCCTCCCTCCGGCTGAAATTATGAATGTAAGGCATATAGTAATCATAGATAACACGGCAGGGCCCGTTACAGTTTGTTTTCATCTGATTTCAAATAAACAAAGTCTTGGCTTTCAGAATATTAAACTTGTTTCGGCAAATTCAGATGATAAATACAACTATGAAGCTTGTAACGGCATAATTACAAGCGGAGAACGGAGTAACTTGACGTCACAGCAGGCATAACAACAGCCGGTGTTTCTCCTGAGTGTTTTCCCCGGGAAACAAACAATACTCACAAACCCAAAAATACACACACGCGTATACACACACACACACACACTCACGCACACACTCACGCACACACACTCGCGAGCCTCCTCCAGACCAGTAATCCAAACGAAAATATCTTCCCTCCGTAGTATTTTGATCATTTGCTCCGCTAATAATCAATCAGATCGATGGATTCCAGAGAAGTGATGACTCGGTGATAGTCATTATATAATGTGACATATTTTGCTTAATATTTGGAGTACAACAACAATCCTGATATCATTAGAAAGCTATGAATCTCCTCTTTCCAACAGTGTATACAACTCAAAATGTGTCTTCGGGTCAATGCGACTGATTTCGATGGAGCAGGTCACATATACACCAGACAGATTATTATATATAAATAAGGACACATTTATAAAACCCTATGATGCCTTCTGTCATTATTCAGTCTTACTCTAAAATGTTCTACCACATGGCAGGTCTTTTAAAAACTGAATTTCCCCCTAGGGGGATTAATAAAGGTTAATCTTCTTATCTTCTTATTTTACAACATTGTCTTATTTTTCTGCAGGCTTTAAGTTAAGTTTAATGTGTTTTATAAAGGGCCAACTTTAATTTATTTTTGTGTCAGTATTTGTATTTCTCCCTTTTAATAAAAAATGCCTCGTAATGGCTTATTCAGGGTGTCCGCGGGGTCTTAAAAAGTATTAAAAGTTGATAAATCAATAAATCTTATCTTATATGTTTTTGTCATGTTTCATCTTGGCAAATGTATTTATTCATTTATTCAACAACGTGTCATATAAATAAACGTAATTCTATGTTATGTAGGCAAGGCAAGGCAAGGCAAGGCAAGGCAAGTTTATTTATATAGCACCTTTCAACACAAGGTAATTCAAAGTGCTTTACAAAAATGGAAGACATTTTAAAAATGGCATTTAAAATCAGTCATTAAAAAGAAAAGATAATAAAATAAACATTAAAAGAAAAAATACATGGATAAAAGTTAAAAGTTACAGTGCAGTTTAAGATGTGAATAGTTCAATTAAAAGCAGCGGCAAAAAGAAAAGTCTTCAGCCTGGATTTAAAAGTAGTAAGAGTTGCAGCGGACCTGCAGGTTTCTGGGAGTTTGTATGTACAAATCAATACGGGACTTGTTGAGAGGGTCTGAGAGGTAATTACCTGAAAGTACTTGCTGTGTCTGCTGTAGGAAATATGTCTATAAATGCAGTAGACTAACATCAGTGAGAGTGTTAATAAGTACAGTTCTGTTCCTACACAATCATGTTATTCTTTTTCTAACCAGTGTTTGTTTGTGACTGTCTGTCTTTCTGTCCCGACAGGTGTCCAAGGTGCACAAACACCAGTGCTCGTCCCTGGCTGTGAGTGAGGACAGTCGGTTCCTGCTGACAGCGGGACACAATGCTGTCAAAGTGTGGGATTACAACATGCAGCTCCATATAAACTCACAGGTCGTTAAACATTTTATAGTTTATGATAAGTATTAGTCACTGGAAAATAAACTACAGATTCTGTTGTATTTTAAACAAATGATTTTAACAATATAATGATGTAGTAATCTGTTGCATTCAAGTAAATTGTCTTAATTTTGATTGATCAGTGGGAGTATTAGTGTTTCATGTTGTTTAATAATTATGTAAAAGGTGTGTTTCTTTCACCCAGATGTTTATCGGCCACAGTCAGCCAATCCGCCAGGTGGGCTTCACCCCCGACCAACTGGGCGTGGTCTCAGTGGGAGACGCCATCTTCCTTTGGGACTTCCTGGCACTTCCTGTCGACTCTTTGACTGACAGCCGGTAGTAATCCCTGTAGCATGTTTTTATCTGTGTGTTACACCGTGTAGTTTTATTGGCAGAATATCTGAAACCCTCTGTCCTCACTCACAGTTCACCTCTGGTAATAAGACACACCCCTGCTCCTAAATCAGGTAATTTCATTTGAATGTTGTATTAATGCTACAATAAAATCAGATTAAATGGATTTCAATTTGTTTGTCTTGTGTTTTTATGTCCTAGTTCAACCACACACTGAAGTGAATGGAGTTCGGTTGTCCAATGGGATGCCTCGACGGACGGCTCCTCTTCCCTCCTCTCCGCCACCACGACTCGACATCAGCACCCTCGACCTAGTTGACCAGGGGGGTGAGTTATTTTTTTTCTATTTTTAACATGACCTACAAACACACCCTATCTACTGTTATCTGTATTATTTAGCTTTGAAAGCACACTCACTTGTAGCTTAATCTGGATCAATTCTGTCCAGTCACACACGAAAGAAATAAGACAAATCTGCCTTTCCAAAAATATTATTTAAAAATAGGTTTGTAACTATTCATTAACCCCTAATCTTGAAATGTCACTAACAACACTTATTGTGTTTGCTTGTGGGATTCTTAAATGCCAATGTGTATTTGAAAAACTGTTCAATTGTAACTGCCATTTATGAAGCTCTTCAGAAGTTGACAAAAGCACTTTCCTTTGATATGTTATTATGGAATCAAACACTGTTTACTTATTTGTACCTGAAGGAGTAAAAGGTTGAACCAAATGATGTTATTGCTCTTTCAGGATTATTTCTGGCTCAAATAGGAGTTCTTTGCCCTGAATTATTTTCATGAGCTTGTTGATTTTATTTCCATATACAGTCAGGTATGCCTGCTGACGTAGTGTATAGATATACAACAAAATGTCTAATGAAATCTCCAGTTTAAAAACACATTTCTCATGCCAAGCAACACACTTCTTTTAGAAACACCAACATTTACTCACACCCAGTGGTTGCGCCAGACTTTTCCGCTGCCCGTCATTTTGACAGACAGGATCGCATCAATTCCGTCAAAATCCATTATTACCCATCGACCTGTACACAACTCTGCCGGGGGGGGGGGGGGGGAGGAGAGAGCACGCTCGTGAACTGTCAACGGGGGGGGGGGTGCCGTGTTATGCGTGCCCACAGCACCTCGCAGGAACGCGCACAGCGTAAAGCAAATACTTTCGTTGATCTGTTCGACAAAGTTAGGTTTGGAAACGATATCATTTCCTTTTGGCATGCATAACACGGCATAATACCGGAGCCCCGCTGCGGGGAAACTTTGGCGCTGTTCGGAGTTTGTTCTAATCTGTCAAAATGACGGACGGCTTTCAGATTTTTCCGTCATTGTTAAAATATTCGGTTAACGCGACCTCTGCTCACAACACATGTTTCAAGAGTGCATGTGTTGCTATACTTGTTCAATGAGCTTGGTGATGATCATTTATTGTAACGCTGAGTCGTTGTTTCTCACCTGTTTCCCCTCCTGCAGTTTTGGGCTCCTTGTCGATATCTGATGACCCCCCAACAGTCCCACCCGCTTCAGTTGCAGACCCTTCCTCTGACCCCAGACCTTCATCCTCCTTCCTCAGAGTCACAGAGCTGACCCACACATCTCCACTCAACTCAAGTCTTACGGACGCTGGTAAAGGGCCTCATTGCATTGTTCTGCATTAAAGCTAGGATTAGTAATGTATTTAATGGCGCTTTTCCACTGCAGGACCTAGCACGGCTTAGCACAGCTTAGTTTGGCCTTGGTAGGCCAGGCTCACTTTAAGCTGCGTTTCCATTACAGTTTAGTAACTGGGGTAGTAACTATAGTAACGCAGTGTAGGCGGGGCGATCGGCTGTTCGGCGGGCGGAGCGACGCTGCGTAAAACTGCTGTGACGTCATCTTCAATATGAACCACAAAACCAAAACATCCGCCGTTAGCTGTTAGCACTCAGAGCTCACAGCTCCTCATATCTGTTCAGAAACTAGACAAAAGTTAAACAAGTACAAACCACAGACTGTCTGTGTCATGGCGAATACAGTCGCTGGTTCATTTATGACTGCAGGCCGTTGTTGTGAGTGTGGACGGAGCATATACAACGTTAGCTGACCTGATCGATCCGATCTCCATTCAGAAAACACGCATTTTAAAAGGTTTTTCGCCTGCCGTCTGTCTGCAGACTTGTCAAAGCATTAATTCATGGTTTTTACTAACCGGTATCAGTATGTTGTTACTTCGGCATCATTTTGAAACGTGTATTACAATTAAATCACGGTAAAATATGTCCATCTTGTTGTAGTTGTAGCCCCCTTGCCAGCGATTCTCTCTGACCATTCAGCAGTCGAGTGTTGACGTCACTAGTTTAGCATATTCAGCCCGGTTGTTGGCCCGGTAAGAACCTCGATTTTGGAGGGCCAGAAAAAAGGTGAAAAAGTAGCCCTGAGCCGGAACTACCCCTAGTGGAAAAGCAAAAAGAAGCGGGCCGGGCCAAACCGTGCTACGTGCTGCAGTGGAAAAGCGCCATTAGAAACACTTTTTCATATATTTTGAAACTCTCTTTACCTCCTGGCAGCATCAATACATCGAATGCTCTGACCAAAAAAGACAAAGAGAGAAATAATAAGACAATTTTGTAAAATCTAACTTACTCTTGCTTGTTCTTCCAATGCTAACTACTAGGGATGCTCCGATCGCCAATTTTGGGGCCAATCGCCGGAATCAGTATCGTCCGATCCGATCGAGTGCGTGGGGCCTATGGGGATCTTCCATTTAAAGTGATGTTTAAAACTCCAGCTCATTCACTGGCGCTTCCACAAACAACAACCAACATAATTATTACATTCAAATTATGTACATTATTCAAGTTTACATTAACTTTGGATAATAACACGGGAGAAATGAGCGGAAGCGCTCTCTTTTCCTCTCTCCCCCCCTGTCTCTCTCTCCTGACAGCCCGTCAGTATCTCATGCAGCTCACTGATCCAGTAATGAGTGACCCGACAGTGAAGAATACATATATTTATAACTAGTTTAGCTTGTTCCAGAGGTAGATCAAATAGCTAAGTGTGTTAACTCTTAGTGTGTGTTCTGCTCCGCTCACCGGTCCGTCACAGCGGGTGGAGCTGCAGGATTTCTGCTTCACACACGTTGCATACCGCTATTTTATTGTCTTTTTCGGACACCTTCAAATACTGCCAGACCGGTGAAGCCATTTTGGCGAGCTTGTTTTGCCGCGCACAGAGAAAAGTGTCATGTATTTTACGTCATGTGATCGGCTCTCCTGATCGGCCTTTATAGAGAGCCCCGATCGATCGGCAGAGGGTGAATATCGGCCGATAACGATCGGCGGCCGATGGATCGGAGCATCCCTGCTAACTACCGAAGCTTAACTTCTTTCTGCAATTTGTTTTTCTTCTTAATGGCACAATTGTCCTTTCTCAAATGTATTTATCTCTAATTATGTCACATTTCCATATAGTTGAGTTGAAAGGAAAGAAGCCAGTACGTCCTGATTGTTACAGGCACTTCATTCCACGCTTCAAGACCTCCACTCTGGATCAGGTAGAGAGCACTTTGTATAATGACAGCAGTGATTGGATGTATTGGTTTGTTTGCTGTCCTGTCTTAATGTCCTCTCTGATCCAGGCTGCAGTGGCTCCTCAGGCAGGAGAAGAGGGCATAAAGCTGAAAGCAGTCATCGGCTACAATGGAAACGGCCGTAGCAACATGGTGTGGAGCCCTGACCGAGGTTATTATAATATACTATTATATTAAAAGTAAAATAAAAAACTGTGAGAAATTGGTCCGTCAAATCCAAGTGCTAAATATTTGTTGTTATACAAATCAGAATACTTTATTTATCCTGGGGGAGAATTGGGTTTCATGTTGCTCTATTTAGAATAAACTAAACATATAAATATGAACTTAAGAACTTAACCACATTGTAGTACATAAAATAAATATGTAAACATATGTATATTCCAATATATACAGTTTTGTATTAATAAAGATATCAATGCCGGAAACCAGGTTATTGCTTTAAAGTGTTATGCAGTAATATTCCTAGTATTAGTGAATAATAAATGTATACAGAGACATTCTCAAATCGTGACATGAAGCTCTATATATGTATCTATACTGTATATATGTACAAGGTCATTGTTAATGTTGAATATCATTCTAATCAATGTTCAGATTTGAAAAATATGAAATATAGCTTTTAAACATTACAACTTAAAATGCTTCACAGTCTAACTTCTAACTAAAGCAAAATTTAATAGAATAATTGATTATAAATTGATTTACACAAATGTATTGTTTATTGCTTTGCCTGATCAGGAATGGGTTTCTGTTGCAGGTTTGTTTGCGTACTCGTGTGGCTGCGTGGTGGTGGTGGAGTATCTTCACACAGGAAGTCAGAGACACCTGCAGGGCCACAGCGAGGAGATCTCTTGTCTCGCAGTCACGCATGATGCACAGGTACGTTTAGTTCCACACTTCCCAGTTATTTGACAGTGATTGGCTTAACAGGCGTCAGCCGGTAAGTTCAGCAGGAAAGAAAATTGGGTACATTAGCTGATTGGCAATTCCATTCAGGCAATGCATTACACCGTCAGTCCATTCTCAACAGGGGACAAAAAAGGACATGTCTGCTCAGGAGAAAGATTGATTTTGACACTTTGAAATACTGCTTGGTTTATTCAATGCTGTGGGAGCACTTTGTGTTCAGCACTTGCCATGGGAGGGTGTTACCACTCAGACTTCTTATAGAACAGAAGTTGACACTTTCGATGTGACGATTAAGTTAGTTAACCATGGACCAGGGTTATTAATGGCTACAAGGCTGAGTCATCGCAGTATTAAAGCAAGTGGTTCTATTTAAATTGATGTCTTTGTCCAAGTGGGTTTCTAAAGGTCTTCTCAAAAGTTATTGGATCTAATGTCTGTGAATGACATTTCCACAAAGCTTGGGCCCAAGAAGTCAAGGATTATGAAGCAGGCTTTCTCGTGTTCGGCATAGTTAGTCCTGAGTCTAATGGAGTTGCAATATAAATTGAAAGTGCTGTGTGTATGTTTTGCTTCCTGTTCAGACGGTGGCATCAGCAGCTGGAGGCAGTAACGGCAGCAGGAGCCTCATCTGCATTTGGGACGTCCAGAATGGAACCTGTCGAAGTACCATCTCATACCACAGGGGGGTGCAGAGTCTGGCCTTCTCAAGGGATGATCGCTTCTTTCTCTCTGTTGGTCAGTCAAATATGAATTAGATTGCATTCAACTGTCATGACCAAATAAAGTGGCAACCCTTAATATTGTAGTCCTGTTTTGATATGGAACAGGAAATGTAGTTGTATACTACAGGTCCCAGAGTACCATTAATATATTGCTGTTTAAAATATAGAGTTCGGGAAGTTAGTTGCCTTTTTATAAATCATAACTGTCCAATGTGATTTTAATGCAGCAAATGGCTTCAGACAAAGTAGTTAGTTACCTTGCAGCAAAGTTAGAGTACAATCAAATTGCATTTCCTGTGAGTAATTCATAGAAAAATGTGACTTGTCTTCTGTCAGTTAAATTCTTAAAATTAGGACAATGTTTCAGCCATGGCCAACCACGTGACTCTGCTTCTACTGACCCCTGATTCTCGCCCCGTAGGAGACTTCTCTGAGCCAGCGGTGGCTCTGTGGAGCAGTAAGACCTTCCAGCTGCTGTCCAGTGTGAGTGTGTCGGGGCCGCTCCATGACGCAGCGTTCAGCCCCTCCGCAGCCGGCCAGCTGGCCTGCGTGGGCCGCCAGGGGGCTTTCTTCTGCCTGATCCACACACAGGGTTCAGATGTAGACCTCAAGGTAAAGGACCACAGAGAAAACATGATTCATAATAATTGATGATCCACGTTGTTACCTTGAAAAGTGTTTTGAAACTGTACTTTCATTGTTGGGTAATGATTGACATCTCCCTCACACTCGTAGGTGCAGAGGGTGAAAGCCCCCTCAGAGGTGGGCGAGGTGGAGCTGACGGCGCTGTGCTACCACACCGACTCCGTCCTGTTCACCGCCACCAATCGAGGACACGTTTGCGTCTGGGACGTAAACACACAGCGCTGCTTCATGACCTGGGAGGCCGATGAGGGAGAGATTGGTACGAATAAACCTTTTGTTTTTTTCTAACCATCTAATTTGGATAACATTTTTTTTTGCTTAATACTTTTTATTGTTCTTACAGTTAAAAAATTCACAATAGTGTTTGACTACTAAACGTTTGCGTCGTTTATTAACACAGGGGAAAAATCTTACCCACAAATCCTTGGAAAATGTTCCTCTCAATGCCATGTTTCCATAGTTACACACTGACACTGTCCAACTATTACTATGTCAGTGTGAAGCTAAAACATCAGGGAATAGAGACTTGACTGCTATAGGAGTCTGCTACAAAAGTGTTATTCTCTTCAAGCTATTTGTGTTGTATTCATGGATTATTTATTTTTTTAAATGCCTAAAACATTACTTTTCGTCATTTTGAATTTTGTGGCTTGCATTTGTTTTTCCGGTCTGGGTTTCTACCAGTTGTAATGGGATGATTTGGTGTCTTCATGTAGGAGTGCTGCTGTGTCGGGGGAACCATCTGTTGACGGGCAGCAACACCCGCTGGTTGCGTCTGTGGGAGGTAGAAGCTGTTCGGGGTGTGAAGCCTCAGGAAAAGGTCTGCATCGGGGAAGACAGGTCTGTAGCTCCGCTTTATTCTTCCTGTGGAGATCCAGACCGTATACTTTTCTCTTTATCTTGTGGCATGAATACATTGATGCCGTCCGGATACAGTTTTCACACACAGTGGGACACCTGTGTTTCATTTCAGTCTATATAACATTTTGCATCAGGGCAACAATAACATAATGGTATAAGGTCATAATATATGTCTTTATACATTGAACCTACCATTGTACCTCATCATAATGGTAGGTGTTTTCCATTTGAGATACAATAACGGAACATTTAGGGTAATTTATGGAAAGATGGATGTTCCACTTCTCCCAAAATTCAGTCAATGTAAAGTAGCTGGAGCATCGTGAAGAAATGTGTTATTTCTTGTAATTGCTTTTGAGGTACTCGCACTCAGTATGACAAATAAGTATTTATATTTTTGGATTTTGAATGTCCTAAATATAGTGGTTTAATGCAGTTTTATGAGGCTTTCCCCTTCTGCTAGACCTGACTGACTGATGTTAATGATTAAACGAGCAACCAAAACAGTGGAAATACGGTTCCATTTCATCCTTAAGTGACGATGTCTGCCCATTGTTGTTGTTCTGTCCCTCAGTGGCACCTCGGTGGTGTTGGAGCAGGAGATAATGCTGGACGGGACGACGGTCAGCGCTGCGTTTGATACCTCGATGGACATGGGCATCGTTGGCACCACAGCGGGAACCCTCTGGTACATCAACTGGTCGGACTGCAGCAGCATCCGGCTGGTCAGCGGGCACAAGACCCAGGTATCAGGGAGAGATCTGTGAAACAAAGAATAACCGTATGCACATCCTGTGTCTCCATACAGCTTTTAACTGGGATTAGTGTGTGTTGTTCACCTTATTCCTTATAGTTTCATGGCATGGTCTGCATTAATATGACTGCTATAGCTATAATAGTAACAACAAATTATATTACAAATAGAGTATCAACTCCAATTCAAAACGTAATGCTGAAATAGGAACTGCATATCTTTTCTTAATCATTTTAAGACCTAAAAACCTCTAAGTCTCAGTTGTACTGTCCACCACTTCAGCATACTTCAACAACCATGAGATGATTTCATGAAATTCTATATTAACATTCAGTCACCAGAGGAGTCCCTCCCCTGACTCTTCCTCTTGCGAAAAGTAGATTTTCATGGCTTTTATTCAAATCTAAAAACAATTATCGTAATGACATTCAGTCCAGATATATATTAAATATACAGACTAAATATTGTTGAGTTTGGTGAACCTCTGAAAAACATTTTTATTATATGGCCAGATATCTACAAAAACAATTGGCATTTACACCAGCATGAGCTGCTAAGTATCACATTATAATTTAATTCAAAGCATTACTTTCTCATGACCAATCTCGTGACTTGATATTTGCCTAAACTATTGCCGTACTCTTTAAATACTGTACATGAAGGTGAATGTTAGTACCACTCCACTGAAATGCTGCTGAAACTGGAGACAGTGATTCACTAATTCTGTATTTTCTGCTATGTGAAAATACTAATGTATGTAGTGGGAACCTGTATAAACAGCCTGTCAATCACACATAAAAGTGAGGATATGAGTATTTCATATTACTAGGCAGTTGTAGCTCTTCAGAACATAGGGGTGTGAATCATGAAATCAAATCAAAGAAACAGCAGGGAAGCAATTACCACAGCTGTTGTTGACATTCCAAAGTACTGATGGAAAAGCCCCCAGCACGATGAACACCAATTTAATTACAAATGTTCCATTTCGAGCTTCCAGTTTTCTGTCCAGACGATGAAATGAAGTTTATATCTAGATGCGATTGAACACATTTTGTGTGTGTGTGTGTGTGTGTGTGTGGTGTGTGTGTGTGTGGTGTGTGTGTGTGTGTGTGTGTTGTGGTGTGTGTGTGTGTGTGTGTGTGTGTGTGTGTGTGTGGTGTGTGTGTGGTGTGTGTGTGTGTGTGTGATGTGTGTGTGTGGTGTGTGTGTGTGTGTGTGTGGTGTGTGTGTGTGTGTGTGTGTGTGTGTGTGTGTGTGTGTGTGTGTGTGTGTGTGTGTGTGTGTGTGTGTGTGGTGTGTGTGTGTGTGTGATGTGTGTGTGTGTGTGTGTGTGTTGTGTGTGTGTGTGTGTGTGTGTGTGTCGCATTTTTATGAATGTGTGTTTTCATAAAAAGTCGAGGAAGCCTGTGTGGGTTGAGTGAGAAGATGCTCTGTGGTCGCACTCGTGAGTCAGTCATGTACTGTAAAAGCACTTCAGAGATAACAACCACCTAGTATTACCTCAACAACACATATTCTTCCACAGACACATTTCATGCGGTATCAATGAGTGTGTGTGTGGTCGTCCAGGTGAATGATGTGGTGTTCAGCTCTGACGAGAGACAGTTTGCCACCTGCAGCGAGGACGGCAGTGTGAGGGTGTGGTCGGCGCCTAGCAACGAGCTGGTGGTGCAGTTCCAGGTGCTCAACCAGGTGGGGAAGTATTCTGAGTTAATGTAATGTATGGAGGGAGCTTGTTGCTTTTTAATGGGCACCTCCATGGAGGATCTGAGACTGTACATCTGATGGTGAAGTTGGAGAATATCGGGGCATTTTACAAAAAAGACAAATATAACAGAAGAATAGTGCTATGATAGTGTTGTGTGTCCTCTCTATTTTTATCTCTAAAGCCCTTTCTGGAAAATAGATTTAAATATGACCTTATTGTTTTACATATCTGTATTTTATATTGCACATTTTCTATCCTTATTGCACATTTCTAGGCTTTTGTTTTACATATTGTATTTTATTTCTTCTTAAATATATGAATGTCTCTAGGAAATCCTTTTCCCTAATTTAATTTATTTTACTTTTTTTCAAATATTTGTATAATAGTTTTTGCCTTTCCTCTGTTTGGTTATCGTCTTGTTTTTTTCCTTTCCCTTTATTTTTAAAATGGGGGTTGCCCCTCTCAATGATCTCTCAGGTAGAGAGTTATATTAAGTGAATGAATTACACTGATTGGCGGTCTCCCATTGTTTCTACTCCATAGCACATTTCAATATTGTGGTGAAACAAAAATATATTCTGATTTGATCATAACATTATTCAAATATTGCCCCCCTGTTCCTCTCTGTGCATCAGGCCTGTGGCTGCGTGTGCTGGAGCCCTTCTTCCAGCACAGAGAGTGCATGTGTGGCTGGAGGATACAGCGATGGGACTCTGAGGATCTTCAGGCTTTCCTCCTCAGAGATGGAGATGAAGCTGCATCCTCATCAAGTGGCCGTCACTGCCATCCAGTACTCAGCTGACGGTGAGAATTTACTGTACTGTATTTAATGTATTTATTTATTTATTTTGATGATTGTGCTACTGACTTTTGAGGAGTAACTTCGTGATGAAATGCTGTAACTGTTGTAACTGTCTTTGCCTTAGTCTTCCTTGTCTCTGTTAATCTTACATGCCCTTTTAACACTTTTGAGAGAAGAGCCATGCACCTACAGAGTGAAAACCGCCCTTTTCCACTTCACCTTGGTCAATTAACACAAATAATAAATACAATATTGTCGTACTTGACTGATTTCAAACTATTGCACTAGCTCTTAACATGGTTTGGCTTATTTGAAGCTAATAACCCGAACCCCTCTACAGGTCATGTGATCCTTTCAGCGGGGAAGAATGGTCTGGTGGCTGTCAGCAGCCCGATGAATGGAGCGACTATTCGTATAATCCGGGATCACAAAGGAGCCCCGATTACCACCATCCAGTGTGTGAATGAACAGGTGAGCGCACTGAATGAGAGCAAGTAATAAAGCTTGAACATTGCTCAACATGGCAGCCATCAGGAACACAGAGGGAGGTTAGAATGGCCTCCGATTGGATACAAGTCAATCGAATAGGAAATATGATCCTGAGAGTTCACAGTTTTTTTTCTGCACCTATCGTTTAAACACTACACTACTGGTTTTATACTGTATGATCACTTTATATAAAAGTGCCATTGGTCATTTGTCGTTGCTGCTATATTGTATTACCATATCATAAATACTTGTGTATTGCTCTTTTGCACTTTTTGCATATCATGTATTTTGTTTTTGCTATGTTTGTAAAATGTAATTTTCTTAAATGTTTTATGTGAGGGACTGCGGATGGAATTTAGCTCAAAGCTAAATCTGGCACTGTTACGCTTGACACATTTTAATGTTTTAAGTGTTCATTACTGTGCATTGTCTCTGCCAAATAAACGATTTAAAATAAATACAAATTTATTATTGTGGCTTTCATGCAGAATTTTAAATCAATAGCAGCCTGATTTTCTATTTGAGAGGCATTGAAGATCTTTTCATATGCACTTCAATTGATCAGATATTGTATGTTGGAGAATGAAGTGGCACCTGGCTCCTCGAGTACAAGTGCTCTTGACATGTTTCCTGCTTTCATCCTATACAAATGATTGTCTGACATTGATTCACATGTGTGCTCTGATTTTCTTTGTAGCCATTTTCTGATATTTTTCATTAGTTTGAACTGACGCCTGTTTTATCTCCTAATCCTCAGTGTAAGAATCTCGAACTCGAAGGAAAGGAGATGTGGTTGGCTGCCAGTGCTGACAGACGCGTCAGTGTGTGGGCTGCTGATTGGCTGAATGACAAATGTGATCTACTTGACTGGCTGACATTTCCTGCTCCCGCCTATATCGGGGTACAGTTTGTATTTTAAGTAGTAGTACATGGTAATGAAAAAAAATGTACCTCCAAATGTTGAAAGATACTCTTATCTTCCATCTAAAATAAATTCATATTAGCCTTCATTATGACTTATTAACATGTATTTTGAAGGCTGTTATTCAACCCCAAACCCTTTTATTCATTCAATACTCAGGACTGTCTTTGCTGAATCTAATGTTATTTGTCATTTCACAGGATTCAATTAAATGAGCTTCTTGATTTGGGGTCTTAGCTCAGGAAAGTGACAGGCTCAGCCCTTCGAACCTAACACATGTGCATTTAACAGCCTATTTTATTCTAAATTCTAGGTGTCTTTTGAGATTTCAGCGTTTTTTTCAGCGTTCTTTTCAGCGTTCTTTCAGCATTTTGTTGCAGTGTATTTAGGATATTTCTACCGAATGAAGCTCAGTCTAAGTTTGACCTTTGCACATCTAATACATGTACATCTGTAAATGTTTGATGCAATAGGATGACAGCCCACCTCCCAGCCTGGCTGCCTTCTGCCCCGCAGACCCCGGCCTGGTGGTCTACACCGGCTATGGAGTGGAGAAAGAGCTGTCGTTCTACAGCCTGGCAAAGAAACAGGTACAACAGCTCCCCCTGCTTCTCTCCTCTACCACTGTGTGTGATGTTTCCTGTCACTGTAGAGGGAAGACATGTGTGTTACCTCTTATAAAATGATATTTCTTTTACTACAGATAATCAAAACGATTGCCCTTCCCGACTGGGCCACATGCTTAAGCCTCTCCTGTCACAGCCAACTCATAGCTGTGGGATCAAAAGGTGAACTTTTTTAATGATGTGTCACCATATGGTTCCAGTAATGTGTTATATTAAAGAAGGGTACGTTTTGATGTCTCACTATATATCTAATCTCTTATCAGGGCGGGTGTTGAAGCTGATCAAGTCGTCCAGCGGCAGGTTCCAGGACTTCCTGCAGCACAGCGACTCGCTGCAGACGTGTCGCTTCTCGCCTTCAGGGAAGCTCCTCTTCACTGTAGCTTATAATGAGATCCTGCTGTGGGAGGTGCAGGACCTCTGAGGGCCTTTTTCACCCTCTAACACTTTTAGGTGTACCCTCTTTCCCAGGTGCCTAGTTGAAATGGGATTTTTCTGTAGTTTTATTGTTCCATATTTATTTATTTCTTATCAAGTCGAGCTATAATTTGTGGAGAGGTTTTTTGTAGATATGCCACATAGATTTATTTTTTACGTGTATGGTTTTATATTACAATTTTTAAGAGATTGATTTGTATGTCCAGTTTCTTGTCATTTTTGACAATTTCTTTAAGGTTTTCTTACTGTAAATTTAAGATTTGTATAATGATACGTTGCTGTTATTTCTATTGTTTTTCAGTTGTAGATAGAATTATGGTTTGTGGGCTGCTGAAGGATGGTATGGGGTTTAAATAAAAAGCAGCATGCAAAATAAAAAACCATAATGCAAGATGACTTTCACAATGATTGGATGGTGCACACACACATACAAGGGGGGAGGCTGCCATAGTCATTGTTTCTGGCACTATAATAAACATCATTTGTGAGGGCTTAAATTATCCTGTCTATTTATTCTCTTATCTGTGCTATGAGATTGTTATTTAATACACATAACTCCGTCTCCTTGTGATCTCCCTGAGGAATAGACACTATAATAAACCCAGATTTTAACAATCTGTTGCTTTTCCTAAAGCAACACTAGAGGTTTGAATGAGGAAAGGCCCTAGTCATTCAAACAGTAATTACTCAAATGATGATCCCTTACATGACTGTGTCTTAAAGATTCAGGCAGAGCACCATTATTTTTGGTAATAATTACATTAAATAAGACGTCCATCTTTTTTATCGCTGCTCTTTTTTTTCAAAAATAGAAATAAATAAAAAGTAAACAAAATATTGGCAACTTCATTTATTTTATATTTAAACACCAAATTATTAACCAATAATGCTGTAATTAGTTATGTAACATTTTGGGTGTAATGTACAGAGGTGGGACAAGTACTCAGATCTGGTACTTGAGTAAAAGTAGAAGTACCAGAGTGTACGTACTCATTCTGCAGATTTGTCCATTTCAGAAATGAATATGTATCATATGTTTTGATTATAATGATTGATCATTAAAGTGTTATCAAAGCTGGTAAAGGTGCAGCTAGTTTTAATAACTTTGTATACTGCAGGGTAGCTTGTGAATTTACTCCAGGTGTAACTAAAGTATTTTTTAATTGTTGATTATATTTCACATCATTAATCAAAATCTGTAAAGTAACTACTGTAAAGGTATAAAATAAATGTAGTGCAGTAAAAGTACAACGTTTACCTAATCGTAGTGGAGTAGTATGGAAGTACAAAGTAGCATAAAATGAAAATACTCAAGTAAAGTACAAGTATCTAAAAATTGTACTGAGGTACAGTACTTGTGCAAATGTACGTTTATAGATAGATAAATAGATACTTTATTTGTTTTATAGACAACAATCAAACCTCATTAAATACAATGTGGTGTAAACAGTGTCTGCAGGGTGTCCATTTGCCCAGCAGGGGGCATGTTTCCCCGCCTCCTCTCTGTGAACCGGAATGATATGCTTTCACCTTGGGTGCATATCGCTGTGGAGAGCAGCCACACGTTTGATTTCATCTAGAATTTGACATTCAAATGCAAGATAAATGTTACTGTAGCACCGCAGCGTGTCGGACTGTTCGTCAAACAGATAGGAAACATGAAGCAGGACGTCAGGATTCTGTTATTGGGGGAACGTGAGTCATTTCACTGACAGCTAACCACAAGCTAAAAGACTAGCAAACATTAGCAGTTTAAGCTAACTTGGCAACTTGTCGCTGAATTTACCTCGGGTACTCCTGGTGGCATGGTGTCAAAAACTGTCCTAATATGTATAGCTGCACCCACTGTATTCTATGTTATTAAATTCTATATTTTTTATGAATTGGCCGCTTTCCAAGTGCTGATTTCCGCAATGCTAACTAAGCGTTAGCTCAGTAACTTCTGAACGGTTATTAGTTAGCTGCCATAGAGAAGTTAATAAACGTGTTTTATTATTATTTGCTAAATTATCAGCTGCCGTCCACTGAAATATACATTACCTAATAAACAGATGTAATGTTTATTTAATTTTCTGATATTTGAGTTATCCGTTAGTTTGAGATTATTGACATGTAAGCTAACATGAACATAACGGCTGCTACTAAACTAACAGTCAGAGTAGGAAGAAGCACTCAGACCTTGTACTTTAGTAAAAGTAGAAGTACTCAGATCCTGTACTGAATAATGAGCTAGTCAGTCCATATCAGGGTTTTTATGTAAATGAAAACATAAGGACTAGTCAGCTAACTTTCTAGAACATTTATTTCTACAGTAGGTGCTGTAGCCAATTTTGATCATGTATTCTTCCTCTGTGAGCCCCTCTCATTCTCTTCATGTGGTTATTTCCAACAGCCAAGGTGGGGAAGACATCACTCATCATGTCTTTGGTTGGAGAGGAGTTCCCAGAAGAGGTAAGTGTCAGATTAACTATGTATCCCTGCTGTACCTAAAGGTCAATTTTACCGAAGAGTATGTCCATGAAAACTAGGGACATTTACACCAGCTGACTCTCTAATATCTATAATATGATTTGCTTATTATAGCCACAGTTACTCTATTGTAGCCACTTCAGAGCAAACTGGTTTATTTGTGTGCAGTGAAGACAACTAATTGTTGCTTGTTGATGTCCACGCAGGGCAAGGTATTACAAGTTTAAATTCCTTTGCTGTTTACTCAGCAATATGCTCAGCTTTTTCTATATGTTTACAAAAAAGTACTTGCAGGATAAGATGGAAACCTATATGATATTACAAACTGTTATTGTTTACATTGTTTCATGTAAACACATTTGAAAAGGATCCCCTTCATGACTAGAATCACTGGGTTGATTTTAAACTAGATTTTTACCTTTTACCTGTGCTTTTGCAGCATGATGAAATAAGCATACTTTCCTTTGTACTGTGGTAGGAATGTCTATGGAAAGTATTGGCGTTTGTGTTATTGGAGGCTGTAGCCTGATTTAGTGAAGTTTGACAGTCTATCCATGATGTAATCTCTGACAGGTTCCTCTCAGAGCCGAGGAAATCACCATCCCTGCTGACGTGACTCCAGAGAAAGTGCCCACACACATAGTGGACTACTCGGGTAACATGACCTGAACGCTAACAACAACATTACTCAGTCCTCTGTGTCTGTTTGTGTGTGCGGTTTGTCAAACTGGATTGCTCTGACTATGACTTACAAAAATGTTGTTTGTCCTCAACAGAAACAGAACAGAGTGATGAAGTCCTTAAAAATGAGATCATCAAGGTAAGTACACCAAACTGCACTAATGTCATCTGTTTGAACAATTTAAATTAATGGACTGAATTGGGTAATGATTATTGATATTCCCTCATTTAGAATAACAACTTGGAGCCAGATAAATGAATATAATTGTAGATATAATTTGTTAAGACATAGGTTATTTGTCTACAAGGCCTTGTATTTACATCATTCATGCCAGGAACATAAACATCCACATATTTTTCTTAGTTGTTTTCTAGCTCAATGTATTCTTCTTGATAAACCTGTTCTTTCTTCAACAACACAGGCTAATGTGGTGTGTGTTGTGTACGATGTCACCAACGAGGACACGATAGACAAGGTAGTAACCTGATACTTGGTTTACATTGTAACTTACTGTATAAGCATTCCACATACTACGTATAACATTGACTTAATGCATTTTTGCCTGTCTCTGCTTTTGTTCTTCAGATTAAAACTAAATGGATCCCTTTAGTTAACGGAGATGCAGAGAAAGGAAACAAGTATGTATCAGCTGTTTATGGGTGTATGTTACCAGAGGCCTGTACTACGAAGCTGGATTTTTCGCTTAGCCGGCTAACTTCAGGGAAATCTCGGGCTTTCCGGTCCTACGACGCTGGTTCTCTTTTTAGCAGGCTAGATTTCCATGGTAACTTATGCTGAGCGGCAAACCTGCTCCGGAGCAGGTTAGGTGGCAGGCTAAGAGATCAACTCAGTGAAAGCACCGCCTGCTGACCAATCAGAGCTCCGTGTGCGGAGTTTAAAGCGATCAATTCATATTACAGGATAGAGGAAATACAGAAAAACTGCCGTTGCAGGAACGACGGCCGGCCAAAATCAACTGACTGTGTGAACGTGAACATTTATAGAATATCCCCTCCCATCTTCAGAGCAATCTGACTATTATAATATTAGCGTTAAGAAAGCTTACTTAAATATCTGCCACGATATAAGTAACCGGACATTAAGTACAGTCCGCGGCACTGTGAGGCAGACGTCGATGTGTCCCATTATCATTCATATCATATCACATCATAATGTATCATATATTTCCTTATTTGAGTCAGCTTCTTGAGCCGTATCTGGCCGTGCAACACTCACAGTGTCACATACTGTATGCAGAAGTATTATTTTAAGCAACACATTAAGTTGATGAAACACTCGAGTCAAATTCTCCTAATTAAAGTCAGATCCACTCGTGTCTTGGACGGGGCAGTGATTTCATAAACCTGTTAATGTACGCATTCAAACACTTTTTCTTTTACCAGCTGTATTCACCTTGCAGGTGCAGCTATGTGGCTTTTATCCTGGATAAAGTGTTTAAGTCATGGATGTTTAAAGTTTAACTTCTTCATATTTGACTAATATTAAAGTTCACTTTTCATTCAGGAAGTATGACGCTGCGCTGTCAGTACGCTTGTCCGTGTTTGAGATTGGTCGAATGCTCCAAATACCACCCCTTTCATGTGAACGCGCACCTAACTAGATAGGACACGGCTGGCTTGAGCGATCCACTTGATAACCAGCGTCGTAGTACAGCTTAGCGCCAGCGCGTATGTTTTGGATTGGGCCAACCGGCTAACTCAAACATATCCAGGTTAGGTTGAACCAGCTTCGTAGTACAGGCCTCTGGTCTCTTATATGTGATGGAACTTTGCACTCCTCCCTACTGTTAGCACGTAATGTTGGCAAACTTGGTAATCTTGGATTTGTGCATGTTTAAGTAGCGCAAAAAATACCTTAAAGTATCAGCAACATGCCCAATATGGGAGCGGTGGGGGTTTGAGTGCATTTGATTGTCAACTGATTCACATTATATTATATTGCAGGAATACCTGAATGTACACAATAAACCATGATAGTGTTGCAACGAGAATAGAGATGTACTGATTGATCAGTCACTGCTTAATATCTATTTAATTCACACACATGTGAACAGGCCACAATGACACAGCCGCACATACACAATTTGCAGGTGATGAAGACATAAAGCTTGCAGCCTGATGAACACCTTTTGATTTCAACAGCTTATATGAAATGAACACATTAAAAAAAAAAAAAAAAAATGGAATTGAACCTGTATATTGAGACAAAAACACCAAGAACAATCTATACATACACCTTCTAAATAAAAACACCAGAGTATATAAAAACCTGAAAATTAGATCAGATTTGGCCACTTTGTGATGTCACAACAGTTTTGTGGGTTGTGCAACAATCAGCCAATAACGAATCAGGTAACCTTTACGTTTTGTTGACCCTCATTTTATTATGAATATGGGTCTTTGGCGACTCTTCGGTTGGTGGTAGAGTTAGGGGGGGAGTTTGTAGGTGAGGTAAATGGAGGATGGAGTGGTGGGTGAAGTAAGGGGAGAGAGGGTGATGTAGGAGGAAGGAGGTGAGGTAAATGGAGAAGGAAGTTGGCTGTTATTTTTTTGTAATCCTAATTCCAAGAATATAGATTGCGGGAAAACCTGGGGTCCAGGACAAAACCCAATGTGAGAAAAGGAGAGGGTTGAGGGAGAAATGGAGGAGGGAGTTAGGAGGGAGGGGGGAGGAGGAAGAGGGAGTTACTGTTCTCAAGCTTCCTCCTACTCTATGTCGCTGTCACACTTCTGGTGCGTCCAGCTCCACACACTCTCCCCGTAGTTCTCCGTCGCCTCCATATTTTCCGTCACCTCTGTGGCGTTTATACTTGCCTCAGCTTCCTCCGTCTTTGCTTCCCTTGCCCTGTCCTTCTGTGGCTTCTGGCTTTGCATTTTCTGCAAAGGGATGACCTTTTCCTCAGTCGCCCTCTTGAAGAACCCGTCCTGCAGGACTTGATGTTCATCCTCCACCATTCTCTCTTTTGCCTCCCAGCTCAGTTGTTTCTGAGCCAGGTTTTCCTTTTCCTCTTGCTCTCTCCTCTGGTCTTTCAACTCTTGGACCTCCGTCTCCAAGGTTTTGTTCCTCCTGGTCAGGTAATTCTTCTTCATCATCTCCTGCTTTAGCTCAGTCTCCCAGCTCTGGTGTCGATCGGCCAGGTCTTTGTTGACCCTTTCTTCCTGCTCCTGCCTGTCGTCTTTCAACACTTTGACTTCTGTCTCCAAGCTTTTGTTCTTTTTGGCCAGGCGGATATTTTTGTTCATCACCCGTTTCAATTTGATCTCCAGCTTTGTAGGCTCAGTCTCCAAGCTCTGGGGTTTGTTCTTGAAAAACTTTTCCTCCTGTTGTTTCAACTGGTCTACCAACTGTTTGACCACATTTTCGGAGCTCAGGTGTTTTTCAGCCAGGTCATTTTTCTCCTTCTCCACCTCTTTCAGTTTCATCTCCATCTTTGAGAACTTTTCCTCAAGCTCTCTCTTCTCCCTGCTCTGTTTAAGAGCCAGGTCTTCTTTCTCAAACTTCTTTTTCCAAGCAGCCTCTTCCAGACTTTTCACCATGTCATTTTCTTTGCGCATCCTATGGGCAAAAGTCATCTTCTCGCAATCATATGCAATGCGGAAATCAGCCAGGCCGTATATCTTACCATTTCTGCAGTGGATCTTGTTCAGGGATTCTTCCACTGTATTTTCGTGGTCATCTGCTCTGGTATTACACCTGTTGTTTGAATAGCTTCTCCTATCCATGGCACAGTCTGTAGACTTGTGTTGGGGTGGAGATGTGTGTTTTCTGTAGGAGACTGTAAGGTTTCTCTGATCCAACTGAACGCTCACCGATCTGGAATGAAGAGGGACTGCAGCTCTGAGAGTCTGCTATTCAATACAAAACAAAACCAAAGCCGGTGTTATGTCACGTGATGATGTCACTGTTTGGCTTTAGTTTGTTCATTTAAAAAATAACAAAAAATAACATTTGTGATGCTTATAGACAAAACTTAATAACTGAATGCATCCTTTATGGCTGACAGAATGTTAGCATTTCATTACTTTTTTAAGCAAAAAGAAATCTTTGTGGTTCAAATACTTTGAATCAATGGTAACGCGCCTCTTTGCTAGCACACATCTTTCCTGTTAGTGGTTTTATTTTTGTAATTCTTTTTTTCATAAATAGTGTGTTTGTGTGTGTTTCTACTTAAATACACTTAAAAAGACTTCCTCTGGAGGGAACTTTGGGATCTTAGCCTTTGCAGACCATTTACATGCACAAAACAAACCTATTATAACACACTACAGGGAAGGGAAAACTCCAAAAAGGACATTAAGTCCCCTTTTATAATATATAGATAATATAATATTTATAACGCAACATACTTCCACTATTTCACTCCACTGAAAAACAAAAGGTCAGGTTATATGTCGCTGCAACACCCACCTTAGCCCATTGGCAGTGTGCTTTAAGACTTAATTAGTTTGTAATTTGCACACATTTAGTCACCGTGTGGGAAAACTGAATGTTACTTTCTCATGCACAAAGAAAGGTTATTGTATTTGCTGCTGTAAAAGAGCAATAATCATTCATCAATGAAGTGTTTCTGTAAGAGAGCATTGCTGACAGATTTATTGATTTGTATTATTATGATGTCATGCATGATATATATTTCTGGAGCACTTTCATTTAGAATTTGTTTTATTGAGCGATAGTCCTGTAACTTGGTGCCGTTTTGGAGAATTGTAAATTATTATAGTTGGTTAATAGTGTTTCCAAATTAAAGTAAATGTACATACAAGTTTTTGTGCGCTTTCAATTATAGTTCTTAGACAGACTGCGATCGCTGCATCTCATATTGAGCGTTACCCTGTCTCCATATGTTCTAGAGTTCCCATCATCCTCGTGGGGAACAAGTCTGATCTGCGCTGCGGGAGCTCGATGGAAACCATTCTCCCCATCATGAACCAGTTCTCTGAGATTGAGACGTGTGTCGAGGTGAGACTGAACAGTGGCTAATCACTGCAGCATGTACACACCTGCTGACCTCAACATCGAGATACACACATGGCTGCTTGGCTTCAAACAAATATGAACACGTGCACATTTAATATGACCTCTAGATTGCAAATGTAATTGTACCTTAAATGTTCTTTCTCCTATTTTCTTCTCTTCAAGTGTTCTGCGAAGAACTTAAAAAACATTTCTGAGCTGTTCTACTATGCACAGAAGGCGGTTCTGCACCCCACTGCCCCTCTTTATGACCCTGAGGACAAACAGGTCAGACATTTTGGATTTGGTAATATAACTATGGAGTCAGCATGTGTCTCTTCTTTCCATTTATATGCGCATGCAAATGATTGGTTGAATAATGCAACATCAAAACATCCAATATGTTCCTGCAGCTGAAGCCCCTGTGTGTCCGAGCCCTCAGCAGAATATTCTACATCTCCGACCAGGACAATGACCGTATCCTCAGCGACGCAGAACTCAACTGCTTTCAGGTCAGCCAGTTAAATCACTTAATTAACATAAGGTCTTCTCAGTTATTATTTGACGCAAAATATAATAAAATCCATCCATCTTTATTTGTAGAAATCCTGTTTTGGGAACCCTCTGGCACCTCAAGCCTTAGAAGACGTGAAGACTGTTGTTTGGAAGAACACCAGCGATGGGGTGCAGGACAACGGCCTGACCCTTAATGGTAAAAGAATAACAACATGTGTCTTTAAACAGAGTTGTTGCAAGGTCACACTCAGCTAATTCCCATGTATTCTATGTCCTCTCTTTCAGGTTTCTTGTTCCTTAACACATTATTTATCCAGAGGGGCCGACATGAAACCACGTGGACCATCCTCAGGAAGTTTGGTTATGACGACAACCTGGAGCTCACTGATGATTTCCTTTATCCTGAGTATGTTTACTGACACTACGTTACTGTATCTTTCAATTCAGATAATACATATTTTGGTGATAACTATAACATTACAACAGGTGGTTCTGCATTAGTATTTTAGAATAGATATACCTGTCCCTGCGTTCTCATCAGATTTGCCGTGTTTCTCCTGCTTTTAACTTTTTTATGTTTGTGCATTTTTGTCCCTTATGCTGAGGTATTCAAGTATTTTGTTCTTCATTATGTTTTTAAGAATCCAAGTTCCTGTTGGCTGCACCACAGAGCTCAATCCTTTAGGTTACCAGTTCCTCCAGCGGCAGTTCGACAAGTATGATGAAGTGAGTAAGAATCCGAGCTGCCTGTCACAATATCCCACTGCACAGTGAAATGCTGTGGGAAATGTTATAATATATGTAAATATCAAGTTACTACTATCAGTTTTCTACACATTCAATAATGGAGGTTTCCTTGTTCTGACAAAGATACATGTTTTCCCTCTCAGGACAAAGACTCAGCCCTGTCCCCAGCTGAGCTTAGGAACCTGTTTTGTGTGTGTCCTTACATGCCGTGGGGGGCCGAGGTCTACCTGGCGGTCCCCACCACAGACGAGGGCTACATCTCCAACCACGGCTACCGTTGTCAGTGGACGTACGTATCTCACAATTGTTAATGGTTTTTATGAGATTGCATGCATTACTTTTGCACTTTTCTGCACTTTTTTGGTTCAAAGGTCACATGTATGTCAATCCCTTCACATGCAGGCTCTCTGCGTACTTTGACATCCACCGTTGCCTGGAGCATCTAGGATATCTAGGCTACCCTATCCTCACTGAGCAGGAGTCCCAGACTGCCGCTGTCACAGGTGTGTGTTTGTGTCTTTTAACTGAAGGGAATCCCACAAACAGCATATCAATTAGAAAGGTTGAAATGCAAAATGTAATTACCACTTTTCCAGGTAAATACGTTTCTGTAAGAGGATTGCTCTTCTTAATCCTGTCCGCTGTCACCTAATAGATTTACATTCTTGTACATCCGTCCTTGAGATGTAAAGGAACAGTTGTTAATTGCATGTATGTCCACACGTTTATGCATGCATGGTTTGAAATATATTGCACTTTCCACACATATTATATATTTTGTTTTGTGTAAGCATTAACTAAAAGAACAATGATTACTGATTTAATTGTTTTGTTCTTATATGGTAGTGGTGTCTCTGTGCAGGCTGTGTGTGATCTAGTGTCAGTCTGAAGCCAGTTTGTAAAGACAGCTTGGAAAGTGTGATGTAATATGTCTCAGTGCTGCTAATCAAACACATTCTGTCTCAGGGGAGTATCTTTTAGATGTCAGGCGAGGCCACAGATGTCAGGTGAAAGCCACAGAGATTAACACAGCTCTTGTAACAAGGGGACTAGTTTCTAGTTGTAACATGTGCTCTGTTTCGGTGCTTAACCAACCTTTCATTAGGAATTTGTGTTGGTAATTGTTACTATAGAATTATGTTTAGCTATACTAGCAGTAGCTCTCTCAGATGCTTGCTCTAATCATCTGTCAGTTGGATTATCAGTTTTGTTCCTGAGTGAAACATCTCAACAACTGTTGGATGGATTTCTACAGTGTTTGGAGCAGATGTTCATTACCTAAGAAATACTCAATTCTTAAACTCCTGATTTTCCATCTGGTGCCAAAACAGCTGGGGCTAACAAAGTACAGTTTTGACTGATGAACAATTCTCAAGTTTGAGTTTGACGGATGAGAAACACATATCCTAAATGGCTATCCTACAAGCCATCATTGCTGTTGATATAACTTTCCTGTGGCAGTAACCCCAGGCCATACTACAGTTTTTGTATCATTAGTGTTTGGGATCAAAACATGTCGTTTCTCTCTTTTCATTATTTAATATTCTTGTAAATAATAGATTCATTTGAATAGAAGATAATGTGGGTTACTGATAAGGGAGCTGTTAAGAGGGAAACAACCTTGTTCTTCATTTTGTATTACTTTTATTCCTCTTTCTATTGTTTTTACTTTTCCACAAGCTTTTTTCAAGAGATCTGAGGTGCAACAGCTGCAGATCTTCTAGGATAAACTGGTTAGCACCGCACAAGTGATATTGTCTGCAGGCTGGGCTGTAGGCTCTCTGCTCTGTTTGGCAGCCAAGACAAACCACATGGTGATTAAACAGGAGGGAACAGACTCATTGGATGTGTGTAGAAGTGCTAAAAAAAAAACAGCTCATATGGCAGGTTGTTTTTTCTAAGCGGGAGCAGGAATTGCATCCTCTTCTCTGGCCTGGTCGTCCTCCCACCTCAGGCCTATTAATAGGAATGTCTATTTATAAAATATTGTCTATTGTAATTTAGACAACTTCCATCTTTCTAACTTTGCCTTACGGTCAGTGAAAGCTTGACAAATGACAGGTGGAAGAATTGTGTGTTCTTGCGTTAGTACTTATTAGGGATGCTCCGATCGCCAATTTTGGGGCCGATCGCTGGAATCAGTATCGGCCGATCCGGTCGAGTGGGCGGGCATGGGGATCTTCCATTTAAAGTGATGTTTAAAACTCAGTTAATGGGGCTCATTCACTGGCGCTTCCACAAACAACAACCAACATAATTATTACATTCAAATGAAGTACATTATTCAAGTTTACATTAACTTTGGATAATAACACGGGAGAAATTAGCTGAATCGCTCTCTCTCCCTCTCTCTCCCTCTCCTTACAGCCTGTCAGTATCGTCTCATGCAGCTCACTGATCCAGTAATGAGTGACCCGACAGTGAAGAATAAATATATTTACACGACACCTTAAAATACTGCCAGACTGGTGAAGCCATTTTGGCGAGCTTGTTTTGCCGCTCACAGAGAAAAGTGTCATGTATTTTACATCATGCGATCGGCTCTCGTGATCGGCATTTTTAGAGAGCACCGATCGATCGGCAGAGAGTGTGTATCGGCCGATATGGAGCATCCCTAGTACTTATATCTAGTGTTTGTGCTTGTTTACATGTGCAGTTACACAGGACAAAGAGGTGGAACTGGAGAAGCACCAGACACAGCGGTCAGTTTTTCTCTGCAAGGTGATTGGACCGCAGGGGACAGGAAAGACGGCCTTCCTGCAGGCCTTTGTGGGTCGCAGCGTTGAGGTATGAAACCATCTGCTAGTCTGGAGAGAATAAAATATTAAATCTGCACTCGTCAACATTCTTGAGGCTAAAAAGTGACTGTTTGTTGTTGGTTTTTTCTCTCTCTTTTGCCTTCTACAGAATAAGGGAAATCCCAGCAGTGCCTTCTCCCCCTATGCAATAAACACTATCCAAGTCAGCAACCAAGAGAAGTACCTCATCGTAAGTACCTTCCATCCTAATCCTAATGCTGACCCTTCTCCTCTGACCCTGACTAAGGACTGTGACCTACACTCTTCTCTTTATGCAGCTCAATGAGGTGGATGTGGAGGTGGAGTTCCTGAAGGCATCGGACGCCTCTTGTGATGTCGCTTGTCTCATGTATGACGCCAGTGACCCACATTCCTTCGACTATTGTGCCAGTATATACAAGGTCAGTCACAACAGTTCCACTGACATTGCTGGAAATATTATTTAGAAGGTTTAAATGTGTGCCGTTTAGATAGGCTGCCCATCAGTGTGTGCTGGTCTTTTCACACAGTTTGTTTTGCTAATAAAAGCATTATTACAGCTCACTTTGCTTCCCTTTAGCAGTTTCTAACACTGACTTTAATTAAAATAGCTGATTCTGGTGAGTATGAAATTGTATGTGTAAGATATACTGTATTCTAACTTAAACAAATGATGGAATGAAAATTAAAATGATTTTATTTGCCTGCTATTTATTCTAATTTCATGGTGCTTTGTTTACATAAACCTTTTTTTTTATAATCAAAACCATTTGTTTTCACTTTATTACTGATACTTGACACAGGAAGAAATGGATGTCTCCACTATTTAATTCAACTAAATAAACACGTACTAACGGTACGTCCACACGGCAGCGTGCGTTGAAGCTTGCCGGTGGGCGTGTCTGGCGCGCGACCAACAACCAATCACATTAATCTCCCACCCCAGACACACAAGCACACGGTTTGATTGGCTAGTGCTTGTACTGGCATATGATTCGATTGGCTGACGCTTCCGTCGACGCTTGAAAAGTTGAACTTTTCTCAACTTTCGAAGCGAGCAACGGAGGCAAAGCGACGGAACCACAATGCAGTTCGGCAAAGCCTGACGTCACCCCATTCAAAGTGAATGGGAAGCGTCTCCGTTGAAGCAACGCACGCTGCCGTGTGGACGGGCCGTTACTGTAACCTTTCCAACTTTGAAAGATCTGTGTTATTATAAATCTGATTTTTCTTCAGTTTGTATACATTTATTACGCATTGCAATAAGCTTTACTTGACATTCATTATTTAAACATTTATTTTTTCTTTCACAACTGAGCTTTACCTCTTTATCCAATGTGTTACTCAGCAACACTACATGGAGAGCAACATCCCATGTGTGCTGGTCGCCTCCAAGGTGGACCTTCCTGAAGTCAAGCAGTTCCACGGGATGACTCCGGCCGAGTTCTGTTATAAACACCAGCTGCCTCCCCCGCTGCCCTTCTCCAGCCTGTTCCTCGACTCCACCAGCAAGACCATCTACTCCCGGCTGGCGTGGGCAGCAGTATATCCGTACGTCGTCCACACACAAACTACTGATCTTGAGATAAATGTGACATCAGAATCAAAATGGTTTATTGCCAAATTTGACACATACAAAGAATTTGTTTTGGTGTGTAATGGTGCGTAAACAGAGGAAGAGTAATAAAGTTGTAAAATAAGTAGATATAGAAGTATTATAACAACTATCATACAAATAAAAAAATATATATTGTTCACAAGAAAGTTAGTATAACAAGAATATGACAAATTACCATAAATAATAATATAGAACAGTGGTTCTCAACTGGTCAGGCCTCGGGACCCACTTTTTACTTGGTCAATACATCGCGACCCAACATTTTGAAGCACTCAAATCTATTCAACAAAAAATCGTGCTGTAATATATATACGCTTTTCAGAATACAATATTAATAAAAGTGAAGTACAGTGCATATATCCCTTCACAGAACTAAAGTATGCTTTTAAACAAGGTTTAATGAGATGATGGAATCAAAGCTGAACTATATAAAAAGGCACACATGCTGAAAACCCAACCCCAGAAGGGGGTCTGGGGGGATTCTCCCCCAGGAGATTTTTAAAAATACTAACATAAACTACGCATTCTGGTACACTCTGAGAAGAAAATAAATAAATCTATTACTACCCGACATATTAATAATATTTTATGCCATTGTTTGTTTTTCACTTAGTTCTGACATCTTGCTGCGAGAAGAGGAGATAGTCTGTGTGATTTACTTTAAATTGTGGGTAAGGGTAGATAGCTCCCATTGTTCTGTGACCTGTCAATCATCAAACCGGGGGTCATATTTCATTATGTGTTCATTTTTATCTGAAGTTGTACCCATGGATGTATAAAGAATAGTTCTACCTCAGTTATTCTCCGTGGGGACTTCCGCCAACAATCTTGATTCTGATTGGCCAGAAGACTCGAAAAAACATCAGCAGAGATGTTTTATTGAGAAGATGATCACTACGTGACAGAAGTTTTCAAAACCATTTATGGTCTCCGGTACTTCCAGTCCAACGCCTACTGAATGCACAGCGTTAGAAAATCGGTCCTTCAAAATAAAAGTTTGCATTTTTTCCCAAAAAAAAAAAAAAAAAAATTGCAATTTTTTTTTCAACTTTTTTTTCTTCACTCATACATCCGCGACCCACCAGTTGAGAACCACTGATATAGAATATGTGCACTGTACTAGAATTTGAAGTAGAAAAGCTGTGCAATTTGCTAATATTATAGTATTTTACAAAATTGTGCAATATATATAATAGTAAGGTTGTAAGGGACATGGCTCACAATGTGCCTTAATGTAATGCATTGTGTCTTTGGGAGGAATAAAGAGTCTGAGGGTCCCAGGCCTTGTTGAGGACATCCTTGAAAACGTGTAACATATACAGATGAGTTACATGCAAATGTGGTTTCATACATTTAGTGATTAAAGGTTCATGTGGTAGAGAAGCTAGATGTGTTGTTCTCATGGTATCAGCTGTTGCTTCGTACCGCTAATGATTTCTCCCTCCCATCTCCAGACACCTGAATGGTTCAGACATGAGCAACACGTCGTACTGGCTGAGAGTGGCGCTGGGCTCGGCTGTGGTTGCAGTTCTGGGCTTTGCCATCTACAGAGCCGTGGCCAGACTGAAATGATCAACAACCAGCTGACGCTCCATCCATCCATCAAGACCAAACCTCAGAGACCAGAGTCACATCATTTTACTTTTCACCTGCAAGCCTCCCAGGAAACTCGTCATATCTCTGCTCTTCTTTACCTTATCCTACCCTCTGAGTCAGGTGATCACAACAAAATCAATAGGAAAATAGTGGTCATATTATTGCCCTCGCTGCTTTTTTCGCCTCACGTTGCCCAACCAGGTTAAGTAGGAGCTAACCTCGGTGCATTGATACACAAAGAACTGTTCACATCAGGTGCTTTATCAGAGAGGAGGAAATGCAGGAAAACAGTTATTTCATCTATTGCTTTCCCCTCAATTATATGTGAAATGTTAATGGTGAGATTGGAGAGGTTTTTATGTACATGCAGTGTTTATTAAGTATAATATACAAAAATGCCAAATTGACTAGACTGAAGAACCAAAGGGCAACACATGGAGCATTTTAACCTAGCATTCTGATTGGCTGCCACTCAATCTCCGCCAATGAACTCACACTCTTCCCTCTGATACTAAATGTTCAAATCTGATTTGCCAAATGACTCCAGCAGCAATGACAAGTCATAGCATGTTATTAGCTCCAAGGCATATTATTTTTGCCTATGAATGAAACATTTTAAAGTGTTTAGCAGTAAGGCCTCCAGTGATGAGGAAGAAATGTGCATGAGGAGAATGGTCCGAAAATATATTCTCATAAGGAGACAAGCAAACCTTTAAAAATTACAAAATGTTAAACGAAAAAACCTGGTTGAATTAATCTCTGCTTCCAATCAGCTTCCTTCTGTTCATATTGAAATGGTTGATTTTGATAGACTGAAATAGCGTGATGATCTGTGATTTTATTCTATTCACACACACCTGACACTGTGCATTCACTTTGACCTTGTTACATAATCCGCCATTGCATTGTTTTCCGACATGAGTCAGTCATGTTATGTACGTTCTCTTGCTCAGTTCAGCTGGGGACCTGCTGTTTCTGCAGAATCCGCTTCTGTGACTTTTAAAATATGGCTGTTTTTCTTACTGAAATTGAACTGATTTGAGATGCTTAATAAAAGACCAGATTAGACTGGGTGGGACCTTTTACCCAAAAGACGTTATGGATGTTGGATGGAAGGTGATTGCTGTGCTTTAAGTTAAAATGCCTGACATTTGGTGCTTTCTTTTTACCACAAATTCAGTTTTTTAATTCCTAGCAGCTAATTGTAATGGCTGATACATTCTAACTGGATTTTGTTTTGTATTTTTTTTTTTTTTTCCAGCATTTATACACTATTATCAGACTTCGAAAACTTGACAGTGCACTTTTTTTTTTCTTTAATGTGTGTGTGCCATGCTAATGAGGCATTACTCGTTTAAAGTGATGCTAACGGATCAATTTTGTTCTAAACACCTATAGGCTATTTGAGTATTGTTATTGTTCCAGATAAATCTTAATCGCAAAACCCTTGTTTCTTAAGTTGTTTTTCTGCTGTGCTATAAAAATATTATGTTGGATTACTGTGTGTTGAAGCAACAACTACTACTTCTCCACATGGGATGTCAACAGACGAAGACCGCTTCTCTTGGCATCCGGATGTTCCAGTTAGGTCACTTCAACAAGGTGTTTTAACATTTTACACCTGTATAAAGAAGACACAATGACTAACACTGTACAGAGGGTAATTTGTCTCTGTCATCTTGACTTTCATCAGTTTGACTCCAGTCTGTCTGTGTGCTGGTCCCAACTGCAGTGGAGAGGAGTCGGCTGTTCCCAAAAGACACCACAAGATGGCAGTGTTGCATGTCATTCAGGTGAGAGGCAGGGAACTGATGGCTGGGTGTGTCTACAAAGCCTCCTCCTCACTCTGTGGAAGGAGGATGTTTAGATTTTGAGTGTATTTTTATATTCAAGAACAACCAGGGTGTAAAACACTATAAAAAATGCACCTTAATTTCCTCTATTTAGGGCAGTTTTTGCACTTAATGTTTTTACCTTTTTTTCAGAGATCTGCGTTCTTGTCCATCTCTTGGCCTTGTTTACTACGGATTTATTCCCTTAAGGGACTTTATTCCTGTGCACTTTTGCTTCCCAACCGATTCTCTATGGTATACAAGCGTTCACTTCGTATCACAAAGTGTCCTAGAAAGTCCATCCCTGCCCTCAGGACTAGGTTGTTAAGCAGTTAACACTAAAGTCTAACTTATAACATAATACCTTTCAGTCTTCACCACCTGTCTTTATTTTGTGTATGTCCATCCTGCCTCAGCAATGCAATATAATCCCTCATCTGAGGCTCCATAAGGGGGTTTGTTGCATCACTTTGATGAACAATAACTAATTTCTTGCACGTGGCTAAATGTGTTATGTCTTAGATAACGTATTTTTATCAAAACGTAGGAATCAACGTTGTGCCTGTTAAATGTATTACAAATACTAGTCTTTGATATGCGCACAAATCCCTCCATCCTAAGTGTAATTACGCACGCGTAAAATGCGCACAATAAGTAGACCCACACATGTTGTAGAAGATGACAAAGGTTTATTGAATTACAGTATAAACAGTCTTTAAAAGTGACTGATCACAGTGGGATGTTGGTAGAGTAGGAGTCGTCCGAACATGAGGAAATATACAGAATGGAGATTGAATGACAACTATAGAGCCTTTAAAAGAAAATCTAGCTGACGTCCACTGCCTGTGGTCTGCACATTGTAAAGGCTCAACAATGATCACCATTGTCACATTTGTTTTTTCAGTATGACCCCGTGCACTAACAATAACTATTCATAAGTTCAGCTGTATGTACATGTTCTTCCTCTTCAGGCAGACCCCAGTCTAGCCTTTTTGTCTCCAAGGATCAGACAGAAATTAACCTTATTATTAACGCCAAATAAAAACGCTCAACATTAATTCTACAGCGTGTATAGTGCAATGAAGAGAACTACTGGTATAAACAGCATAAGTTTTCATGAGACCTTACAAAAATAATACATATACGAAAACATTTCCTTAAGTATTTACAGTGACTTTATAATAGTGTCCTTTACTTCTTTTTCGCTGTTTTGGCTGCCTTTTTGGGTGTTTTTGCCTTGGGCTTGGCGACCCTCTTGACTGGTTTCGCCTTGGGTTTGGGTGCCTTTGCCTTCTTAGCTGGTGCCTTTTTGGCTTTCACTGGCGTCGCCTTTTTCACCACCTTTTTCACTTTCTTTGGAGCTGCCTTCTTGATTTTCTCCGGTGTCTTGGCCACCTTCTTGGGCTTGGCTGCCTTCTTGGGTTTGGCTGCCTTCACTGCCTTCTTTGGTTTGGCAGGTGCTGCTACCATGGTGGACTTCTTGGAGTCCTCTGGTTTGGTCAGCCTGAAGGATCCGGACGCACCGACGCCTCTGGTATGGCGCACAGTCCCGGCTGCCACCATCCTCTTCAGGGCCATCTTGATCTGCACATCGGCGTTTTCGCCCACCTTGTAGGTCTTCCTCACGTACTTCTGGATGGACTGCCGGGACGCGCCACTCCGGCTGGCGTCGTTCACGACGGCCGCTTTAATCATGTCCGAGTACTTAGGATGAGACACAGGTTTCTTAGGCTTGGCTGTCTTTTTGGATTTGGCTGGAGTTGACGACGTTTCTGCCATGGTGACTTTTTCTTTGGAGTTGGTTAACAAACAGAAAGAAAGTCCAGGGGGTGTAATTTCACCCTGCTCAGCTGGAGCGTCAGAAACGGAGAAATAAACGCAGCCAGAAATAAAAGCTTTCCCTTAGAAAGTCCGAGTTGGCAGACAATTGCCCCCCTTACAATAAAAAAACGGTATAATTATTGTCCACACAAAGTGACGTGTCAGTAGCCGGGATCTCTTAAGTGTCTTATTCCACAGGCGCCTCGATGAGCCTATGAAGCCTATCTGCGGACGTGATTGAGAACACCAACTGCCAGCAGCTGATCTAGCGGACTCCATGGAACTGGCGCCGTCCCGTTTGTGTTTCTTCATCCTCCAACTTCTGGCAAATATAAAAGCTACGGCTGAATATTGACACACAAAACATTATGGGCTGATAGCAGAGACATTGGGCTTCACGCCGAACCACTTTTCCGTATTCATCCGCGCCGGCGAACAACTTTTATTCCAGGAAAACCCGCTGGAAGTAACGCGGGCTGTGAACAATTTTGCACAATTCGCGTTAAATTGACCCAAACAGACGGAACCTCGGGCCAAATCATCCAATGCATATCGAAATTGTATCTATGCTCAAACGGATGCACGTACTTCGGTCGGATTCCGTCTTCGTTTTTGCTTTTAATACATCGATACATTTTCCCAACTAACACAGTCCGGCCATTGACTTTGAGTGACGTGGTTGAGATTATTTGCTGTTAAACCTCCTATAAATTAAATGTCACGACACCTAAGTGACAGGGGACACTTGGGATGATAATGTGGCTTTATATAGGTTGAAATACGGTGGATGGGTTTGCTGTGTTTGCTGTTATTTGGACAGAATTGCTTATAACCGTCACTATGGCAGTCGCCACTCGAGCTCCATTGTCAGGAAAGTTGCCAACACCTCCAAAGATCAGGGACTCGAATATTGGATCTTAAAATTGATCAGAATATTTTTAATAGGGGTGTAAGTGGCTGCTGTGTGTCCAGCTGTGAGGGGGACCGCATCCGAAAGCAGAGTCCTTTTAATATAGGGCGCAATGATGGCTTTCTTTTGTTCAGGAACTGGCGCATCACAGCTCACTCAATAACAGCGTTCACATTTGGCTTTCCCCATTTTTATGAGGGTCTATGGTGTTGGTGCTGACCTTCAAAAAACTCAAAATTGACTAACTTTAGCCTAATTCTACTGTGTTATTCCTTATTTTAATAGCAGGTCTGATGTCCCTCCCTGCAACGCCATTTTGATTCCTATATGAAAGTCACATCCACTGGAGTAGTGTTTTTCTCGACTTTTTTGACATGGTAATCTTAGTAATGGACTCTATTTTTTCAGATAATAACCATTTTTCTGTACTCATCCACATCTATGGTGCAAAAAAAACACCAGGGGAGTGGGGGGTCCTCACAGTGCAGAGTGGAGTGTAGAATCAATGAACTTTAGTTAAAATAACATTATGCCTAATTACCTTTATATCCTACCAGAGTTTTTAAAATATTTTTTGTGGGTGATAAATAGTGCAAATAATAAAAATAAAGTTTAATTTAGAGAGGAAAATATCTCTACTCCACTCTACTGTATCTCCAGCTGTGTCCTCACACTGAGTTGATGTTTAGTTTGTTGGTGTTTTAAAGGGAGGGTGGGTGAGTATCGTGAGCCGGGAGGGATTGAATGAGTGAAAAAAGGGAGGGAGGGAGGAATGAAGGAGTGAGTGGATTTTTTTCACTGAAGAGGGAGGGAGTACGGATGAGAGGGTGAGTACTACAGAGGACACGTGCATTATAGAAAGAGGGAGGGCGGGTGTAAAGAGATGACCGAGTGAAGGAATGAATGAGTAAATACAGCTGGAGTGACTGAGTGAATGCAAATATTTTTATTGCGCAATTGAATGAGTGAATAATGGAGGGTGGAGCATAATGCAGTGCGCTGCTTTTATTCGTATTAACTAACAGTAACAGTAATGTCTCTATATGGTAATTTGAACCACATTGTCACATTGTTTGCTTATCAGGCCATGTGCTGCAAGGACAGCTTCTGGCTTGTTTTGGTAATTGTGGGATGTATTGTAGGTACTGCTTCGTTGTTTTTGTCACCGATGATCCGGAGTGGTGTGTTTTTGTCCATGGCCGCGTGTGCCTCGTTTAGAAAGCCCCCCCTCCCCACACCGTTATTAGACCACTCCCTTTATCCACCGACAGAGGGACCTCCTCCACACTGACTGCATTTCAGAGTGATTATCAGTTTAATCAGATGTCAATGAATGACCAGTGTATTGTATAAGCCTGCTTGCAGAGCCTCCCTTTTGTCAAAGGATAGTGATAATTTGACATAATTAAGAGTTATCCAGTAATTATACCCTAGTTGTTTGAACAAATGTTTTCAGTGTAATTCCGCATATTTCACATTATAAACACTTAGTAGATATGAGATTTGCTTTCATTTGAAAAACCGCAAATAAGAAAAACAGCATCTTTTATACAAAAGTCCCTTGTCAAAAGCATTTAACATAATATTAATTATAATTATTCATTATTAGGTTTGGGATTGTAAGCAGTATTTTTTGTTAAAGAATGTCGATAAGGCCCACCCATTTGGTGTCATGCTACATAATTTTGTTGCTTGTTGTAGACTTTGCCAGCTTCCATACTGTTTAAAACACAGATGTTTCCAATAGATAACTTTTAGAATTGTGGAAAACCAAACAGATATTGTCCTTAAAAGTTTTAATTATGCCCCAGTGTGTGTCTTTTTAGGATTGGTGGCTTTGTGGTGTTTACTCAGCTCAGAAGAGTAGTTGAATGATCTACCAGTTGAATGACAGACATATTTTTACTCACTTCATTTTAATGGAATATTATATGTGCACTGTTGCTGCCAACACATTGCAACCTAGCTTCCTCAGTTGTATATTTAGTCATGTGTGAGTCTGAAATATACTGTATATCAGCTTACATAATGTTTAACCCAGTGACGGTTTGCTTGTTGAGTGGGAGCTATATTACACGATATTTACAGAAGACAGCCACACCATCCTGTCAGGAGCGTTTTAGCCCTGCACCTCTAAATGTATCTGATTCCAGTTTGTAATTTTAGCTGCCTAAACCACCTCTCAAGTCTTGTCCTGTCTCTGGCCCAAAGCTACTGAAGGCCTCAGTGTGCTCCATATCAGGGCTGTGGATCAAAAAGGTCCAAATCTATCCGGCGCATGATCGCACTGTTCTCAGTTAAAAGCATTCTTTCGGAGTTGCCCTGATTTGAGGACTGTCTCGTTGTTTACTCTGGCTTTGGAAGTCTGATAACATGAGATTCAATCAGATTTTTTGTATTTACTCAGGTAGCAACAGAAGAGGGTATGGAGACAGGGTTAGGATAAGATGATTTCCCCTCTTTGTTGCGAAAATCATAATGAGATCTCACAAAGTATTCACTGTTTCTTAAAAATATTTTTTTTTAGACAGTATCAGTCTTATTGTGCATTTTCATATTATAAACACTTTGTAAACTAGAGCCTATATAAGATAAGAGCAAGAGCACTTTTGGTAAGCATTTACTTCAGAAACCTTCAACATTGATATGGTTTCATAATTGCAAAATAAATACAATAGATACTAATCCTGATTGTTCCTTGTTTTCTTGTTCAAATCATTGTAGGTTACTCCTTCACAAACAGTATATTGTTAAAACGCTAGTATAGAGTCAATAGCTCTTTGATCGACTGTGTGTGTATCAAAAATCAGAATAAAATAAGGTTAGTGAAGCATAGAGATAGCAATAGTGCCATTTTATCAAAGAAAGAAAATAATTCAGCTGTTTAAAGTTTCAAACAAGATGTTTTTTCATTTTTGTTGTTTTTAGCAACTTAACTGTTTCCATCAAATACCTCCAATCGGTTTTCATCACTATACTGTGTACTTGTTTCTCCAATCATCTGACAGGGTGTAACAGTGAATCCATACAGCAGAGTGATTTGAGTCAAACTAAAAAGGAAACCAACATAAAATATATAATTGTTATAGTAGAAAAATAACTGTTTAGCTTTGTAAAGGAGGCAGTGTTCACCTGTTTGTCAGCAATATTACCTTGAAACTACTTGTCTGATTTTTGTGAAACTTATGTCAAGGTTTAAGCAAGAGCCCATGACGAACCTGTTGCATTTTGGAGCAAATCCAAATCAGATACACACGTTGTTTTTGACTTTCTTTAACATGGCGAGATAGGGGATTTGGCCTTGGTGGAGTTGTGTGCTCTCATCTTCCCTTCTTGCATATATAATTAGCAGTGACAGTGAACAGTTTTAAAGTGCTCTTGAGCTGGACATCATTTAGTTCTGCTGCCCATTACGCTGCCACAGATAACACCGTTAATGTCTGGGTGATTAGACCGGCACTTAATTAACAGCGTGCCATGTTGAGACAACAGAAAGTGAGGACAAGGCATCGACACACTCATGGTTTTAATACTCTTGTCCTCAGGCCAGCTGGGGTGTGAGGGAGCTCTGTAGAGTTACTGTTGGTGTGTGTGTTTCGACAGTTGTGACAACACTTGGATGTTGGAGCAGGTGTCAGCGGCCATGTGCTGTGCTTACTGCTGCATAACTGATTCAATAAGCACACGTCAGTTTCGCCCACACCAAGGCGCTCTTTGTAAATGTCTTACCCCCCCCCCTCCCATCATCTCTTTACTGTATGTGGAGCAGGTAACTATTTCCACAATGTCAGCTGTCTAACCATCACTCGTATAACAGGCCTGTCATTGGGCGCATCGTTCAGGGCACCTGTGAGCTGTCAGTCAAACCAGCACACTCTACTCCATTGTGTTGTGTCGTTGACTCTCATGCTTAATTATGACACAGCAATTACGTTGTAACCGTTAAAATTGTGTTTTTAAGGAAAGGTGCTCCATTGAAAGTTATTATGTTCATTTTAGTGGATGCAGAAAGCTTATCAAATTACCTAAATTCACATTTGGATCATTTGTAATAGGTTATGAGATCTACAAATTATATTTAACTAATTTACGTGGGATTAATAGCGGTAGAAATAGTTTAGACTATAGGGGGTGCAGAAATGTTTGTAAATGAGTTACATTTACATTACACATCTCTTATAAAGTAGTATGTTAGGTTTCAATAAAATGTAATCTTGAAGATACTTTTTTTACACTGAATATCTTTACACTTTAGAAAGAGGCTGCCAAAACCTCAAATGTTTACACATCAATGTTAATTACTTAAAAAAGGATGGTAGATTAAGTAATGGTGATAATGTGTGCAGCTTTGTCAATGTTTACATGTAAACTACAGAGTTGCTGCTTTATTTCTAGTTGTTATCTTTGTATGTACTATCTATGATCCTATCACTTCTAATGTGATCTGATACATTACAAGAATGCTACATTTAGCCTAATCCCGACTTTAACCCTTGCCCTGCTAATACTTGGAGACTTAGGTACATGAGAAACACAAGCTGCTCCAACAGGCTGCCACTAAACCTGAGCCATGTTTTATGCCTAGACTTCAGGATGATCATCAATAATAACGATCAGTCATAAATCATTAATACGTTAAGCCTTTAGTTCATAATTAAGTTATCTTCAACAAGACATGTATATAGTGAAGTTCCTCCTATGTAGGTGAAATGAGGCGGCTATATATGTCAGAGAAGACCTACAGTTGTCTTTACTCTCTGGTTTAGTACACACTAAACTAATGGGCCCTATGCAATGTCTAAGTGTCTCTGAGCTAAACAAAATGTAGCATTGTATGGTTAAGAAACCATTTTATGTTGCTGGCTTTGTGATCTATTTTCTGTCAGTGTCTAAAACAGGGGTATCAAACTCAATTTAATCGGGGCCACATCACCATTAGGGCTGCACTGAAAGGGCCGGTTGTAACTTTAAGACTATATAAAAATACATATATAAATATATATATAAAATAATGTATTATATTACATTATTGCCTCTGCATTGGATTATTATTGGATAGGGTAATAACTTCATAATTAACTACGTCTGAAAGCAGAAGTCTGGGGCAAATGATTGCAAGTCAGTGAGAATGTCACAAAATGATTTAAAAAGAAAAGCCAAATTCTGGAATAAAAGTCAAAATAAAAAAAGGAAGTGACGTTTTGAAAAAAAGTAACATTTAAAAAAAAAATAGTCAAATTCTGAGAAAAGGGCACATTCTAAGAAAAAAGGCATATTTAGAAGAAAAAAGTCTAATTTGAGATGCATGTAGTTTATGGGCAACGTGCT